>NC_134785.1:9897288-9899788 GCF_046742065.1 Oratosquilla oratoria | reverse complement strand
AGAGAGGAGGAGGAGGAAGGGCGAAATTAAATGAAGAGGAAAGGTCAAGAGGAAAGAGGTTTTCTGTATGTGCGTGTGTTTGTGTGTATGTATAAGTGTGTGCGTGTGTGTGTGTGTGTGTGTGTGTGTGTGTGTGTGTGTGTGTGTGTGTGTGTGTGTGTGTGTGTGTGTGTGTGTGTGTGTGTGTGTGTGTGTGTGTGTGTGTGTGTGTGTGTGTGTGTGTGTGTGTGTGTGTGTGTGTGTGTGTGTGTGTGTGTGTGTGTGTGTGTGTGTGTGTGTGTGTGTGTGTGTGTGTGTGTTCGTGTGTGTGTGTGTGTGTGTGTGTGTGTGTGTGTGTGTGTGTGTGTGTGTGTGTGTGTGTGTGTGTGTGTGTGTGTGTGTGTGTGTGTGTGTGTGTTCGTGTGTGTTCGTGTGTGTGTGTGTGAGAGAGAGAGAGAGAGGGGGGAGAGTACACATATATGTGTACTTTTTATATGTGTCAATGTGCATGATTGAAGATATGTATATATACGAATATACTACTGTATATATGTCTGTTGGGGACGGTATGCGTGAGTTCAGTGAGTCTACAAGTTAGTATTATTGTCACCCCTCTCTGGGGTCATTGAACACCCCAAAGACATTGCAACAAACACAAAAACATGACAATTATTTTGATAAATAAAAAACCTAGAACGAGGGAGTAAAGTCAAAAAAGTGATAAGATAAAAAAAAAATGTAAGAACCATAAGGAAATGGAAATTAGTCGCAAGCCCATCAGCATCTCATAAGGCAAAGGACTGCCTGCAATCTGCCCCGGCGTGCGAGCGCTGGAAAACTGTAAACAGTCTCGCGGAAAAAAAGCGCTCCAGCGCTGGAGATTTGTAAACAATCTAGCAGAAAAACGCTCCGGTGCCTACGCGGGGGTCTGAGGGCTGGTGCTCTCCAAACCCTCTCCCCTTTGCTTTGGGAGCGAGCCGGGCTCCCTACTGCCTTCCTGCATAATTACCAGGCTTGTTGTGCAGCTTCGTACATAATTACCGACGTGTTTGGCTGGATAGGCCAGGCCGCGGGGAAGCGAAGGAACATACATACATACATATACCAAAGGCTTTTTCCCCCTTACACGGGGGGTAGCCAAAAAGAAAAAGGCATAGAAACCACTCCCACCCATTCCATCCCCTACATATTCCACTCCCCTCCACCTTCTTCCTCTCATCTTGGCACCTCCTGGATGACGGGTCATCCCTGCATCCTGTCCACTGCCCTGGGTCAGAAGCAGTGTCGCAAGACACAGCACATCCACAGCAAGGCCGCTTCATTAATTCGGCGACCCCCCTCTCCGTCCCCTCATGCAGAAAATGAGAAGACGCGAAGAAGAAAGCCCCTCAAACTGCGTCAAATTTCTCATACATACTCCCTCACCCCCCATCCCCCACCCACTCCCCCTCATGCATCACAGCATCATCTATACACAACCCTTCTCCATTCACCCCTATCTTCTGTCCTCTCCCGTCCTTCCTCAACAAAGAACATAAGAATGAAGGAGACGGCAAGAGACCATAAGGCCTACACTAGGCAGCTCCATATCCATCACCACCTGTCATCCCCATCCATAAAGTTGTCTAACCGTTCCTGCTTGAGCGGAACTCGAAGCGTCACACTCGGGTCCAGACGATCTACCAGAGCCTCGCGTGAATCCCTCCAAAAGAAAAGTCACACTTGCTGTATCTTTTCCTGGCTCGTGTCACACGATTTTATTCAGTCGAGGGACGACCACGGTGGAGAAATGGGGTCTTGGTTGATCTGGGAAGCATTTTGTCACGAGAACACTCCCTTTCAACTGAATAAAATCAAATTGAAGTTGTTTGTCATTGCAGGTAAACGTACATAACCATTGTAATGAGTTCTGGAAGTGGTAGCACAGGATGGTTGATGAATGAATGGGTGTGGTAAGGGTGTGGAATGGGCGTGGAATGGGTGTGGGGTGGATATGGTATGGGTGTTGGATTTGTGAGGTATGAGTGTGCATCGCTTTCACTCAGTCACCCTCACCCATAAGGAAAAAAAAAACTCTTTCTTCCGCATAAGCAAACTCGCATAAAATGTCACACTTCGTCCACCCACGGTGACTGCTACTTATCCTGGCTGTCTAAACACATAGGGCAAAGGGGTGGCAGCTTCGGTTGTTGGCTAAGCGCCTCCTGGCGTGCATTCGTCACCCGTAGACCTGGTCGATTGGTGTTTTGTCTTGGAATGAGAGCTGCAAGGAAATCGGTCTCCAGGAGCGAGATCAAGGATCCGAAGAAGAAGACTAGATCAAAATAGTTGTAGATAGGGTAGAGGCGCATTGAATCCATGCGGTAGATTAAGAAAGAAAGAAGAAAACAAAATAACATTGATTTGAACGCAACTTTTATATTGTTCCTCTCTCTCTCTCTCTCTCTCTCTCTCTCTCTCTCTCTCTCTCTCTCTCTCTCTCTCTCTCTCTCTCTCTCTCTCTCTCTCTCTCTCTCTCTCT
>NC_134785.1:9872288-9882288 GCF_046742065.1 Oratosquilla oratoria | reverse complement strand
AATGAAGTATAGGAATGGAGTAGGAAGTGGGAGATGGAATTCAATATTAAGAAGTGTAGTATAATGGAATTTGGAAGAAGCAAAAAAAGAAGTGGGATCATATAGATTGGGAGAGGAAGAAATTAAAAAAGTAGAAAATGAGAAGGACCTGGGAGTCATTATTATGAATAATATGTTCCCTGAGAAACATGTAAAAAAAAAATGAGAAACTTATAATTTAATAAGAACAATCAAAGTGGCATTTACATACCTGGATGAAGAAATGGTGAAGAAAATACTAGTCACTTTGATAAGACAAAGATTGGAATATGCAGCGACGACGTGGTCACCAAGTACAAAAAAAAATGTATAACAAAACTTGAAAGAATACAAAGGGCAATTACGAAATTGGCACCAACACAAAGGATTACAAAGGATTACAAAGGCAAAGCATGCCGACAGGAGACCTTTTGATCCATATCTAGGTCGGATGCAAAAAAAAAAAAAAAAAAAAAAAATCATTAATAATAAATTAAAACTATAACAATGTAAATAACAATTAAAATACATAAATAAATGCATTGGTATAGTTGAATAACAAAACAAACAGGTAAATAGTAAATGATAATAAATTGACATATAACTAATAATAAATGAAAATCAGACAGACAAATTATAACAAAACAAAAACAAATAATATAACATAAATTATAATAATTACAGCATCTTACTTAGGTATTTATCTAAATGATTCTTAAAGCTTCGAACTGAACTACATTGCACTACCTGTGCAGAAAGTTTATTCCATTCATTAACTACACGGTTGGCAAAGTTGTTTCTACCTACTTCCAAATTGAATCTATTTCCGGACAGTTTGAGACCATTGTTTCTTGTCTGATTCTCATTCAATGTGAACATTTGGTCACTTTTGATGTTGTCAATTCCCTTTAAAATCTTAAAGACCTGTATCAAGTCACCTCTGAGTCTACGCTTTTTTAGGGAAAACAGATTCATGTGCTTAAGTCGATTTTCGTATGATTTATTTTTGATATTTGGAATCAGTTTTGTGGCTCGCCGTTGTACTTTTTCCAGTCTGTCAATGTCTTTAATGAGATTCGGTGACCATACGGAAACAGCATATTCCAAATGTGGACGAACTAACGATTTATATAGCTTGTTAATGAGTGATGGACTTTTGAAATCAAAAGATCGCGCAATCAATCCCAGAATCTTATTTGCTTTCTCAGAGGCTGAAATACACTGCTTGGATGATTTGAGGTCGTTACTGATAATTACGCCGAGATCTTTTTCACTATCCACTTTTGTTAACGAATTTCCAAATAACTTGTAATCGTACTTGCTGTTATTTTTACCTATGTGCATTACCTTGCATTTACTTGTGTTCAATTTCATTAGCCACTTTTCAGACCATTGCTGTAATTTATCTAAATCTTCTTGAATATCTAATTGGTTTGAGTGATCATTTGCCACTCCGCACAGTTTTTGTATCATCAGCAAATTTGGAAACAGTAGATTTTAGTCCATGGTCTATATCATTTATATATACTATGAATAGAAGTGGCCCAAGAACGGAACCCTGAGGAACTCCACTTGCAACACTTTTCCATCCAGAAGTTTTTCCATTTAAAACAACTCTGTTTTCGACCTTTCAACCAATTACTAGTCCAACCTAATAGGCTACCACTTATTCCATGCAAAGCTAATTTAGTAAGTAGTCTTTCGTGTGGGACGGTATCAAAAGCTTTTGCAAAGTCTAGATATATTAAATCTATATTGTTTCTTTTGTCATAATTCGAGACAACTGTGTTGTAGAATTCGAGTAAGTTAGTCACGCAAGAACGTTTCCGTCTGAAACCATGTTGGCTATCATTTATCAAACGGTTACTTTCTAAATGATATTCGATAGCATCTCTGATGATAGTTTCCATTATTTTTCCTACGATCGAAGTCAAACTAATAGGCCTATAGTTATTTGGTTTCTTTTTGTCACCTTTTTTGAATATGGGAGTAACGTTAGCTAGCTTCCATTCTCTTGGGACATCTCCAGATATGATGGATTTCTTGAAAATAATTTCTAATGGAACAACAATCTCATTTTTCATTTCCTTTAAGATTCTTGGATGCCAACCGTCAGGCCCTGGTGTTTTATTAACTTTGAGTTTGTCTATACACCTTTTAATTGTTTCTTTTGTTATATTTACCGTAGTGAGTAAGTTTACCCTAGACTTTTCACAGGTTTCAGTTTGGAATTCACTTTGAGGTGTTTCGTTTACGAATACCGAGCTAAAATAATTGTTTAAGAGATTACACATTCCTTCATTTGAATATTCAAGTTGACCGTCAGCAGATAATAGTGGACCAATGTGATTCCTAACAACCTTTTTATCTCTAATGTAACTATAGAATTCTTTGGGATTCTCTTTGGATTTCTCAGCGATGTTCATTTCGTATTGTCGTTTTCTTTTTCTTATTGTCTTTTTTAAATCTCTCTGTATTGATACATAACTTTCATAGTCGTTAGATGCACCCGAGCACTTATATTTCTTATAGGCCTGTCTCTTTTTAGCAATACTTTTTTCAGTTTCTTTGTCGAGCCACTTTGGGCGAGCCTGATTTGGGGGACGTCTGTCCTTAAAAGGAATGTAAGTTTGAATCATCTTAGTGAGCGTATTTTGAAATATTTCCCACATCTGATCTACAGGCCTTTCGTTTAATTTTTCCTCCCAATCTGTAAGCTGAAGCTCCTGACGTAGTTCTATGAACTGAGCTTTACTGAAATCGGGTATTTTAGAAGCACAAGTATCTATTCTAAAATTGTTTAGGAGTTTGAATCTGACTAAGTTGTGATCGCTATTTGCAACATATTCACCGACTTCTACATCAGTTGCCATGCTTTCGCGGCTAGTGATCAATAAATCGAGTAAGTTTCCATATCTTGTGGGCTCTTTTACATGCTGAATTAAGTAATTGTCACAAAGAAAATCAATCAAGCGACTACCTATATGGCCATGTTCAAGGGTCATCCAATCAATGTCAGTAAAATTGAAATCACCCATTATCAATAAATCCCGGTTGCAGAAACTAGACAGTTCTTGAAATAACAGTTTGTCGTCTGCTAATGATAATGTCTTTGGCCTATATATTACACCTATATTCATTTTTTGTCCATTTGTTTGGGTTAACTCAACCCACAAACTGTCATATGCATCCTGTTTCACTTTCTCTAAAACACAAGCATGAACATTGTTTTTAACGTACAATAGAACACCCCCACCTTTCTTGTGGTTTCTATCCTGATGAAAGTGTTTAAATCCCGCAATATTAAATTCAGCTTCGAACTCTGTACCATTTAACCATGCCTCAGTTATTCCTATCATATTGAGATTTTCGCTTTTGACATACGCCTGTATTTCTTGAAATTTGTTCCTAATACTACGAGCATTAAAGTACATAGTTTTAAGAAACTCCTGATTATTTCTTTTTGACACATTTTGAGTTTCAATATCATGTCTTATATAACACTCTCAGAACTATCATATGAAGAGAGACTAGCAAAACTTGAGCTACAGACATTTGAGCAAAGAAGAGAGAGAGGAGACTTGATAACTATTTATAGAATCATGAAAGGCATAGAAACTATTGATAGAGAGAATCTAATCAATTGGGATAGTAGAGATACAAGAGGACACGGAAAGAAAATCAAGAAAGACAGTTATAGAAGAGACCTGAAAAAGAACAGCTTTCTCCACAGAGTAATAGACGTTTTAAACAAGTTAGATGAAAATGTGGTGTGTGCAAAAACGATACACGAATTTAAAAAGTCTAGATATAACGAGATATGAAGGCGGGACACCATGAGCATAGCTCCCCTTCCCGTAAAATACAACTAGGTAAATACACACAAAGAGCAATTCCGACAATTTATTTTCACAACGACCCCACACTCATAAAGTCTGCGTTTCCGCAAGATGAGAAGGCACGCTCGTCATGGCTGAGTGAAGGTGGGCCACGACTGTACTGTACAACAAAAGACGCACCTTTGGGCTTCACCCAGAGTACTCTAACAATGTGCGGGCTGTATTCAATACAGTGTGACTTGTATTAGTAGTAGTAGATGTGGTGGTGGCGTGATGCATTGGCTTCGGCACCCCTAATTCGTTTTGGTTTTTAGCTTCGTTTAATTTCGGACTTTGGTTGCTCTGTTTCCAGATGTTTTATATTGTTTGTCGGTTCGTCTCCAGGTTTTCTGCTTTAGCATCGAACATTAATGGTTTCTTGAGGATCTCGTCTTTGTTCTCCAGACAGGGTTGTTGGAGCAGTTTGTTTCGTGCTCTGATCGATGATAGTTCGTTGCACTCTAGATCTGCAACTGAGGGATTTTTCTAATAATCACTGTACGAAGATCTTTTGTTTACCGCGGTCGGCTGGAGAGATATAAATCGAATCTACAGAAACTATTCACTAAAAAGTATCCTAAGTTTTGAATATGTAATATATTCTGCCATTTAATGAAACACAATAGATATACAAGTACTTTATAATATTACCGGCATTAATCTATTATTCTATTACTACTCCAACATCTAGTACTGAAATGTACACCCGTATGTTCAAGGGATGACGCTTTGGTAGTAGTGACAGCGTTCAGAAGAAAACAATAACAAAGCGGCCGTAGTTGTTAAGTTCTTGAAATACTTGCAATATGAGTTCTAATAGAGAATCACGTAATGCAGAAGGTAGGAAAAGTGTAAAATTTCGCGGGCCTAAATCAGCTTTAACTGCAAAATTGTTGCGCTTGGCTACCAGTTCATTAATGCCTCTGCTCTGCCAACTTTCCTAACCTTTACTAATTCTTGTTATTTGTTTATTTACTAACACCCAGATAACATTGGAGGGATATTCCTCAGCCATGTGTATCAGAAGACACTGGTGATTACCACTTAAAAAAATTATGCCCACTTCTGGGAACAGCAGAGTTAGTGTGTAGCTCATGTTACAGTATGTTGGTAAATATACATTTATCTTTCACATAGGTTGTGTTTGTCATTGGTGTAAAGAATTAGTGAGGAATATATGATCATTAGTTTTACAAGTACTCTTCCAAGACCATCTAGTCTGCTACCAAAAAGCAACCATCCTACGATTAACCAAATCCCCAACCTAACCTATCCCACCAATATTAGCCGGCAATAGCAGAGCTAGCCTATGTTTGCGAACCCCAACTCCAGACTTTCCTACCTTACCTTGATACTGAACCATAGCCAGGGATGTGAAATCTCCCAACCAGATTATTTTTTATTCAAGATAGTAATGACTTAAAATTACTTGTACTTTTTATTGTTGTATTAAGTGGTAGTATTGGAGTCTTTTATTTGATACTCATAAAGAGATGCGATGATTTATATTAGGATAATTTTAGACACTCAAGTCATGGCCTAAACTATAATAACTTATGAATATGTATGAATGTTGTGAAATTGTATAAAACATATATTATTCCATTTTAGCCTGTGTTTTTCCTATAAAAGCACAAGGTCAACCTCTTCAACATGAGTCAAATATTCTTGTGCACATCAGGTTGCCTGATGTACAGTCATGCATCACAATACGCACATTACAAAATATAAAGTTATTGCTCTTATACTCGTTCTCTATCACCCTGAATAAGTATAAAGTCAAAGAAAATGTGATCAAACCTGTTCACAGAATATAGGGGTTACTCAGTTACAACTACAAAATAGATATAATCAGGAAGTCAACGCCGGCATCCTCATTTATTCCATTTGCAGCTCATGACTTGTACATAGGCGTCATCATATTCAAGAGGTTAAAATGAACCTGTTAGTATTGCCTTTCCCCAGTAGTGCCAAAAATTTAAAAATCCAACCAATCGACCAACAAAGAGTGAAATCAGTTAAGTACATACATATACCAAGGGCTTTTATCTTACAAGGGAGGTAGCCAAAGTCAAAAGACATAATTCCACTCCCACCCATTTCATCCCTGCCCATTCTGCCCTCATTCACCACCCCTCCCTCCCTCCCATTTAAGTGATTAAGTAATATATTATCAATAATATTTAGTTAATTAAATTTATTTTAAGTAATTAAATAATATGTTTATAATTTTGCCCTCATATGTAACTGATAGAAACAAATAATGGATCTAATTGTCTTTTGAAATAATAGATTTATACAGACTTTTCACCAGTTCATAACAGATGGATTAAAATTTTTAAGGCTTAGCAAGACCAGCTTATCTGTTGTATCAGTGATACCAATTACGCAGAGAAGCATTGATAAATCCTGTATATATATTCTTCATAGAAAGGATAATGATTTAAAGTATGTTTCAACCATGAAGCATTACAATGATATTTTTCTTCAGGCTATGATAGACCTTAAGTCATTCAGTTTATTGTATATAATATTTTTATTCAGCTCACTGTGCCAAGAGTTTTTGCCACTTAAATCAATCAATTTGTTGTCTCAGTTCTCTCATTCATGGGACCTGCAGCTGTAAGAAGGCCGTGACCACTGGTACAGCCTACAAGTTACTCATTGAAGAGATTTTGTATTTTTGTCGAGAAAGAGTGTGTTTAGGATAGCATAGTATAATGTGTTTTCATTTCTTTGTGGTGGTTGCATCTTCAATTAAGATTAAGAGATTTTTTTCTCCTGTTCTCATTCAGAGAAAATATATTCAAACTTATGTAGAAAATATATATATATTTTTTTCTGTTTTCATTCATTCATAATGCTGTCAATTCCTGATTTATCTAGGCTTCATTGTAAATCCCTCTATAGGGGTATTGGCTGCTTTTATCCAGTCAGCACTGTAGGGACTAAAATAGCACCTAAAGGAATGCTGATCCATTTATAATTCTTCTATTAACTTCTACAAGTGTCCTTCAGTCTCTCCTTTACCAATCAACAACTTTACAGGTCTTCATTCCACTTTAAATTACCTTTTATTTAGAAAGATGTGTCTAAATAGGCTATCATAGGAGTTTGGCCATGATATAACACCACAGTTAGTAATTATGTTATATTCAGTTCAAGACTTTGGCATCAACATTTACAAGAAGGTTCATATTCTTTTAAGGTATGTATAGTCATGACACTTTTTAATCTCACTCAGTGGTCAGAATTGACTAAATTTTTGAGGTCATAGATTTTCTTTGTTTAATGACTATACATTGCTTATAAATACATGTACCATATTATGGACCACATTTAGATTTTGTTGTAGTTTATGGTGTCTTTATTATATTTCCTGTATTACTCCTGTATGATTATAGATAGAAAAAGGAACTGCATAGTTGTACATGTTAGTATTGCACATGTACAGAGACATTTGTATTACTTACCACTGTATAATACTTATGCTGTATACATTGTAGGTGTAATGTATTTCTTGAAGGTGTAATGTATTTCTTGCATTAGAAAATGTTTTGTTATATATAGATGAATATAGTAGTTGTTAAAGAATTGTAATGAAGCTTTTGTTTTCATATTCATGTTCAGGTAATACGTATTATCTGCCATACTGTATTTGTTGTTTTTATCAAAATTTGTCGGATAAGAAGAAAAGCTAATTCTACTTGAATTTAGTAAACAGAAAATTTTCACATTTTGTAAACAGTAATGAGAAAAAAGACAAAGAAAGAAAAATATTTTACACATAGTCATAAGTATCAGGATTGTTTGTATAGTTCTATGAGGCTGTGAAATATTGGTAGAAGCTTCATAAATTACTATTATTGGGAACAAGTTTCTTTTGGGCACATAATCATACAGCAGTTTACAGAAAAATGGGCTGTTATAACATTTACTGTTTAGAAATAACCAATACATAGGTTTAAGTGGAATGAGTTGCCAGTAAGAGGAATTTGAGGCAAGAGTGAACATAGTTATATCAATAGAAAGTTGAAATCCATCTCTCATGCCTTTCTGTTACTAATTAAATGTAAGGCTTTTTAGAGGGAAGGGGAAAAGTAGTAACAAAGTAGTAACATTTATCTCTCTCTCTCTCTCTCTCTCTCTCTCTCTATATATATATATATATATATATTATATATCTGTCTGTCTTCTTTGTCTTTCAACAGCCTCATCTCCATGCCCTGAGGGGGCTGACAAGCAATCACAGAATCTCTCTATCACCTTAGACTGTATTTCACCCACTTTTTCACACAAGGAGAGCTGATAACCAGCAACTGATATCCTCCTACTGCAAGCCAGTGACATGGAAACAGTCCCCCACTAATAGAACAAAAACTTCAGTGATTACTATGCATTTGAATAGTAGTGGCAAGAGAAAACTTAAGCAGAGCTCTTTAATTTCCTGACATTTTGTCTTTTTTAATGAAATGTCAGGAAATTAAAAACATATATCCATCTGAGTATCTTTTGCTATCATAGTCCCACACAAACAACAATCCAACATATCTTCCCTTAGAGATCTATGGGAGACCCTAAGGACCATTGCCACAAAATGTGGGGCTGCTGTTTTCTAGTTGTTGAAACATAAGGACAAAATTATTATTACTGTTGTTTTAGTATTTACTAGATATTTATCACACCTATTTTAATCTCTGGTTGAACTTCAGAGAAATATATTTTTTTTTTCTCCATGTGTTTAGGGAGTTCAAAGAATAACTGATATGTAAAATTTTAGAATAGATTTAGTCAGTTGCTATGTACATGTATACAGTAAACCCTCAATAAACCAAACTGTAGAAGGTAAGGGTCAGATGGCTTATGTGAAAGTTTAGTTTACAAGATCATTAGTATTTTTCCCTATGTTAATCATTTCAATTTATAATAAAAGGGTGACATTCAGTCATACATGTTCAAATAAAGTTTACCAAATATGTACTTTCTTGTAGTGCTACTGTAAATATCAACATATCAGAGGCATGTTCAATTGATTCTCAAATTACTGAATATACCAAACTAGAGTTTGATATATCAGGTTTCTTCAGATTGAACAAGGCATTTAGTTTATCTGAAATCTAATTCAACACAGTTCAGTTTATTAAGGATTTACTGTAGTTTTGTTCCACATTGTGTACGGATTCCCACCAAAGTGACCTACTGAAGTAAATGTCTACAAGGAAGATTTGAAGAAGAAACCTATACCCATTCCTGGAGAAACTGCCTATTCATACTCATCGATAAAATTGCCATACATTCTTCTTTCAGGACAGTTAGATAGTAGACAGTCCCTCTGTAGTTTAGAACCTGCATCTGAAGACACTCACATGGAAGATGAAGTTGAGGAAATAGAAGAGGAGGAAGAGGAAGATGATGAAGATCTTGGGGAAGATGAGGAAGAGGAAGGGGCAGAGATTACTCATGGTAGAAGCACTGGTAGAGGATTGACCCTAAAGACATTACTCAAGGAAGGAGTATTAGAGCCAGGGGAGGGGCACATGACGATCAATTACCTAGTAAGCACTGTTGTCAACTTGGTAGAGCAGTTTTAGTTTTCCTTCATTAGTTATCTTTCTTTATTTACCTTATTAGTCTTCATTTATCAATTTATTTGTTTGTTTGCTTTAGCAAATTGTATCATGTATTCTCAGTAAGAGTAAAGCATATCTTGAAAGATCTTAAAAAGTAGGTGAAGTAGATACAGCTGAAATGTAATAGGAACATTTTCATATTCAGAGTGTGTACGAGTCAAACATATAGGAACCTATATGAATGTTACTTTACTGTATTACTGAAATAGTCATCACTATTATTGTAAAGTAATCGTTATTGTTATTATTATTTTATATATTTTTTCCAATTTAAGTTGATGTTCCCATTCACTCTTGCAGTACAAACCAAGTTTTTAAATTCTTTTTCTTTGTTTATTTTTTGTTATTGTTACCAATAGTTTGCACCTGAATAATGGTACAAGGTGAAGGATAGGAAGAAATTATTTCAAATTAGAATTTTTGCCACCCTTTCATCATTGAAGGAGAAGGATCACAAACATGGAGAGTAATGGT
>NC_134785.1:9697288-9869788 GCF_046742065.1 Oratosquilla oratoria | reverse complement strand
GAAAGAAACAAATTGGTAGCAGCCAAAATAAAAAGATAATGTGACCCAGTACATAAAGAGTTTGTGGACATTTGTGTAAAAAACATTTTTTTGTAGAGTTTATTATTCTGTGTGCCACCTGGAAGATCAGTAGATTGTTGCCTCGAGTTTTGCTGACTGGAAAAATCTGCAGCCCCACGGTAGCTGTCACCAGCTGAAAGTAGTAGGAGGGGAACAGTTACTAGGTGTCAGCTCTCTTTTTGTTGATGGAGGAAATGCGAATGGAGTTGGCCCACTATGAAGACTTAGTGTTAGCTCCTCCAAATCAAAATGAGGAAGTTGACAGTGTTTGAAGATGAGCAAAAGGGAGATTATTTTATGATGTCCTTCATGCAGGACAACCTTATTCTGGTGAAAAACAGGAAAGTACATGATCCCAAGTACAGTAATAATTGTTGCTTTGAGTTTTACTGATTGGAAACTCACAGCCCCACAGTAGCTGCCAATGGTCCTGAAGTTATCCCATAGATCTGTCTGAGAAGAAACTTTAGACTGTAGTCTGAGTTATAAATCAATCAATTGTTGCCTCAAGTTTCCTATAGCAGGTAACAGTGCTCCTCAGGCCCTTCCATAAATTTTTCTCGGGAGAAACCTTGGACTTAGGCCTGTGTTATAGGCAGAAACTGATAGAAGTGATAGAAGGAGGGGAGCAGTCACCTGTTGTCAGGTCTCTTTTGTTTTTAAGTGCAGAGGAAATACAGGTGACATTGGTAAAGAGAGATCCCAGGCCCAGTCTGAAGACCTTTGGGACTTTACCCTTTCCAATCTTTCAGTGTTTTCAGTGGGAGTTGAGGATCATATTAAAGCAACATATTCCAGATGTGAGTGGACTTACAATCTATATAGTTTGTTGCTGGTAGTTACTCTTGAAATAAATGAATATATATATATATATATATATATATATATATATATATGCTACCAGGACAAGAATCTGATTTCACCAAGACAGAAATACAATACCTCGATGAATTGAGGTTGTTATTTAGAATTACAAAAATCCTCTTCACACTCCAGTTTGGTTAGCTTTTCCAAAGAACTTGTAGCTATACATTGGCTGTTTTTTTATTAATGTGTTTAACTTTACATTCACTTTGGTTAGTTTTCATTGGCCACTTTTCAGACTATTACTCCACTGTATCAAAACATTTTTGAATATTCAAATGATTTATCATTTGCTCTTCCACACAACTTATTATCACTAGCAAATTAATAAAGTATATTGTCCATGTTATTGAATCATATTTTGAATAGAAATGACCCAAGAGCAGAGCCCTCTGAGACTCCACTCATAACACACATACACATGAATTTAAGAGCAAACTATACACTGCGAGATACAAAGACAGGACACCATGAGTGTAGCTCCCTTTCCTGTAAGATACAACTAGGTAAATACACATACACGCAGGATATAAGTAAGATTGAGAGAATACAAAAGGCAGCAATCAAACTGGCAGGTAAACCATATGAAGAAAGACGAAAAGTACTGGGGCTGCCAACTTTGACAGATCAAAGAGGAAAAGGTGATATTATAGTATTCAGAGCACTAAAGAGGATAGATTACATTGACAGAAGAGATCTCTTGATTAAAGATGGGAGGGCTTTAAGAGGTCATGGGAACAAATTAAGAAAGCCTACATGTCTAAAGAATATGAAGAAATACAGTTTTCTATAGATGCATAAATACTTGGAATAGCTCAGATGATTATGTAGTCCAAACTGAAGCAATAGATGAATTCAACTTGTAAATATAATGATTGAAAATAAAGGGTATAGATTGAGTTGGAACTGTACCTGAATTTGAGGTTAGGTATTGTAAAATTGGAGAGTAGGAGCCAATGAGCATTGCTCCTTTCCTGTGTACTACAATTAGGTAATTATATACACACACACACACACACCGTCTCTTGCTCAAGGGAGACACTAACATCTTGTAGTGTTGGTGAATCTTTCATCCCATGAATAAGGACTAATTTCGGGTCTGCACTTTCACAAGTCCTCAGTGCTAATTACTTTACTAGAAAGTCAAGTGTGTATTTTTTCTTTTCTTTTTCTTCAGGTACCAGACCATTTATTTAGCTCTTGGGAAACCAAAATTCCCAGAAAACTTGCTACTTTTTTAAACCAGCTAGTTTTGAATCTTGTGGTCATCAGAGTAGGTTACTGTTTGGCTACAGTGTTTTATTTTTCAAGGCCATTGCACATCAGTAGAAAGACTCAAATAAAACTTAATAGGAAGCATTTTGTACACAGTATACTGAAAAAAGCATTTTCATTCCCTATTTTTCTTCATCTAATTTTTATCATATATATATAATATACAGCAGTTTAAGAACTTTAAGATGAAGATCAAACAAACCTTGTTGTAGAAGTGTATTAATTTGTATATGTTAAACTCAACTTTGTTCTTCTTTTTCATATTTAAAGTGTATATAAGCCCCAGTTCAGGAAACTAGATAATTGAGGAATCTATTTCAACTTGCTGGATAAATAGTGTGGTACCTGTACTATACAAGTATTTTCCACTTCTTTTTGCATCTTTTTACTCACATTCCTTTATGATTTGGGACTCTGAGGATACATGCAAGTTATGGTCAGAGAATTGTCTCCAGTGGCTCATCTTCAAAACCCATCAACACCCTCTCCTCCTGCTGGAGGTGTGGGCTTGACACTCAGTCATGGGATCAAACTCAAGATCTCTCTCATACCATCTTCAATTGTATTAACTCCACCTTATCACATAAGGGGAGCTGACAACCAGTGTCTATTCCCCTCTTCCTATCACTAAAAACTAGCAACATAAAAACTATTTCACACTAATACAACACAAACAAGAGTCCAAAGATTCTTCCAAGAGAAATCTAGTTATTATTCTGAACACAGCACATAAATATACAAGTATTTAGATTCATATGAAAAATCAGCTCTAATCAGTGACCATGTGTACATAGCAGCTATATATTTTGAACAGCACAGGAAATAAAATTTGATTACATGCATGAGATGCAAATGATAACAGTGAAAACTGTTTCCATCCGGTAGATGCTACATGAATCACATTATTTTAATCCAAAATTTGGTGTCACTAACAATACAGACGCTTGTTCTTGAAAATACAAATCTACTTCAATATTTGAATAGCTAGCTTTGAATAGTAAAGACAACCCATATTACCATGCAAGAAAAAATACAATAGATTTGAAAACATAAGATGATTTATGAATATCAAAATCTATGTGAACCCTATCAATAGTGGTGATGTAATTGGAATTATCCTATAGGTGCGCTACAGAGGCAGGAAACTGGATGAGTACAAGAGTAATTGGTATAGGCAGAAGCGGATAGAATTTGAAAAAGAAGGGGAAGAGATGGGTATGTTAATTTATATTACCTCTATCACTGTCAGTCAAGAGTAGCCATATCAGTAATGTATATGAAATTGCATGGTTTTTTGCATGGTTTTATGCTTTCAGTGTTTATAGCATCAAATATTTATAAGGAAATATAAATTGATGATATTAAGGTAGAAGCAACTGGAAAGCTAAATGGGAATTTAATATTGATGAATTCTTTAGAAGAACGCATTTTATTATACTGTTAAGTAGTTACAAACCTGACCCTGCCATACTGTCTGATTTGTTGTCACTTATTTTTAAGGAAATTAAAAAGGAAACCTTTATCCTTTAGAAAGGCTTGACATTGTGACTATGTCAAGGAAGTAAATTCTTGTATGTTTATAGACCAATAGCATTAATTATATGTGTTTTAAATCATACACATATCCAATTTATTACGCATGCTAGGATGGTTGATCTTGTATTCAATTTAGTGTGATGTTTGCATCTCAACCTTTCTTTATTTAAATCATAAGTACAAAATTTAGTGTCTTTTAGAGATGCCTAATTAGTGATGTTTGTTTAGTACTATTGATACTAGATGCAGGTATTTGCAACCATAATTCACAACCTTGACTAGATCCAGATAGTATGTCTTTAGGTATGAAGAAGAAAAGTTGCACATAGGTTTTGTTCTGTTTACAGATGTTAATATATCTATGAATGAGTTGAATCCACAAAATGGAGCCTATTTGTAAGGATATTCTTGAAGGATAGTTTGAGGTAGAAGATTGTTGTTGCAAAATGTGTAGAGGACATCTTTTTGATAGAGCTTATCAATCAAATTGTTTCTTATGGATTCCAACACACCTAAGCATAAATAGTAATTTTCTCAACAAAATTTCCAATACTTTCATTTCTTTTTCACATCAGAAGAAATATGTGTTTGCTACTGGATATATGCTATAATATGGCCACATATTTGATGTACAGTTGGGTATATGTACAAACATAATTCATTCCAGAGCCCCATTCATTAACCAAATTTTTCAATATATGAATGAGTAATTGTCAATCCATGGTTTAGTTTTTTGACAAAAAAATATGAAAATTATAATTTTTAGAGTCCAATATACTTGGGAGTTAAGTCAAGTCTACAGCTTAAAACAAGTACAGTATGGTGACTAAGTCAGTTAGGAACATTTCCAGCCAGGTACAGATAGCTCATGTTCATTGTTGGAATTTCAGCTTATGCCAGTTTAATTTATAAAAAAATATATATATATATATATATATGATGATGATGATATGGTTTAACGTCACACTTTCCCCCCCTGTCGGGAGGCTAGGACCTGTAGATACAACTTTCACACTGAGTCATTTTTATTGTAATGCATTTCTAGTCAAGTAAATCAGTAGTAGTCAGTTTCTCAGTTTAGAATTGGAAATGCAGATTTATTTCAGTTGTTTTAGTCAAGGCATTAGTATTTAGAATAATGAGGTGGTAATTTTTTCAACACTTGTCAATCCTGGTACAAAGATAATTATCTGAGAACTATTTCATGTTCCATGATGTTATGATAATTTTACTGTTATCTCACATAAATCATTGTTGCTGGTTTTCAACTACCCTCATCAAAAGAAGAGAGAGAGAGAAAGAGAGGTGACATAGTTGCAGTTTGCAGATCAATGAAAGGTAAACCAAATTGGCAGAAAAAGATCTTTTAATTTGGAATGGGAGAGGCACATTTAGTCATGGAAAGATACTGAAAAGGGCAAGGCACTGGAAGGATATAAAGAAATACAATTTTTCACACAAGTACATCAATATGTGAAATAGGCAAGATGAGGAAACAGACTGCTGGTTCTAGAACCTGGTGGTCCTTCACAAGCCCTCTTCAGCTGATTCTGTCTTGTGTCTGAGCATCACCATGTCATGCTTAATATTGTCCGATCACAGGTTCCTAGATCTTCCCAGTGGTCATGTATGGTCAGTGAGATTTTGAACAGCTTAGCGAAGTTAATGGTGGTGTCTTCATCCTCCACTGTATTTTCAACTAGGATTGGGCCTTAAATTTGGCGTAAGATGCCATTTTCAAAAACAATCAGTCGCCATACTAGTTTCCTAGGGCTCACATTTCTGCACCCTATGTTATGATGGGCAATATAACTAGGCAAGAACTTTAGTTTGATTTTTCTATCAATTAACCTGGAGTTTGATATAGACTGTGTTGCCTGTTAGTATCTAGACCCAAATACATTCTTATTTTGTATCTCTTCATCTACCATATCTATTGTGGTGATGGATCCAAGGTATTTGAAGGATGAAACTCTCTCAAGAGTTGTTGATTTTGCCTTTAATGGCCAACATTCATAATGAATTCATTACTTCAGTCTCCTCTGCTCCTCAATAATTTGAAACCCAACCCAATTTTTCCAGCTCTGTATAATTCTATGAGTTACATCTCCTCGCTTCTAAGGTTTTCTGGACATATGTTTATGTCATCTGCTTATGCTAGTTTATCACAGACAGTGCCCAATCAAAAGATAACAATTGATTTAAACTGAAATTTAATCAGTGGAGGCAGAGAGATGGAACCCCACAAATGTATCACATTTCCTATGCATTGTAATTAGGTAAATACACAAATATTTTAATATGTTCCACACAGTCACCAAAGTAACATCATTAGAGAAGTTCCAAACAGCAGTCATGAGATGAACTCCTGTCCAGTAAAGGTTACCATTCAAGAGACATTGAAAACATTAAAGAAAGTAACATGGGAAAGTATAAAGGAGCTAGGAAATATGATTACCATTTATCAACATATTAAAGGTAACAGATCTATAGATAATGAAGGTGGTTCTAAGTTATCAGCTTTCAGAATAGATTTGTACAAATTCTTACTACAGTCCTTAGGGAAAATATAAATATTTTTTAAAAGTATGTGAAAAAAAATTGTGTGGGCAGGAATGTAGATAATTGTAGAGAAGGTAGTGATAGTCAGAATATGTGAGTTAGGAACATAAGAAGGAAAGAAATGTGGAGGAGAATTTTTAAACTTTGATGAAAAGGAGGTGAGGCTGGGAAAGAAAGATAAGGTGCTTTTAGCTGATGGCATGAATGTGAAGACAGTAAGTAAAACAGTGGATGAAGTAACTGGTGAATTGGTGTGGTTAATGATAATGATTTTTGCAAACAGTCCCCTTCACCCTGGAACAAAGAGGAGAAAGAGGCAATCTATTGGCCATTTACAAAATCATGAAAGGCATGGAAGTCCTTGACAGGGAAGACTTATTAAAGTGGGATAAAAGAAAAACAAGGGGACATGAAAAAAAAAATCAAAAAGGATAGTTATAGAAGAGATCTAAGAAAAAACAGTTTTCCACCAAGTGGTGGATGTCTGGAACAAATTGGATGAAACAATAGTGTGTGCAAACACCATACAAGAATTTAAGAACAAATTAAATGTTGCGAGATACAAAGATGGGTCACTATGAGCATAGCTCCCCTCCCCATATAATACAGCTAGGTAAATACAGGTCACCAAGTCAGTACTTAGTGTAGATATCAAACCAAAAGGGACTAAAGATAGGTGCCTGTCATGGGTCTGTGGGTTTCCAGTCATCGAAACTCTAGGCAACAATCATTATCACCCATTAGCGGTAGTTCTGGATGTCAAAGAGATCCATCTCCCAATCATACATCTTGAAAACCTATTAGTACACTCACTTTCATCTGGAGACACAGCACCAGAAAGTTTATACTCAAATTCTGGACCAACACCAAGGTCTCTCTCAAACATCTTCAACCATTTCCTCCACTTTTTAACATAAGGAGAACAGACAGCCAGTAACTGCTACCCTTCTCCCCTTCTTCTTCCTCCTCTGCCTCATCCACCTGCTCCTCCTCCTCCTCCTCCTGTTAGTCACTGACACAGAAATAAACTCACACTAATGCAACACGGACAACAGTCTGACATCTTTTCCCATGGAGATCTGTGGGAGGACCCTAGGACCATTGTCCGCTGCTATGGGCCTGCAAGGTTCCCGTCACTGAAACACAGGGCAGCAATTATTATCAAACCAAAACTATTTTAATTGAATTGATACATCATGATAGGATGATAGAAAATTATAATACCCTTTGGATGATTATGAAGAGATTCTAGAGCCATCAAATTTTGGATCCAATCTTTAGCTTTTATTTTTTGCTCGGGATATTGTCACACAACACTACATTCCAATACTAACTTTTCTGTCAGTGAAACTCAGGGCAACAGATATTATCAGACAAAAAATATTATAACTGAACTGATATATCATGATTGGATAATAAGAAATGTATAAAACCCCATGTATGATTAAAAAAAACAGTTGAATTTTGAATCCAAATTGTAGCTTATATTTTTGACTGGACATTGTAGTATTGCACTACAGTCTCCACCTGAGACAACTCTAGATGGAGGAGCCAAAGAGGATGCCCGCAGAACTCGTGGCTAGGACAAGTTATTGAAATTGTCGTGAGTTGTTTGGAGTGGGAAGGGTGACTGTATGGGAACTTGCTTAGAGACCATGGGGATTGGAGGCGGTGTGTGATTGAAACAATACACCCCCTGGTGTATGCTCCCAATTGAAGATAACTACAGTGGCATCCAATATATTGCAATGCATTGTAATGAAGGATTACTGTGTATATATATATATTCAACTACAGTATACTTGGGAACAACAGAAAATATCTCAATGAGGAGCCCTGCTCTTTTGGGGGATGGGAAAAACTAAGACCATCCTAAAGACAAAAAATTTAACCATCCCCCTCTCCCCCCCCATCTCCCTGTGCCTTCCATATAAGATGTTAGTTATCTTTTCAATCAGGCTTCCATCACATTTTGATTAATTTCTTTGGCTTCCTTCAATTGTGAAAAACAATTAAAATTGTCATAATTGACCCTCCCTCACTGGGTAGAAATTACTCTTTTGTTCAGTTTGCTGGCAGGCTCTATTATTCATCTCCTTGGCACCATGTCAGTGACAAAGGAGGTAATGTTATGAGACGCCCTTGATGCTGTCTTGGATAATGTGATTGTTGTATAGAGAATGAAACAAGTAAGTATAGACTGTGAGCATAGTTTTGTTTCTTTTGTTTTTTGTATGCAGTCTGTATACACATTTTAGGAGGACTTGAAGTTCTTGGTGTTTGATTTTTGTACTGGTGATGTTTATCAGAAGAGTCTAGCATTGTTTTGCAGCGTGGATATTGTGCTCTGGATTGGCATGGACATCAGTTAGAAGGATATAGTTTTGAGGTCATAAGATTAGTTAAAGAATTTTTTTCAGTTTTAACATCTGTAGCATTGTATTTGTGTTCAAATGTATGATATAGGCCTGCTAAATGGAGGGCATATGTACGGTCCTGGATTTGCTCTAGTGTTTTGGACTAATAGATGGGAAAGTTGATGTCGGAATAATCTGCCCTCCTTAGCTGATGTAAATATTTTTTCCTTCAAACACTAACACCAGCTGTCACCATTTTTGGTAGGGGGTCACCAAAAATAAGTGTATAGCCCTTCAATGTTAAGGGAGGAAAATTATGCATAATTTTATCATACCGTGTATGTGATGAAAAATTATCTTTCTATCTCTTAGAACTTGAATGCATTTATGAATGGATTGCCTTGCCTTGTGTTTGTAGTATCAAGATAATCTGCTCAGTACTGCCTTCTTCCTCATTTTGGCTGAACTTGCTGGAATCGACTATTTATTCTTGAGTTGCCTGATGATGCCAGCTGCTTAAGTTAGATGTAATGATTCTCCTACTGTATTTAGAGCTGCTCAAAGTTGTGGGCTTGTGATTATGTTGCCATTAATAAGTTTTATAATGAGACATTCACTTATTAGAATATTACACATTCTGTTTGATTGCATATGGTGAGAATACATTAATTTCAACACTTTAGTCATAATCTTGCATGACTTAAAATTATTTTGGTTTATTTGCAGATGAGGATGACTTGTCAGACAGTGAGAGTGATGCCCATCATGAACAAGAGATTGTCGAGTTTGAACTCATTGGGAACAGACATCCTAACCAGTAAGTGTCTTAGCTATCTGAACCAGTGTCAATTTTTGTGATGAAATTTATTTCTTTATCTTACCTTGCAACATTCCATGAACACTTTATCCAGTGTTGCAACTGTGATCTATGCCAGTTCCCACAAATGAGTGAGATTTTTTCACAAAATTCCCACAAGGAAATCTGGATTTCCACATTTTTTCCCACAAAAAAAGGAATTATTATATACATAAATAAGTTCATTGCAACATATGATTTGCTCACAAAACATCCCATGTGAGCAAATTTCTCCTACAAGTTTGTGGAAAATTCCCACAAAATGGCATCCCTGCTTTATCATAAAATATTGTGCCTTTTTATCCTAATTTCTTGTTCCTGTACCTTCATGAACTGGACTACATGAGGCTTATGATAAATTGACCATTCCATGGACAAATAAGCAAGGATTATCTTACAAATGAGGTTACCTTCTACATGAGTATTTATAGCAAGCAGTTTTATAACAATAATGACTTGAATATCAAGGTGAGCATTTGGTAAAGACATTAGAAGTGGTGCCTAAGTGCAAATGTTTGATACTACTGCAGTGACATGAACACCATGGTGGAGCTGACGTCATTCCAATCCCTGGGACGCATGCAGCCATTTAACATCACCATGTCTTCATCTGCAGCTGCTGTTATGGACATTCATGCACATTTATCCACCTCAGAAGTAGTGGGTTATCTAGCAGGGCAGTGGGATGTCAACAATCACAGTAAGTTTTGACTTCATGATTTCATTTAGTTGTCTGGTTTCCACACAATGCGGAATTTTGTTCTTCTGTGGTCTGAAGTATTTAATGTGGTCATTGTTTAACTTAATCATGAAAAAGTATTCAAAAGTTTAGGAAAAAGGGTTAATGTAGTTTAGAAACATGAATGAATTTTCTATGAAATCTAGACAGCTAAAAGAAATAGATATATGTTGTGACTGTAGCGATCACCTTGAAAAGGGATAATTATACACTTTAAACACCCTAAGCATTAGTCCCTCCAAATATCCAAAGAGTACATTCTGGAAAACTGTTGCATAATGTGAATTCAGATAAAGTAAATATTTATCTTATTGGGAAAATTTGAGTCAAGTTTGTAGGTACACAGCAATAATTTATTCACATTTTCATGCAGCAGTTCATCAGCTGACAGACCCAACTGACACAGCATGAAACAAGTGTACGATGCTGCACATTCCACCATACACTTGCAAACCAAAAATTTTATGCATAAAATGGGGAATTGACAGAAATAGTTTTGTCACCTATATAAGTTCACATAATTGGAACGTGTATATAATGGGGGACTTGCAGATCTTAGTATTCTTTTCTTTTTTGTAGATCAAAATGTATCATTTGTATAAGGCATGCTTTTGATAAAACAAACACCATTTTTTTGGACTACAAATTGTAACATAGAAGCACCCAGCAGAATAAGGGCATATTTTTTGAAAACTTATAAAGAAAGCTTAGAAGTGTGATTGTAAATACTGTCCATCTTCAGGTTTTTGCTGGAAATGTTTTATGTTTGATGTTTCATTAATTGAGTTTCATTGTTATCCCTGTCTGAACATTAACTGAGATATGAACAAGTACATATGTATGTTTGGATACATATAAAGTTACTGTGGAAATTACGAGTTTACAATAAGCATATTGCAAGGGAAACATTGTCTCAACTGCTCAGTCATAAGAATGCTGCTGGAAATTCTTTTCTAAGAAGATGTGATTTATGATGGTGCTCAAGTATTCAAATAATGTATAATACAACCACTCCTCGTTTAACGACGACAATTGGGACCAGCGCGCCACTGTTAACCGAATTGGTCGTTAAGCGAAAGTGTATACATATACGTACATGTACTGTATGTACAATGTCCAGCAATACATGTATCTTTATTTTCGTGTATTTTCCCTCTTTTATACAGTACATTAAAGCTTTATTTACTGTTTATTTACCGTGGTTAGGTTCCTGAAATTACCGTATATGACCAAATCCGCATATGCTGACATTCCATATTAAATACCAGGGTATTTTTTTAGTTTCGACCATGGGCGCAATATAGCAATAGAAAATTAATTATTAATTTTGTAAATTAAAATGTATCAACATAATATGCAATTTTGTGGGCGGAAATGAAAGTAAAAAATACCTTGCTACAAGCAAATATGCTAATGAACGAAGTCGGTAGCATAGGATCGGGACGCCATCTTGTCGTCTGTTAATTGACGGCCTCGGTACTTCCGACTACCTCGCCAGGTATATTTTCTTGAAGGAATGTTATGGTGCGGAGATACATGCATTCCTTCAAGCTGCAAGAACTTTGTATACCCTGCAAGCTGAGAGAGTGGTTGAAAAGCCCGCCAACGTCTCTCACGACGACGACAACGAGGACGAGCCGGATGACATTTAATTTGCAGGTAATGATTTATTAAACACAGGTTAGGTTAGACGAATCTATCATCCTTTCATTTCTTCGACGTCGGCATCTATCATAACAAACATGGTGTATCATTCGTCCGACATGACTTCGTTACTTACGAAATCTGTTTTAGCACTTTTTTGTTTTTTATTTCCGCTCACAAAATTGCATATTACATTGATACATTATAATTTACAAAATTAATAATTAATTTTCTATTGCTATATTGCGCCCATGGTCGAAACTAAAAATTTACCAATACCGGTATATACTGTACTCCAGGTAGTTTTTGCAGCTTGCAGGATGGTAATGTAGACCTAAGCTTCAGAACACTTTACCTCACAGCTAATATCCACCGTACAAGTTCATTTATAACATCATACAAATTTGCCTCAGCCAACTTGATTATTGTAAACGACGTCGTAACTTCGGGAGATTTACGTTAAACGAATATTGGTCCGTCATAAAGCCCATCGTAACTCCGTGTTGTCGTTAACTGAGTAGGTCGTTAAACGAGGAGTGGTTGTACTGTATTCACTTGTATATATTTAAATTTTATTTGGATAGAATTTATTGCAATGAAATATACTGTATAACTTATTAATCCCATGGTGCTATAGGCTATCCTATACTGGGTTTATAAGCCTGTTTAACATTCTACAATCCCCAGCCAATTTAATTTTCTATAGGTATGTACTGCTAAATTTTCTTGAGATGTTTATTAAGTTTTGTACTCCTGGAAATGTGGATATGAATAATCAGTCTCTGATGTTAGTGTCAATAAATATTTTTTATTATATATACCAAATGGCCTTTTAGGGAGAATGGCCAGTTCAGACCATACTGATGTGAATAAGTAAATGTGCAGTGAATTAACTCCAAGAACTAGTGTATCTGATGTTGGTTAGAATATGGTCCTGATCTTCATTTTTAACCCTGATCATGCTTCCTTAAGTAGAGTAGTTCTTTCATGCGTAGTGAAACTATTTGCATAGTCCAAGATGAAGTAAGCTTGAGAGGTTGACCATGTTGACTAATGTTCAGATGTTTCAGATCTTATCGTATCGCATGCTCTGCCTATGCGCTGTCGCCTGGGTGATGCAGAGAAGGGACAGGCTGTGGAACAGGCGCTCTTTGCTCAGATGGACAGACTCAACCTTTCACTTCTAGGATGGTAGGATTGGTTTTTGTTCCTCTGCATATAGTACTCTGTGATACACCCCCTTCTTTTCTTAGCTCTGCTCTCATGATTTAGGCCAAAGTTCTTGACAAGAGGGGAGTGTCTGTTGAGCAGGGAAGGGAGAAGGCAGGGGATAGGGGTGAATGGAGAATGGCTGAGTATGGATAATAAAATTTTGATGCAGCCTGAAGGTATATTCTCCCCGTCCTCTCTCTTTTCTATGTCTGTCGAGCAAGAAAGGGAGAGGGTGGGTGATGGTGGAGTAGGGAGTGGTTGTGTGTGGATGATATTTTGACTCAGCCCAAAGCGATTTCTCCCCAGCTTCTCTAATTTGTAAGGGGACAGAGAGGGAGTTTTTTTTTTTTTCTTTTTTTTTTTGCTGTGTAAGTGAAGTGGCCTTGCTGTGGATGTGCTGTGTTATGCTGTATTGCTTCTGACCCAGGCAGTGGGCAGGAAACAAGGATTACCCTTTGTCTATGAGGAGCAAAGATGTGAGGGAATGGGTAGGGGGAGTGGGTGTGTACCTTTGACTTGACTACTTCCCTTAAAAAGGGGGAAGAAACCTTTGGTATACAGTAAACCCTTCATATAACGGATCTTGACATACCAGTTATGACAGACAAAAAACCTGACTGGACAGACCCTCGCTCTAATGAATTTTCATCCAATATTGCGAGGGATCCTTGTTATAACGGATCTTCGGATATAACAACAGACCCCTGTCCCCATATCGTCCATTATAATCCTACTAATTTCTAATACCAGACAAATTTCGGGGTATAACGGATCTGTCCAGTGTTTCCATTGGAAATAACTGATCCTCGGTTATAATAGATCTTTGGATATAACAACAGACCCCTGTCCCCATATTGTCCATTATATTGAGGGTTTACTGTATAGATAAATTATATTTTGTAATTGTTCTTTATCATTTGTTGTATTTTTCCTAGGTATCACACACACCCTTTTTCTCCTCCACTTCCTACATTGAGAGACATCGATTCTCAGTTGGACTACGAGATGAAAATGAAAGGATCCAATGATGCCAGTTATACTCCGGTTGTTGGAATCATTATATGTGAGTATCTGTCATTCTAAAAGGGTGACAAATTCTGTTTGGTTCTTAGATCGACCTATATGTTCTCCATAATTGGTATTTGTAAGGACTCGTGACAAGTGCCTGCTGGTAGTGGTCCTAGAAGATGAATGGCAGATATCTGTTGCCCATTTTCGAAATCTGTCAACCACCACTTTTCCATCTAGAGGTGCTGCCCCAAGGGGCTGGCACTCAGTCTCTGGAGTGAGCCAAAGATTTCTGTAAACTTCAACCATATTTCCTCCACTTTATCGCATAAAGAATAATGACACCTGGCAACTGCTCTCCCTGTACCACTTTCAGCAGGTAAAATAGAAGAGGTCCCACACTAATACAACGAAGACAACAGTCCAACATTTTTTCCATGAAAGAAGTATTGACAGCTGCTGTGGGGCTGTTAGTGTTCATTTAGTGAAACTTGAAACAACAGTTACTGGAAAAGGAGAAAATATTGTGTGTGTTCAAACTGTCCACTGCTTGAAATAGAGAGCTAGTAATGGTCAATTACAGGGGAGGCAGCAAATGGCAGGATGAAGAAGTGAAGGTGGTGATGGTAGAAAATTTATTGGTTAATTGTTGCTTTGAGTTTCACATGTGGAAAACCTGCATCCTGTAGTGGCTGGCAGTAGTCCTCAGCCCCTCCTGCTGATGATCTCTCTGGGAAGAAACTTTGAACTATTGTCTGTGTTGTATTAGTGTGGGACTGTTTCCATATGAGTGGCCAAAAGTGGTACGGAAAAAGGAGCAGTTACCAGTTGTCTGTGCTCTGTGTGTGGAAAAGTGGAAAAGATACAGATGAAGTTGGTAAAGAGAGATCTTGGGGCCCAGTCTAGTGACAAGAATGTCAGCCCCTCAGGTCTAAACTTCCTGCTGGAGGTGAGTGGGTTGAAATTTAGAAAATGGGCAGCTTTGGTGTTCATCTTGTAGGACCACCGCATGCAGGTACCTGTCATTGGTCCCTGGTGGCAAAAAAGAAGTGAGCATATGAAGAACGGTTGCAAGGAGGAAATGAGGACACATATGAATGGAACAACATAAAGAGGATGAAAAATGAAATGTAAGGTAAAGAAGGCCAAAGGGAGAGCAAATGTAAGGTGGGGTAGGTGTTACTGAAAATTGTAGAAAAAATGAAAACAGAAACAAATGTAAAGGCATTTAATAGAAGAATAGAAAGTCTCAATAAGATAACTCATGCCCAGTTTGCTGTTATTTAATAAGAAATGCATATATATATATAAACAAATGCTTTTCCACACAGCTCCGTACGTAAGAGGAAGTGGTAGTAGTAACCGTGTAAGCCTGGAAAGTTCCTGCGGGGGGTTCTGGGTAATGCCACCTCCAGAACACAAACCTCATGAATATGGCCGCCCCATGAGTATGACCTACAGCACAGTACAAGACTCCTTCATTCCCAAGGATGCACTCCTTCACATTGTATGTATTTCTCCAATAATTTAGTTTTCATTCTTACCCAGTTTTGTCATGGTTTCTTTGTGCATATAGGAGGTCAGCTCTAGAGGATCTGAGTAAAGATTTTTAGAGTAGATACCCTGGAGGACATTATAATGTTTGTTTAGAGTTAAGATGAAAGGGAAATGGGTGATGGATGGGGATGTGTGGATGCTTTGGATTTATAAGTGGGAAGATGCCATTTGGTATTTACATAAAAATAGTTTGGTGTATTCTGTAGTATTCTATGTATATAAATGCAGAGTTCTCGCAAAATCCATCCATGGGGAGCTAAGATAA
The DNA here is from genome assembly GCF_046742065.1 of Oratosquilla oratoria. Taxonomy (NCBI): domain Eukaryota; kingdom Metazoa; phylum Arthropoda; class Malacostraca; order Stomatopoda; family Squillidae; genus Oratosquilla; species Oratosquilla oratoria. The sequence continues at coordinate 9,853,853 of NC_134785.1, read as the reverse complement.
GAGGGAAACAAGGCTGGTGGGTGGGAGTTGGTGCAGGTCTTTGATTTGGCTACCTCCTTCATAAGGGGAAGAAGCTCTTAGTATATAGATAGACATTATACATACATATACTTCAGTTGTATTAGGGTGTGCCCAAGTCAAAGTATTCACCCATTTCATACATATATCAAAGGCCCTTTCATTTATATAATGGTGTGCCCAAGTCAAAGTATTCACTCATTTCGTACATATATCAAAGGCCGTTTCCCCCACACATGGAGGTGCTGAAATGAGAGGGGTGTTAAATGGGTTTTAATGTGTATGTAGTGGGTGGGTGTGTTTTGACATGGCCACCCCCTTATAAGGGGGAAAGAGCCTTTATTTCATGAGAATACATCCAATACAGTATTGTAGGAGAATAAAAAATATTTTGTTAGCTGTGCGCTGAAGGTACCGAAAGAAGAACATCTTTCATAGTTTACTCAGTAGAAGCTTTATATATAAATCTTGCCATGTTTTCAGAGAGATACCATTGAATACTATGCAGATGCACCTGATGCTGTTGTATTCACAGATATATTTCATGAAAAATATACCTACTGGGACAAATTAAAGGTACAGTCTGCTCACTTTGTGGATACCTTCATATAAGTAGAGTTTTTGTGTTCATGATTAATATATAAGTAGATAATGATGGGTAGCAATAAGACAGATGCCAAGGAGAGTGATCTCCTCACTAATTGTGTTTAGGCTTTTGAATGAAATTTTCTTTTCTTTGGTGGATGGCTATCTGCACAAGGTAGTCCTACAAGTTATCATAGAGTCATCTCCCTGCTGCCCATCTTCCAACCCTGTCAACTTCCTTCTATTCAGAGGTGCATCCCCAAGGAGGGCCCCAAGATCTTTATTTATTGAAGGCCAAAAGTAATGTTCTTCAACATACATTGAAGAACTTATTTTTCTAGAATTAATATATATCTTCTTCATTTTTCAGATTTCATTGAAAGCAAAAGTTCCTAAAGAACACTTCGAACCTCTAATAGAATACTTGGCTAAACAACTTAAAATCAAGGAACCATATAAAATACCTGAAAGACAAAATTGCAATAAAGCAATTACCATCACTCCAATTACCTCAAAAGACATTAGTACTCCAACTAAGGACCCACAAGAGCATTCTAAACCTCCTTTAGTAGACTTAGAAGAAATTTCTGAAAAAGAAAACAGACAAGAGAAGGAAATCAGGATGCAATCTCCTGATATAGTTTTTGAACCTCTACCAGCCCCGTTGTTGGAAACGCAACAAAATATGCAGATGAAGGAACCGATAATTGGTCTTCAAATGATGAATGATAAGTTACAGGTAACTATTATTTTTGTTTTAATTATAAAGTTGTGTATATATTCTTCTGTCAAATCACTTGATCACAGACTTAATATCAGATAGTTATTTTGGGTATTACTTTTTCCAGCTTGGACTTCTTCAACAGGTATGACACTTTTATTTGATAAATATACAGTCTTGGGTGCTGTTTTGGTATGCGATCTCAAAGTTGTGCTTTTGTTTTGGTATGCGATCTCAAAGTTGTGCTTTTGTTTTGGTATGCGATCTCAAAGTTGTGCTTTTGTTTTGGTATGCGATCTCAAAGTTGTGCTTTTGTTTTGGTATGCGATCTCACCTGATAGTAGCGATCTGTTCATCATATCTTTTTTGCTGTTTTGGTATGCGATCTCATTTATGGCATGACCTCAAAAATTAGGATTTTGCTTTGGTATGCACTCTCAATATTCTTAAAATAGGTAAAAAAATAAAACTAACCTAACCTATACCTAACCAAACTTAACCTAACCTAACCTAACAAATAAGCAAGAAATGCATGTTGTGTTAGGTTAGGTTAGGATCACATACCAAAGCAAAATCCTAATGTTTGAGATCACACCATAAATAAGATTGCTTACTAAAACAGCACCCAGTCTTGTATCTGAAACTACATTTTCTGATCCTCAAAACTATCCAGATATTGAAAGTAAGCAGAATATCAAATATCAAAATATAAAAGAATATCATACATACATATACCAAGGGCTTTCTCCCCCCCTTGCAAGGGAAGTAGCCAAAGTCAAAAGGCATAATTCCACTCCCATCCATTTCATCCTCACCCATTCCATTCCCATCCACCATCCCTTCCCCCCTCCCTCCCATCTTGGCTCCTCCTGGATGATGGGTCATCCCTGCATCTCACCCATTGCCCTGGGTCACAAGCAATGCATCAAGACACAGCACATCCACAACAAGGCTGCTTCATTTAATCAGAGACCCCCCTCTCTGTCCCCTCATCTAGAAACATTGAAGACTGGGAGAAATCCTTCCAGGCTGTCAAAATATCATTCACACATAACCACTCCCTAACCTCCCCCCTATCCCCCATCCACCCCATTCCATGCATCACAGTATCATCCATACACAGCCATTCTCCACTCACCCCAATCTTCTGCCTTCTCCCTTTCTTCCTCAACAGACATCCCCCTCTTTCTCAACACTCCTTTCACCCCATCCATCGATCCATCCATCTTATCCTCAATCAGTCACCCACTCATGTTCATTCCATCCATCAAAGAATATCATACATACATATACCAAGGGCTTTTTCCCCCTTACAAGGGAGGAATAGACATTTGGGAATGGATGCTAAGAGGAGACTATATGAAGGAGTGATTGTGCCAACAGCACTGTATGGGGCAGAAACATGGAACATGAGAGAGGAAGAGAGAAGGAGTTTGAATGTGTTTGAGATGAGGTGTCTGAGAAGTATGATAGGGGTTACTAGGCTGGATAGAGTGAGAAATGAGGAGGTGAGGAGGAGAACAGGGGTGGAAAGGGGGTTGGGAGATAGGGTTAATGAAAGAGTATTAGGATGGTTTGGACACATGGAAAGAATGAGTGAAGAAAGACTAGTAAAAGAGGTATGGAAAGCAGATGTGGAGGGAGTGAACATGAAGGGACGTCCTAGGATGAGGTGGATGGATGGGGTGAAGGGGGCTTTGGGGAAGAGGGGAATGTCTGTTGAGGAAGGAAGGGAGAGGACGGAAGACAGAGGTGAGTGGAGAATGGTTGTATATGGATGATGTTGTGATGCATGATGTGGAATGGGCAGGAGGATGGGGGGTGAGGTAGTATGTGTGAGCAAATTTTGACGCAGCCCGAAGGGATTTCTCCCCGTCTTCTCCTTTATGCATGGGGGGGACGGAGAGGGGGGGTCGCCAATTTAATGAAGCAGCCTTGCTGTGGATGTGCTGTGTCTTACAACACTGCTTCTGACCCAGGGCAGTGGACAAGGTGCAGGGATGACCCGTCATCCAGGAGGTGCTAAGATGAGAGGGAGGGTGGAGGGGTGTGGAGTGTATTCAGGGATGGAATGAGTGGGAATGATTTTATGCCTTTTCCTTTTTGGCTACCTCCCTTGTACAAGGGAGGTAGCCAAAGTCAAAAGGCATAAATTCACTCCCACCCATTTCATCCCCATATACTCCACACCCATTCACCACCCCTCCCTCCTTCTTTTCTTGGCTCCTCCTGGATGATGGGTCATCCCTGCATCTCGCCTACTGCCCCACTGGGTCAGAAGCAATGCAGCAAGACACAGCACATCCACAGCAAGGCTGCTTCAGAGGATATAAAAAAGAATAATAATAAATTAGCCAAGCAAACATGGCAGATATAGGCTAGTATGCAGAGAGGAGGCTTATACATTTGAAAATAAATAGATAAATTCAATAAATCCTCTGCTTCTGTTCTCTTTTGCTGGAGACCTGGGGCACCAGAAAGTGCTACAGCCACCACCTCAGTCCATAAGTCATTCATTAAAAATATTGTGTCACTATCTGTGGAGTTAGTGAGCATTAGATAATGCAGTTTGATGTGCTCTTGTGTCTTTTGTGTCATAGTTGCATTTACATATATATACCAAGGGGCTTTTTTCCCCTTACAATGGAGGTAGCAGGAAAAGGTGGAGTGAAGGTGGAGGTAGAATGTAGATTGAGAGAAGCGAGTAAATGCCTTGGTGGTTTAAAGAGTGTAATGAGAAATAGACATTTGGGAATGGATGCGAAGAGGAGACTGTATGAAGGAGTGATTGTGCCAACAGCACTGTATGGGGCAGAAACGTGGAACATAAGAGAAGAAGAGAGAAGGAGTTTGAATGTGTTTGAGATGAGGTGCCTGAGAAGTATGGTGGGGGTTACTAGGCTAGATAGAGTGAGAAATGAGGAGGTGAGGAGGAGAACAGGGGTGAAAAAGGATTTGGGAGAGAGGGTTGATGAAAGAATATTAGGATGGTTTGGACACATGGAAAGAATGAGTGAAGAAAGACTAGTAAAAGAGGTATGGAAGGCAGATGTGGAGGGAGTGAACATGAGGGGACGTCCTAGGATGAGGTGGATGGATGGGGTGAAGGGGGCTTTGGGGAAGAGGGGAATGTCTGTTGAGGAAGGAAGGGAGAGGACGGAAGACAGAGGTGAGTGGAGAATGGTTGTATATGGATGATGTTGTGACTGCATGAGGAGGAATAGGCAGGGGGGTGGGGGGTGGGGTAGTATGTGTGAGTAAATTTTGACGCAGCCCGAAGGGATTTCTCCCCGTCCTCTCCTTATATGCAAAGGGGGACGGAGAGGGGGGGTCGCCGATTAAATGAAGCGGCCTTGCTGTGGATGTACTGTGTCTTGCGACACTGCTTCTGACCCAGGGCGGTGGGCAGGGTTCAGGGATGACCCGTCATCCAGGAGGTGCTCAGATGAGAGGAAGGGTGGGAGGGGTGTGGAGTGTATTTAGGGATGAAATGGGTGGGAGTGTTTTTATGCCTTTCCTTTTGTGGCTACCTCCCTTGGAAGGGGGAAAAAGCCTTGGTATATGTATGTATGTATGTACAATGGAGGTAGCCAAAGTCAAAAGGCATAAATCCACTTCCACCCATTTCATCCCCCCACGCATTCCACTTCCATTCACCACCCCTCCCTCCCTCTTTTCATGGCTCCTCCTGGATGATGGGTCACTAATACAACACAGACAAATGTCAAACATTTCTTCCTGGAGAGACAAGACAAATCAAAATACCACTGGCATGCCTTGATTCAGGTTACCACCCTACACTTAAATATTTGTGTGAAACATTGTGTCTTGTGTGAGGCATCGTGTCTTGCTGCATTGCCTTAGTGTGTCAGGAGATAGGGATGACACTTTATCTGTGAAGTGCTATGATGAAGGGAGATAAGGCCCTTTGATATGTATGTATGTATGTGGGACTATTTCTGTGTCACTGACTTATGGTAGTACAATAGGTGGAGAGGAGCAGCCACTCATTGTCAGTGCTCCTTATATGGAAAGGTGAAGGCAATAATCAAAGTTGATAAAGAAATCCTGTCCGTAGTCCATGAAACTGTCATCCCTTCAAGGTTGTACCTCCAGATGGAGGGGAGGGTGTTGACAGGTTCTGAAGACAGACAGTGACTGACACAAAACAGTATCATATTGATCTGTAATATCAAGATGTAAATTCTGGGAGTGTTGATGTAGTTGGTAGTATGTAGATGTTAGAGATGTTGGAAGTTGATTTCTTTGTATGTGTTTGTTTGTTTAATAATATTCTGTTGATGTTTACTTCATTTTTTTCTTATTTTGTTAGAGAACTATATTTTCATGCAATAAGACCTTTGTGTCATGTTCCATCTTATCCAATTGTCATGTAGTTTGTAAATGGTGGTAGTATGAGCTGTGCTAAGAATTTTATTTTCAGTATATCCATTCCATTTGTGTAAAAATATTTGCAGTTCTGTAGACTTCTTTTTTGACATTTGTTTCATTCAGGCTGTTGAGTTTATCTTGTATTGGGGGGGGATCATTTGTCGTAAGTCCACATGTGCAATAGATCCAATCTGTAGTGTATTGTGTTGTGTTTATATAGTGCATGTAATGTGGACCTCCATATTGCAACTTATATAATATTTGTATGATTGGTCTGCAGCATGTTACAAATATACCAGAACCTTCCTCTGCCGTCCAAAAACACATCCATACAAAGATATCTACGTACATAGATTACAAAACAAGCACTAAATGAGTGTTTGTGTATGCATGTATGTAGGAAGTCATCTGCATAAGTTAGCCAATGCAGCTTGGCTAGAAACATCTCATAAGACATACAATTTTGGGAGATCTGAAAATGAATGTTTTTTGTTTTTTTCCAGCCCCACAGTGAAACAGGAAGATGCAGTGAGGAGCTGACTGAAAAAGATAAAACAGTGGCAACAAGTCTTCAGGAGCTAAGAGAGCTTGCATCACATGATTCAGTGTATGGTAGCCAAGAAGAATCTCAAGGAAGTGAAGAACCTCCCGCCAAAAAGAGATCTATAGAAATACCCGTAGATACAGAAATGGATACCACAGTTACAGATAGATTAATAGAAGACAAAGAGGAGGTATGTATGATTACTCCTGAGCAACCTATACAGTATCATCTACCAGAGCCTTGGCCACTACCTCCTCCCTACAACCCAGAATACCAGTTAGAACATGATAAGGAGGTGGTGGTCAACTTACAGAGTAATTCCACACATCCTACACAGTAATCCTTCACCTCATCAATCTTTTGTAAGACATTGCTTTGACAAATCTTGTAGACTATTTGGATAATGAAATAAATTTCAAATACATTACATCGAGTATCATTATACCAATATTATGAAAATTAATTTAGTTGAAGGATTTGATGAAGTTGTAAGAGACTTAGTCATGAGTGGTAAAGTTCAGCAACATTGTCATCCTTCTTATTCTTATCACATATATCCCGTCCTATGTCAACCATGCAAAGATTGCACCTCATTTCTTGCCAAACTATACTACCAGTTCTGAAAGTATACATTCATATACCAAAAAGCCCTGTCCCCCTTATAAGGAGCAAACACCTACAATTCACCAATTCCACACATATTATTATCCCTTCTACCTGGGTATTCATAAAGTTATTTGTCAGACTTGCAGATGCAATTTTTATCTGCCATCAGATAACTCTTATCATTCTGACGCCATTTCCTCTAATCTGAGTGCATGTGCACACACATTTTACAATTAGCATACATAAAGAAAAAATGTGCGCACACAAAGTTATCAAATGATATTGAAATCCATCCAATAAAGAAGTTCCACCCAAACATCAGCTTATAAACTCTCTAAAAATATGGTAACTTACCAACCGTCAAATCAGTAATTCTTTTGGTGGAGGTTACATGGAAGAGAAGCTTACAAATTGTGCGTATTTGCTTAAATGGTGACTGCCATGGATGTGTACCTACTTTTCATAGAAGGCAAAGTTTGTACGTAAGCAAATTTCTGCACTGGCAGACAAAATACATAGCATAATAAACAGTTCCTTGAAAGAAGGAAAAGTCCCAGAAGATTGGAAAAGAGCAAATATAGTACCTATATATAAAGGGGGAAATATGGAAGACCCTACCAACTATAGACCAGTCTCTCTAACAAGTACAATAGCAAAAATTTGTGAAAGAATTGTCAAAAGTAGATGGGTAAAATATTTAGAAAAAAACAACGTGCTAAATACAAGGCAATTTGGATTCAGACAAGGACGATCATGCGTCACCAATTTAATATGTTTCTATTCAAGGCTATTAGATATAATACAAGAAAGATGGATGGGCTGATTGTGCATTTCTAGACTTAAAAAAAGCATTGACAAAGTACCACACAAAAAGTTGCTTAAGAAATTAGAAACTGAAGGAGGAATACAGGGCAAACTGCTTAAATGGATGGAAAACTTTTTGCAAGAAAGAAAAATGAGAGTAGTGATAAGAGATAAACACTCAGAATGGGATGAAGTAATAAGCGGTGTCCCACAAGGAACAGTTCTGGCCCCAATAATGTTTGCTATATATATTAATGATATGGATGAAGGAATTAAAAGTTATATGAGCTTCTTTGCAGATGATGCAAAATTGTTGAAAAAAGTGAAAAGGATGAAGATTGTGAGTCACTACAGAATGATCTGAACAAAGTACAGGAATGGAGTAGGAAGTGGGAGATGGAGTTCAACACTAAAGAGTGTAGGATAATGGAATTTGGAAAAAGCAAAAACAGAATAATAGGATCATATAAATTGGGAGAAGAAGGAATAAAAAAAGTAGAGAATGAGAAGGACCTGGGAGTCATTGTTATGAATAATATGTCACCTGAGAAACATATAAATAAGATTTTTGGAGAAACTTATAATTTAATAAGAACAATCAAAGTGGCATTTGCATACCTGGATGAAGAAATGGTGAAGAAAATTCTAACCACTCTGATAAGACCAAAATTGGAATATGCAGCAACAGTACGGTCACCAAGTACAAAAAAAATGTATAAAAAAACTTGAAAGAATACAAAGAGCAATTACAAAATTGGCACCAAAACTCTCAAAACTATCATATGAAGAGAGACTAGCAAAACTTGAACTACAGACATTAGAGCAAAGAAGAGAGAGAGGAGATTTGATAGCTATTTACAGAATCATGAAAGGCATAGAAGTTATTGATAGAGAGAATCTGATAAAATGGGATGATAGAAATACAAGAGGACACGGAAAGAAAATCAAGCACAGCTAAAGAAGAGATCTGAAAAAGAACAGCTTTCCTCACAGAGTAATAGACAGTTGGAACAAGTTGGATGAAAAAGTAGTGTGTGCAAGAACAATACATGAATTTAAAAATAGTTGAGATATGGAGACGGGACACCACGAGCGTAGCTCTCCTTCCCGTGAAATACTAGGTAAATATACACTTGCAGCAGAAAATTAGAGGGGACATTGCATTCTGAGTTTTTTGATGAGGCGAATTCCTTTCATGGTGTGCCTACGCATTTTTCGCCCAGGCGGCACGGCCCAATCCCTCACTTGACCAGCGTCGTCAGCCACCTGCAGTACCTCCACTCGACGCTTCGAACGACGAAATTGGCGACGAAAATAAAGCGATATGAGAGGTTTTATGTGTTTATTGTTTTATTTACCTGGGAAACATTTTTATAATTACCAGTTTGTATTAGATGAGGTGCGGTTGTGATATTCTCCACTGCAGCCACCATCCCCCCTCCCGAAAAAATCTTTATTGACGTTATCAAATTGCGGTACTCGTAAATGTGGTCGGGTCCAATATACTCAGAATGATAAAACGTTATCCAGAGATATAGATAAGAATTGCATCTGTGAGACTGGCAAAAATACATTATCTCTATCTAGAAACAAAATTATTAAAAGGGACATTAATGATTCTATGAAACTTGGGTAGGATAAATTTATTGAATCTGAGTATATATATATTTTTTTTCTAAGAAAAAATGAGGCAGATATTACCAATGCATTTACTTCCTGTGATCAATCGAGTATCTCCATGCATAAGATTTCGGATCCACTGATTACTGAACAAGATTTGTTTAGTGTTGACGTTGCCAGTAAGTCAAGGAAATTTAATACGTTACATTAAGAGAACTAAAAAAAAAAAAATGCAAAATTTAGTAGCACAATGGTTTACTATGTTTTATAAAAACTATTAGGTTGAAATAATAAATTGCTCTGCATGGTTTTATATATTTGCTTCAGTGGTCTTTGTAAATTGCTGTTTTGGCTCATCAGGATTAAAATAGCAGTTACAGGTTTCATGGGTTTGACGTCGATTAGTTATTCTTGACCAAACGATTCCTTATAATTACCCTGCATTAATAGCGGATGTTGGAGACAAGATGAAATTAATCATATAAATAAAATAATGTAGTAATAATAAAAACAACAAAAATAAATCATATAAATAGAATGGCCAACGTTAGGGCCTCAGCACATTGACGTTATGTGATCCGATGGAGTTTACAAAGTTCCACATGTTATGATCGTCTTAGTGTGTCAGTAGAATCGGTTTGGTTGATGGAATGGTTTCGAATTTTAGAAAGCCTCTGGGGAGAACATTATGTCGACAAACTCAGGACAATTTGAATTATACAGAGAAAGTGGACGAAGAAGGTACCATACTGCCCGAAGATGTGGTGAATTCTAAGTCTGGTGAATTTTGAGAGGAAGTTTGATCGAGTGTGGAAGAACCAGGAGCAGAAATATGATTTTGAAGCGCTAATTGTATCCGCCTCGAACACAGTGACCACTAGACTATGATATAAGAGGATAGTTACAGAGCTGGAGCCACAGGCGCATTAGCCTCTTCCAGAAGCCTTCTGTAAGTATCTGTAAGTCTGATCTAAACAAACAACCCTGTAAATTTAGAACCTCTACTCTGTGCGATTTCATTTACATTTACGGAATATTCCACAACATCATTCCCATCATCCCCATTAATGGATCCAGTATCGGGTACTTGAGTTGTTTTTTTCTCGATAAAATGAAAATAATCCAGGCACAACACAACCTTGACATTTCACAGTTATTGACATCGTCGTTGTTATCATAATTGTGTTTGTGGAATCACCCTCGGAGGACTTGCACCCTCGGAGAACTTGCACCCTGGGAGGACTTGCACCCTGAGAGGGCTTGCACCCTCGGAGAACTTGTACCCTCGGAGAATTTACAGCCTCGAAAGGCTTACTGCCTCGGAGAACTTACGACCTCGGAGGACTTACAGACCTTCCTCTCCAAGACATGTAACATTTTTAAAATGTGTCACCTTTGAAATGGTTTAATCTAATTTATTATTGGTAACGATGATCGTCCATGGCTCAACGATGATCGTCCACGGCTCAACGATGATCGTTCTTGACTCAACAATGTTCGTTCTTGACTCAACGATGATCGTCCATTGCTCAACGATGATCGTTCACGGCTCAACGATCATCATCCACGGCTCAACGATGAACGTCCACCGCTCAACGATGATCGTCCACGGCTCAACGATGATCATTCTTGACTCAACGATGATCGTCCATGGCTCAACTCAACGATGATCGTCCATGGCTTACTGGCTCTGGCTTGAGAAGCGTTACAAAATCACCACGTCAACACAGGGGCGCGAGGCGTTTTGCAAAACCACCCAAAAGTCAGAGAACCCATCCAATTAATTTTTTAGTAGTACTAAGATATTGTATTTAGTAATTTTGCCATGCTTATAATGTTACCTGAAATAATGTAGGGGAGCAATCACCACATACCTCCACTCAGCAACCACCAACGCAATAGTAAACTCGTGTACGGGAAACAGGGACATCACATCAGAAATCTTACGAGTTACGACACGTTCAAACATGAGCTATGTAACCCGGCGCTCCCGAAACACGAGTCATTCTTTTACTTCTGCTTGGAGGATATCCTCCCTAGTATAAGGTAATCATTATGAATATGGAAAGAAGGATATGCTTATACTTGTACCTTTTGCTTGAGAGCATTACCTTATACTTCTACCTTATGCTTGCAAGGATATCCTTCAGTTTTATTAATACGGCTCATTGTTACTACATTTCTCACCAGTGATATATATATATATATATATATATATATATATATATACATATATATATATATATATATATATATATATATATATATATATATATATATATTTCTAGGATGTCTGTTTTGGCAAAACACGTTTCATCAGAGTGATCGGTAAATTAAATGGAATAGTCTTCCCAGTAACAATGTCAATATTATAATATAAGCCATATGGAATGACACACAGTAAGTTATGGGCACATCTGAGGGTTGAAAATAACTTCAAAGAATCTAGCAACAACGGTCACACCAGGCTAAGAGTATGACATAAGGCAATACAGCTTTAACTAATCCACGTATGAAATTACTTGCACACAAATGACACGCCGAGCTACATCTGGTATGTACGTCACGCAACGAGACAAGAGGCCAAAGAGCAACGTCATATATGGCATTACGTCCCTGCAGATTAACCCTGAAAATAATGAAAATAAAACAGTGTTATCAAGATTATTACTTCGGTGAACGTTCTGGTTGCCAGGTTAGAATTATTTTGCAAGCCTGGATGACGTAGCCGTTATCTTTGGGAAAAAAAGTCTTGACAGTTACTACCTCACCTTATTCTTGAAATGTGAATATATTCTAGTGCATCTCAACAACTGAGCACATAATCTATTACAGCCCGGGTGCAGTAGCTGGTACCTCTCACTCGCTCTTGCTGAGATCTTTGAGCATCTATGGCCCCTAGAATTTGTGTGGTAAGATTAAAGTGTTTTATTCAACGTTGCGTTTGTATATATATATATACATACATATATACATATATATATATATATATATATATATATATATATATATCACTTTGACAAAATGTTATAGCACATTTGTAAATGATAATCACGAAGAACCCACAGTCGGAATAAAAGGAAACGTTAGAAGAAAGTGTAACTTCTATATTTCAGCTAATAGCAATAGCCCTCTTCAGGAAAGTACAGATTACAAGAATTTGCAGACAGAAGTACAATCTCAATTGTACTTATGTCTCTGCAAATCTTATCTGTACTTTCCTGAAGAGGGCTATAGCTATTAGCCGAAATATTGAAGTTACACTTTCTTCTTAAGTTTCCTTTTAATCCGAGTGTGGGTTCTTCGTGAGATATATATATATATATATATATATATATATATATATATATATATATATATATATATATATATATATATATATATATATATATATATACATGTGTATTTACCAAGTTGCATTTTACGGGAAGGTGAGCTATGCTCGTGTGTCCCCCGTCTCCGGATTTCGTTTTATCAAGACTGTTTTTAAATTCGTGTATCGTTTTTGCACACACCACATTCCCATCTAGCCTGTTCCAAACGTCTATTATCATGTGGGGAAAGCTGTTCTTTTTCAGGTCTCTTCTATAGCCTAATTGTCTTTTTTCTTTTCTTTCCATGTCCTCTTGTATCTCTACTCTCCCATTATATTAGATCCTCTCTATCGATAATTTCCATACCTTTCATGATTCTATAAATAGTTATCAAGTCTCCTCTCTCTCTTCTTTGCTCCAGTGTCTGTAGCTCAAGTTTTGCCAGCCTCTTCTCATATGATAGTTCTGAGAGCGTTGGTGTCAATTTCGTAATTGCTCTTTGTATTCTTTCAAGTTTTGTTATACATTTTTTTGTACTTGGTGACCACGTCGTCGCTGCATACTCCAATCTTGGTCTTTATCAAAGTGACTAGTGTTTTCTTCACCATTTCTTCATCCAGGTATGTAAATGCCACTTTGATTGATCTTATTAATCTATAAGTTTCTAAAAAAAAAATATATATATTTAGGTCCTTCTCATTCTCTACTTTTTTAATTTCTTCCCCTCCCGATGTATATGATCCCACTATTCTTTTTTTGTTTCTTCCAAATTCCATTATACTACACTTCTTAATGTTGAATTCCATCTCCCACTTCCTACTCCATTCCCATACTTTATTGAGATTACTCTGCAGCGATTCACAATCTTCTTCGGTGTTCACTTTTTCAACATTTTTGCATCGTCCGCAAAGAAGCTCATATAACTTTCAATTCCTTCATCCATATCATTAATATATATATATATATATATATATATATATATATATATATATATATATATATATATATATATATATATATATATCAAACATACTCACGTGCATGCTGGACGTAAGAGAAAACTTTATGAGCGTATCAAACGCAAAAAAATAGGGTAAAATATGGTCAAAACGTATGTAAACAATGGTCGTGCGCAGCATGTGGCTGCCGGGGGAGGGAGGGTAGGCCCTTTAAACCCTTTAAAAATGGCGGTACGATAAAAACACTTTATCAGCATCTAGAGCAAGATCCCTACTATGTATTTATGCAATAAAAAAAATCTATTTTTTTTTTTAATCTGGGGGCGGGGGGTCCCCTTAAGGGTGTTGAAGATGCTCAGCGCCTTACTTTGAATCAAACCAAGACTCACAGAGATATTTTTCTTGATATTGTCATCAATTAACACCGAAAGCATTTTCTCCATCTCATGCACCAATCCTTTTCGCTGCCTAGTTAACAATGCGCTGTATCCTGTCGATAATTTTCCCATTTCTTTGATACTACTTTTTTTCTTGAGAATTGTAGAGATAGTTGAATGTGATAAGCCATGGCTGTCAGCAATAGCTTGGACTTTCTTACCCCCCTCGTGCTCTTTAATGACTTTCATTTTCATATCTAAGTCGATGGCTTTCCTCTACTTCTTAGGGCCGGATCCAGTAGGAGAATTTGTATTCTCTCGTTTTCCAGTCATCATAAAGGGATAAAGTTGTATACTGTTAACTAGAAATCACTAAAAACTTGAGGAGCAAATTTAAGTATAGACACGCTAGCACCGTGTTACGGTTACAACTGACGAGTAGCGATCGCATGTGTTTCGGTAGGCGCGAAGATTCGAATGCAGTAAAAGAATATTTTTGACAATTTTTTTTTTCTTTTTTAAGAAGCCGTCGTAACTCCGAGTCGTCGCTAAACGAGATCGTTGTTAAGCGAGGACTAGCTGTATTCTCCTTCTCTCATAACTTCAATAAATGTGTCCTTAATATGTTCTTTCATCTGTTGTTTCACTATATCTGTAAATTCAATTTTGCTGAACCTTTTCCCAACCACTTACCTCTTTTGCTATGGACTCTTTATTCTCTTTAATATTCCTCTTTAATTCCTCATTCTCATCCTTTACTTCTTTTAACTGTCTTTTTAATTCTTCTATTTCTTTATGTTTTGGTTCTCCTTTAGTTCTTCTAATTGATCAAGTCTTTGTGTAATCAATGCAAGTTGACTAAACCTAACCTCCCATGATTTGTTAATTTTTGTTAGTTTTTTCCTCTAGACTTGCTAATCGGGGGAGCTTGTCATCTCCTCCCCCATTAAATCCATAGAAATAATTATCTCCACTTTCTATTGCGCTGCTCTTATCTATATTTCTATTTTTTATTACCTTACTGATTTGTTTGACTTCACCTGTGACGTCTGCACATCTCTTGTTTACATTCCTTCTGACGTCCGGGGCCTGTTCATCCCCTTCCTCATTTCCTTCCATTTTCCTTGGTAATCCCTCCCCTTCTCCCTTTTCTTCACTTTCCCATTACACCACGAGCTTTCCCCTTCCCTACTAAAACAACACTGGCACTCCCTTGTCGTTGAAGTCCATGAAGGATTTGGCCATTTAGTTTTACTGTAGGATATATTCTTGTTTAATGGTTATCTGGTGTGAGTAAAGTCACTTTCTCTGAGGAGAGCATACCATTCTGTTATTTTTTAAACTCATTTTAATTTATTCAAAACAATACACAG
This sequence comes from Oratosquilla oratoria, assembly GCF_046742065.1. Taxonomy (NCBI): domain Eukaryota; kingdom Metazoa; phylum Arthropoda; class Malacostraca; order Stomatopoda; family Squillidae; genus Oratosquilla; species Oratosquilla oratoria. The sequence goes on along the minus strand of NC_134785.1, from coordinate 9,838,540 downwards.
AATCTAATGCCAAGATGCATGGAAACCATCTCAGTAGAACATTAGCATACAGAAACCAAAATCCTCTCCATAGAACATCACATAAAAGTTATATGTACTCATTTCTATGTATAAGCCCTCAACCCTACTTACCCATACCATTGCATCATGCATGCACAATCAATTGAATGAAAAAGCAGCATACTACTCAAACTTCCACAACAACCTTCCACCTGCACCACATAGTACATCCAAACTAAACTGCATTAACCTCACACAGGTCACAAAACAAACACTTCAAGACAGACCAGCAAACTGGTTGTTCTATCTGAGCTTTCCATGTATTAGTCACACAGGAAAATCCATATTAAGAGAAGCAAGAACCACTCTTGCATGACTACAATAAGATCACCATCCAGCACTAAAACAGTACCAACACAGAACAGGCTTGTCTGTCTATATCAAGGGCTTCTTCCCCCTTATAAGGGAGGTAGCCAGCCAAGGAAAAGAAGAATAAGACTGGCCACAAATAAAGATGCCCTACATTTAACCATCACACAGAATACACAGAACACCCCATCTTACACAGCCTCACCCAACCATACCTAGACAGCAACACAGTATTTCTTCTCTGAGTGAATTATGGTCCAATCAAGTAGTTGTTGCTAATTATCTGGTGACCATGGGCCCTCTGCAAGAGATCTGGAGCAACTGATTGATTCATTGTAGGGTGTCTATGATTTTCTTATTTTTAGAAACCATGCTGTAGAAGCATAGTTAAGTGCAATTCTCAAGAACAGTTTGTAGACTAAGATTACAGTGTAGTGTCATTCTGGTGACCAAAGACCCTTTTTTTTCACTGTTAGGTCCTTGATGTTAGGGCAGAAGAACTTGTGACTAAAAAACTGAGGCTTAGGATTGTAGGGTTCTTTTCCAGGGGAAAGGTTTGGCCATTCAATTTATTGGATGTTTATTTGATTTATGGTTGTCTGTGGTGAGCATTGTTTATAATAATAGCTGTGATGAGGCCTCTATTCTATTTGTAAGCCAAATGGTCCTCCAAGAGACATAGAATTATCTGCCATTAATTATGATAACATTTTTAGAAATGCTAATTCATCATGATGAACAGTGAGGATATGACTGGGTTTTGCAGGTAACAGGAGCCAACAAGGGTATAGGCTATGGCATAATGAAAGAATTGTGCCAGAAATTTGATGGCCTAGTGTACCTGACGGCACGTAATGAAGAAAGGGGAAAGGCAGCAGTTGCTGAGCTCAACAAGGTTAGTTTTGTTTGGCAAGTGCTATGTATTGTGTACCATGTATTTACTTAACTGTAGTATACAGGAGAGAAGCAACACTTGTGGTGTGAGATGTATGTAAAGATGTAAGATACTGGTCACCATGATTGGGTAATCTATGGATAATGTTTGTATAAGGCTGGTGATTGTTTGTAGTCGTATGTTTTGTAGGGTTTGTAGTTTGTGATGTGTTATAAATTGAATGTATATTGTATGTATATTAGCAAGTTGGTTTCATTGTCTCATCCAGAATTTTTGCCAAAGATTGCTCCAAATGCTTTCAGAATAAGATTTATAATGTTTAAGGGTTGAGTTGTGGAGTGCATCTTTCAGGTGTTGATGTTACCACTGGTGATGTTTTGTCATTTGGTGTTTGGTTTATATTATATATTAAACTGAAGAAAACTAGTAGCAAAATTTTTTGTAATTTGTAAATATATACAACCACAGATTTATTTATTTTGGATTTTTTTCCTTCAGTTAGGGTACTTTCCAAGATTCCATCTACTTGATATTGACAGTGAAGATAGTATAAACACATTTGCTGAATATCTGAAGAAGACATACAATGGCCTTGATGTTCTTGTCAACAATGCTGCAATTTCAGACCAGGTATATTATCATCTTCTCACCCAAACAGAGGTTGCCAGCCCATCTTCACAGAGGACTGGTTCTTCAGTACAATACATGGTACATACATACATACATATACATATACCAATGGCTTTTTCCCTCTTACACAGGGGGTAGCCAAAATGAAACAGGCATAGAAACCACTCCCACCCATTCCATTTCCTACATATTCCACTCCCCTCCACCCTCCTCCCTCCCTCTTATCTTGGCACCTCCTGGATGACAGGTCATCCCTGCATCCTGTCCACTGCCCTGGGTTAGAAGCAGTGTCTCAAGACACAGCACATCCACAGCAAGGCCACTTCATAAATTCGGCAAAACCACCCCTCTCTGTCCCCTTGTGCAGAGAAGGAGAAGATAGGGAGAAATCCCTTCCGGCTGCATCAAATTTTTTCACATACATACTTCCTCACCCCCATTCCCCACCCACTCCCCTTATGCATCACGACATCATCCATACACAACCCTTCTCCATTCACCCCTTTATTCTGTCCTCTCCCGTCCTTCCTCAACAGACATTCCTCTCTTTTGTAATGCCCCTTTCACCACATCCATCCATCTCATCCTAGGACACCCCCTCATATTCACTCCTTCCACCTCTGCCCTCCAAACCTCTTTTACTAATCTTTCTTCACTCATTCTTTCCATGTGTCCAAACCATCCTAATACTCTTTCATCAACCCTATCTCCCAGCTTCCTTTCCACCCTTGTTCTCCTCCTCACCTCTTCATTTCTCACTCTATCTAGCCTAGTAACCACCTATCATACTTTTCAGACATTTCATCTCAAACACATTCAAACTCCTTCTCTCTTCTTCTCTTATGTTCCATGTTTCTGTCCCATACAGTGCTGTTGGCACAATCACTCCTTCATATGACCTCCTCTTAGCATCCATTTCCAGGTGTCTATTTCTCATTACACTTTTTAATCCACCAAGGCATTTACTCCCTTCTCTCAATCTACATTCTACCTCCACCCCCACTCCCTTTCCTGCCACATTTGCACCCAAGTATCTAAAACCATCCACTTCGTCCAGTCTCTCTCCCTTAATGCTCACTTCCAGCCTGCTGTCACTCTCTCCCCTTGTACATCTCATCACCTTACTTTTGCCCATATTTATCTTCAGCTTCCATCTTTCACACACCTTCTCAAACTCTGTTACTAACTTTCTCAATCCCTCCTCTGATCCTGCTACAAGCGCAGTGTCGTCAGCAAACAACAACTGGCTTATTTCCCACTTTTCTCCATTTTCTTTAACTATCTCCAACCCCTGACCCACTACCCTTGCATTTACCTCTCACACTACCCCATCCATGTATAGATTGAACAACCAGGGCGACATAACACATCCCTGACAAAGTCCCACCTTTACATCAAACCATTCACTCTCTCCATTTCTAATCCTAACACAAGCTCTACTACTCTTGTAAAAACTCTTGACTGCTCTTAACAGCTTTCCTCTTATCCCATATATCTGCAGTACCTCCCACAATGCCTTCTTGTCTACTCTGTTCTAAGCCTTTTCCAGATTCGTAAAAGCCCAAAAAACATCCTTACCTTTTCCTATAGCTTTCTCACATATCTGTCTTACCACAAAAATCTGATCTACACAACCCCTACCTGTCCTAAACCCACACTGTTCCTCACCAATTACTCCCTCTGTTCCTCTCCTAATCCTCTCCATCAAGACCCTCCCATAAGCCTTCCCAACTACACTCAACAAGCTGATCCCTTTGAAACTACTACACTCACACTTGTCACCATTTCCCTTGTAAAGTGGGACTATAGAGGCACTCCTCCAGTCCTCTGACACTCTACCCTCTCTTAAATAAACATTAAATAACCTCACCAGCCAGTCCACCATAACTGTACCTGCTTTCTTCAGTCATTCTGCATGGCATCCATCCAACCCAGGTGCTTTACCTGCTCTCATCATCTTAACAGCTGCTTTCACTTCATCCATCCCTATTTCTCCTCCGTTTTCCTCACTCACCACTCTCATTTTCTTAGCACTTCCCACTGCAACTACCTTCCCCTCCTTCACATCTAGCAACTCCCTAAAATACTCTGCCCACCTTCCTCTTACTGCTTTCTCTTCCATTATCATCTCTCCATCTGCACCTTTTACCTTTTCTTCTCTACTTGATTTGCCACCTCTTCCTCTTTTAATTTCTTTCCAAAACATCTTTTTATTACTTTCAAAATTTTCTGTCATACTCTTACCCCATTTCACATCTACTCTCCTCTTTGCTTCCTTTATCTTATGCTTAACTTCCCTTCTCTTTATTTTGTACCTCTCATACAATTCCCTCGTCCTCATTTCTTTGCTTCCTCATCCCACCACTCACTACCCTTCCTTCTATTTCCTCCTGCCCTCCTTGTTCCACACACCATCTTTGCACACCTTATGACTCCCTCCTTGAACCATCCCCATTCCTCCTCCACTCCTAGTTCTACTCTATCCTTCACTCCCTCCCACTTCTCTCTCAGCTTCTTATACTCATTTTCCTTTTCTTTCTTATTTAAGCAGTTCCCTCTAAGTACCTCCCTACCTTCTGCCCTTTTCCTCTTTTTCCACCTGTTCTCCACTCTCAATTTACCTTCCACCAGAAATTACATGGTAAAATGAAAAGTTATGATGATGTCATTGTTCATACTACCTAAAAGAACATTCTTGTCTTGTTTGCTTGTGCATTGTTCTCTATGAGAACCTAAGGGGTACCTAAAATACCTGTTGATACCTAAAACCATTAACACCAAATTTCATCTTGTGAAATACCCTCTTGTATTAATTTTTTCTCCCTTCAACCACTCATATGTCCAATTTATATGAAGTATTTCAGAAATAAATTAGTTTGATTCATGAAAAATAAGTACTGAAATAGAAATGGTAAAAAAAAAGATGAAATTATCACTTTTCAAAATGTCTTCAATCAGAATTGCAATCAGTATTGTGTTCATCTTCCTTTTAAGTTCCCTTTATTCAAATTCTATTTCAGTTTCCCGCACAATATGTAGATTTTTCAGACAGTTCATCAATGCTGTGCTTGCTTCATTCCCATTTACCTGTAATATATCCCATGGATGCATTTCTCTCCATCTTCCACAATATACTCTCCTCTTTAATTTCCTTTCTTCTTCTTTTTCTACATGCCTTTACCATTTCTCTCACCATTTTCATTCAGAAGTCTTCCAATTCTTTCCTCACTTCCTCTCACATTTTTTTTAACCTAAGTATATGTCAAAGTATGAATTAATGATTATTGCTCTTTTTTCTAATCATTATGATATAGTTTGCACAATTTTCTCTTGAGGGACTCTATTATTGTTTTTCTTTACTATGACCACCTCATATAGTACTTGCTGTGATGGAGTTTCTTATCGGTACCAAATGATTAAATACAGAGAACTGCAGCAGAACCATTTGGAGAACAGGCTGAAAACACCATACGAGTAAATTACTTTGGAACATTGAATGTGTGTCGTGCCCTGTTTCCATTGCTGCGACCCCATGCTCGGGTGGTTCATGTGTCTAGCAGTTTTGGACACCTGTCCTATATTAACGGTGATGAACCCCAAGCCAGTTCACTACGCTCAAAACTGGGCTCACCTACACTCACTGAAGAAGAGTTAAATGCAATAATAAATGACTTTGTAAGGTTAGTATTTATGTCAAATAAAAATGTTCTTGATGAGCAATAAATTTGTGATATACAGTACTCGTTTGTTACATAGTGAGTGGTAAATATTTTTAAAGAGCTTGGAGTTCATTTCTCAGATGTTGAAGTAAGAAATATTCATGGACATAGATGTTTCAATTAGGAAAAATACAGATGAGAGCTAGGACTTTAATCCTTAGCACAGGCTTACACTAATACATTATACAACATAGGCATTAATCCAACATTTCCCCTAGAGATGTATGAGAGGGTTTAAGGATCATTGCTAGCTATTTTGGGGCTGCAGGTTTCCAATCAGTAAAACGTTAAGCAATAGTTATTATTGTTATAGTAAATGGATACAAATTCATGTATGGCGGATCTCTTGTATAGTAGTTCCACAATATTTTGCTTTGTAGCAAGAAAATTAGGTAAATGATTCTCAACTCTCCCTAGTGTTTCTTTGCAAAATGTGGAATATCAACTTTTTCATCATCATCATCATTACAGAGCAGCCAAAGCAGGAACATGGAAAGAAGAGGGGTGGCCAGAGAGGTCCTACTTTGTGAGCAAAGTTGGAATGTGCGCCCTGGCTCGTATCCAGCAAAGGGCTTTTGATCAAGATCCTCGGCCTGACCTTGTTGTGAATAGCTGCCACCCAGGTTATGTTGACACTGATATGTCACTACATTTGGTAGGTCATAAGTATATTTCCCAGCACTGCATTTTGATTCTCCTTAGGGGATTTAGGACCAAAGACAAGTACCTGCAAGTGGTGGTTCTGTGATATTGATGTCACAGAAACTAGTCTCCCTGCTACCCATCTTCAAAATTTCTCAATGGCCTCATCTTTATATTGAAGTGCAGCCCTGAGGAACTGATACGTAGTCTCTGGATTGGGCCTAGGATATATCCTCTCTTTCTCTCTCTCAACTGACTGTATTTCCTCCACCTCCTAATGCAACTGACAGCTACTCTCCTCATCAGGACTACTAGGCCAGACACTCCAGGGATTGACAACAACAACACTTCTCCTAGTTTAAGCTCCATAAGAACAGTCTTGTTGTAAGCTATGTTGCAAGGGGAACCGGCGACATTGAAATGCATGTAGGGCAATTTTCACATTTATCAATCAGTGGGTTATGTGTACAGGAGGGTGCATGATGTGTGCAGAAAGGCTAACAGATATTTGTTGGTGTGGACCCTGAAAGGGCACATCCTTTGCTCCACAGGGCGAAGATGCTGCAAACATTTATGGTATGTTCGCAACTCTTCCTAGCAGCTCTGTATTCTGTGTATGGTTACATGCGTGTGACATCGACATGCTTCTGAATGTCTGCACTCCTACCTATGTTCCATCTTATTCTTAATAGGTGCCTGTTTGAGTAGTCATTTGTGTCTATGTGACACCGTGGTCATGCCTGGTATGTGTGGCCCTGCGTGCCTTTCTAGCGTAGCTGGCCGTATGAAAAAGGGCCTTATTAGCCGTATGAAAGAGCCCTTGTGCGCGAAGCGTCACTGCTGGTTAGGGCATCACCGTGTCATGCCACAACACTACTGTACAGTACACCATGCTACAGTACACTATGCCACAAGTCCCACAGCAATACATTTAATAAACCACACAAGTCTTTTTCTTCCAACAGAGATTTATGGGGGAGCCTGAAGAGCATTGCAAGCAATTGTGGGACAGCAAGTATCCAGTCAGTGAAAAAGCAAGGCACAAGTTATTATTTAAGACTATTACAAATCTTATTTTAGCCAAAGTTTTATGTTTTTTTTTATTTTTTTTTATACATGAGTCATGAGAAGAGGTTTAAAAACAATGATCTTACAGTATAAGCATAAATGTTTTGAGTCTGCATTTTTTTATGATTGGAGACTAATCCTCACTCAAAAGAGAATGCTGATACTTTTGTTTTCTACCATACCCATATAGGGTATTGACTATACATTTTATGCAGTCAATATTTGAGGGACTGTAGTAACATCCCTATGGACCAAGTCACTCAGCATTAACTGTACTTAATTAGGAATGGGAAGGTTATAAGTGGTCATGGGAACAATTTGAGAAAAAATTAATGTATTTTCTCTCTTGGCTGCCATATAATAGAATATTTTCTTCTTCAGGGACCAGCCACCATTGAGGAAGGAGCAGTGTCTCCATGTTACTTGGCACTCCTTCCCAACAATATCAAGGACCTACGAGGAGCCTATATATGGTCCAAGAAACAGGTTATTGATTGGGTCCATGGACCCATCCCTGACACACAATAAAAAAAAATTAAATGTGCCCATTTACCAACTGTCTCTGAACAGTAGATACTGAAGAATATTAGTAATACTTGCTGTGCATTTTTTTCCCCTTTTTTGTGAAGTCTCCATGTCTTCTCTTTGTGCGTGATGGGGCAGATGGGGAATCACCAATTAAGTAAAGCGGCCTTCCTGTGTTTGTGTAGTGCCTTGCTACATTGCTTCTGACCCAGGGGGGCAGTGGGTGGGATACAGGAATGATCCGTTATCCATGAGGAGCTAAGATAACAGGAAAGGATGGTGGATGGGAGTAAGTATGTGCATTTGACTTGTATACCTCCTTTATAAGAGAGGGAAAGCTCTTGGTATATGGATAGATTACTATATACCAAGGACTTCCCCCCCCCCCTTACTAATGTAGCCAAGTCAAAAGACACATGCCCACTCCCACCCATACCTCAATCATCTTGGCTCCTCATAGATGAGTGGTCATCCCTGTATCCTGCCCACTGCCCTGAGTTGTAAGCATTGAAACAAAACACAGCACATCCAAAGCAAAATCCCTTGCCTTAATTGGCAATTCCCACCCCCTTATGCAAAAAAAGAAAGACAAGGAAAAACCCCTCATTCATTCCAAGTGTCCAAATCATCCCAATACTCTATCATCAACTCTATCTGCTCTTCATGGATGACAGGCAATGTAGCAGGACACAGCACATCCACAGCAAGTCTGCTTCACTTAATTGGCAACCAGCCTCTTCATCCCCTTATGCATAGAAAGAGAAGACTGGGAGAAACTCCTTTGGGCTACATCAAAATATTCACATTTACCACTCCCTAACCCTCCCTTTCATCACAGTATCATCTATGGCAGAAGGAGGTTGTTCAAGATGTACTACTAGTATTAACTGGCTTTACGAGAACTACGACGGGTGCCCGACTGAGAACTATCAGATGATCTGGAAGACCTTGTGGCTCGTAATTCGGTGACACTTTCTTTATTTAATCTCTTCGATGTCCTTACAGGAGGGGTATCAGTGCTTCCACTTTTGTTTCTCAGCGAGGCATCATTTGATGTCCTCCTCGTTGATCTCCCCACTGGTAACGAATCTTCTGAAGTTGAACTCCTTGTTGATCGCACTGTTGAAGCGTCTTCACTGTCAGACTTCCTTGCTGCTGCAGGTGAATCTTTATTAGCTGATGTTCTGGTTGAATTCTTCCCCTTTGCTGTTGTGGTGGTTCTTGTGTTTAACTTTGTTTCCACAATGGGGGAATTGTTAGTAGAAGAGGTAGAAACGGTTCTCCAAGATCTACCCGATGAGGATAAACTGTCTGGTAATGAGGATGACTGTGACCCTCTCGTAACTCTGGTAAAGCGTAGCTGGGGTTTAACTGGTGAATCTTTACTAGACCTAGATGTCCTTGTTGCACAGATGGACAGACTCAACCTTTCTTTTCTAGGATGGTAGGATTGATTTTTGTTCCACTGCTTATATATACTCTGTGATACACCCCCTTCTTTTCTTAGCTCTGCTCTCATAATTTAGGCCAAAGTTCTTGACATATTTCATCTGTTTGTATTTTTACTTGTTATACAGTCACTCCCTGATTTCTAGGACTAAATTTTATTTGAGGAATTTATATATGTGTGTGTATGTATATGTAGTGAATGAGAGTAGAGTGGATGGTGATGAAATGGGTGGGAGTGGATTTATGCCTTTGACTTTGACTACTTCCCTTGTAAGGGGGAAAAAGCCATTGGTATATGCATATGTATGTAGGTGTGTGTATATATATATATATATTGTGGGTGCTGTGGATGTACTGTGTCTTGCTACATTGCTTCTGACCCAAGGCAGTGAGCGAGATGCAGGGATGACCCATCATCCTGGAGGAGAGAATATAAGAGGGAAGTAGGGAGTGAATGGGAGTGGAGTTTTTGGGGATGGAATGGGTGGGAGTGGATTTTATGCCTTTGTTTATGGCTACCTCCCATGTAAGGGGGAAAAAAAAGCCATCGGTGTATGTATGTGTAAGTGCAGTGGCCTTGCTGTGGATGTGCTGTGTCTTGCTGTATTGCTTCTGACCCAGGCAGTGGGCAGGAGACAAGGATGACCCTTTGTCTGTGGGGAGCAAAGATGTGAGGGAATGGGTTGGGGGAATGGGTGTGCCTTTGACTTCACTACTTCCCTTAAAAAGGAGGAAGAAACCTTTGGTATACGGTAAACCCTTGATATAACAGACCTTGACATACCGGATATCAGATATAACAGACAAAAAACCCGACCAGACAGACCCTCGCTCTAACGGATTTTCATCCATTATTGTGGGGGATCCTTGTTGTAGTGAGCATTGGATAATGCAGTTTGATGTGCTTTTGTGTCATAGTTGCATTTACATACATATACCAAAGGGCTTTTTCACCCTTACAAGGGAGGTAGCCAAAGTCAAAAGGTATAAATCCACTTCCACCCATTTCACCCCCCCACGCATTCCACTTCCATTCACTACCCCTCCCTCCCTCTTTTCATGGCTCCTCCTGGATGATGGGTCACTAATACAAGACAGATAAATGTTAGACACTTCTTCCTGGAGAGACAAGACAAATCAAAATAACATTGGTATGCCTTGATTCAGGTTACCACCCTACACTTAAATATTTGTGTGAAACATTGTGTCTTGTGTGAGGCATCGTGTCTTGCTGCATTGCCTTAGTGTGTCAGGAGATAGGGATGACACTTTATCTGTGAAGTGCTATGATGAAGGGAGATAAGGCCCTTTGATATGTATGTATGTGGGACTATTTCTGTGTCACTGACTTATGGTAGTACAAAAGGTGGAGAGGAGCAGCCATTCATTGTCAGTGCTCTTTATATGGAAAGGTGAAGGCAAAAATCAAAGTTGATAAAGAAATCCTGTCCGTAGTCCATGAAACTGTCATCCCTTCAAGGTTGTACCTCCAGATGGAGGGGAGGGTGTTGACAGGTTCTGAAGACAGACAGTGGCTGACACCATTAGACTGGACCAGTAAAAGATCATTACTATATATTGATGGAAGAAATTGGTATTGAATTTTATAATGAATTAAAAACTAAAAGTTTGGATATTGTTTCTGTATTATTGCTGTATATATAATACAATATAACAAAAAAAATCCTGTATATTATCTGTTATTAAGTTCAAGAAAAGTAAAAAATAATCCTTTGGTGAGCAAATGTCCTATTTGTCACTTCTCCGGTGAGCAACTGTCCGGTGAGCAATTATCCGGTGAGCAACTACCGTATCCGGTGAGTAACTATCCGGTGAGCAACTGTCCTACACCCGGAACAAAGATCTACGATTCATCAATTCCACACATATTTGTTGTCCCTTCTACCTGGGTATTCATAAAGTTATTTGTCAGACTTGCAGATGCAAATTTTATCTATGTCATCAGATAACTCTTATCATTCTCACATCATTCCCTCTTATCTGAGTGCATGTGCATGCTCACATTTTACAATTAGCATACATAGAGAAAAAATGTGCACACACAAAGTTATCAAATGATATTGAAATCCATCCAATAAAGAAGTTCCACCCAAACATCAGCTCATAAACTCTCAAAAAATATGGTAACTTAACAACCGTCAAATCAGTAATTGTTTTGGTGAAGGTAACATGGAAGAGAAACTTACAAATTGTGCCATGGGTATGTACTATTTTTCATAGAAGGCAAAGTTTGCACACAAGCCAATTTCTGCACACACTTGCAGCAGAAAATTAGAGGTGACATTGCATTCTGAGTATTTTGAACTCCATGAATGAGCACCACATATTAATAGTAATTAACGTCATTAGCTTTTTTTTATGAGGCGAATTCCTCTTTCATGGTTTGCCTACGCATTCTTCGCCCAGGCGGCACGGCCCAATTCCTCACTTGACCAGCGTTGTCAGTCACGTGCAGTACCTCTACTCGACGCTTCGAACGATGAAGTTGGCGACGAAAATAAGAGCCCTGTCAGACGAGCGTTTTTTGCCCGCTGGCGGTCAGGCCGCCTTTTCCATGTCACACGGGCGGGTCGGCCGCTATTAAAACCGCTGCGGTTTACTAGCAGCCGACCCGCCCGTGTGACATGGTAAAGGCGGCTGCCGCTTCAGTTCAAGACTTGCCGTTGCAGCGAAAGGTTGTTGTTAAAAAATGAGCTTAGAACAGAAAGTGCTGTTGTTAACACTAATGCTTCGAAAGAAACGTCGACAGCGGCGCCGTGGACGGTTATGGGCACACCCTATAACTAGTGCCCGTTTAACAGAAGGTGCTCACTATCTCCTATTCAAAGAATTGGAAGATGATCCAACTAAGTTTTTCAATTATTTCCGAATGTCCCGCCAAACCTTTTATGAACTGCTGTCACTTTTGGAAGAATCCATTGAGAAGCAAGATACGAATATGAGAAAAAGTATTCCTCCTAAAGAAAGACTGGCTATAACTTTAAGGTGAGTAATACAAATTGTTAATACTAATATTTATTAGTAAATCAATTCCTCAATACTTAAATATGTCAGAAGAAGGTACAGATATCAAAACATTAGTTGCTCAATAATTGAATCAGAAGAAGCTACACACTCTGAGCTCAGAGGAGAAATGGCAGGGAGTGTCTATTTTGCATAACTTATTACTGTATCAGTTCTTCAATAATTGTGTCAGAAGAAGCTACAGACTGTGTGCTCAGAGGAGAATGGGAATTAGGGTACGGAGCATACTGCATAGGGTTGATGCTAGGAGTGTTATACTTCTTGAGAACTTGCATTATTTCGCATCTGCATTCCAATTTCGCCGAGTCTGGGACAGATTTCACATATGGTAGAAGGGACATGAGAAAATCTTTGTCTGCATCTTCCTTTGGCTCTTGAATCTGCTTATAGATGTTTGCTGAAAGTGCGCCAATTAAACTGTCCTCATAAGACACTTTCTTCTTTTTCGCTTGAATCTTCGGCAAATCCTGGCTGCACTCACTTCTTGCTGTTTGCACGTCAGTATCTTCCTCTACTTTATCGCTACTCTTTTGAGGCCTAGTCTCTACGGTCGACGACAAAAATGACAACTGGGAATAGTAGATATATTCTTTTTTCGCTGAAGACGCACCTGATCCACTCTTTTCAGTTTTCCTTCTAGCGCACTCCTTCCTGTAATGATCTCTGATGTTCTTCCACTTCTTCTGAAGAACAACCGCTGTGGAAAAGAAAAGAAAATATAATTTTTCCAACAATTCAAATACAGATGACATTCATTCTGTGATATAAATGGTATATTTATACTTATATATATAGTGGTATATTATATAGTGTATTTTGACCTCCTGAATCCGAATCCGTTATCCGTTTTTGGGGGTCGCCCCTAGTTTTTGAGTTATAGGGGAAAAACCGTAAAAATTACCCTAAAAAACGTTAAAAATGGACCGATCTTGATGAAATTTGCACAGTGTATGTAAAATTGAATTCTAAGAACATTTTATTCATGAACATTTTCCTGTTTTTTCAATATTTTTCGAGTTATAGGTTAGTTTAGGTTTAGGTTAGTTTAGGTCAGCTTAGGTTAGTTTAGGTTAATTTAGGTTAGTTTAGATTAGTTTAGGTTAATTAGATTATTTTAGGTTAGTTTCATTTCATCGGGTAATTTCCTCCTATGTAAATACATGGTAACTTGGCTATAACTTTAAAACTAGAGCCGACCCCCAAAAACTGATAACGGATTCGTAATCTACACCCAAAAATTAGTATATTAAAAAAACACCCTTTTCTATGCCAATAAAGTAAAAAAAATCCATATAAATAACTAATTTTGCTTGTCCGTATGATTTTTTTTTATCGATTGTTTGAAAAAAGAAGCCTGCAATTTGAACGGGTTCTGCTAGTATGTATAATTTATTTACTAAAAATGTTGAGCTATTCATAATTTCGTTATGAAATAAATTTGATAGTTTATATCATATCCTTTATATCGTCATGTTTTTATATTAATCATATTTCGTATTTCAGGTATCTAGCTTCAGGATGTTCCTTCACTGATCTTCACTACATATACAGATGTGGAAGAACGACAGCAGCTGAAGTTGTGAAAGAAGTGTGCGTCAACATTTGGATAATTTTGAAGGAAAAGTGCATCCCGACCTTGACACAAGAAGACTGGCTCCACATCTCAGATGAATTCCAACAGAACGCAAATTTCCCTAATTGTTTGGGGGCCCTCGACGCTATATAGTGTACATTCGGTATTCTCAGCAATAAATGGCGAATATTTCACAGGCCTATTGACGTGTCGTGCGATTTTGCAGAAATACTAGTCAAATCTTGTTGCGTGCTCCACAATTTTGTCCATGTAAGGGACGGGCACAATTTCGAGGAAACTTTGAGAATAGTGGGATTTGAAGATACAAATGATGTAATCAATATTGGACCTGGTCGTGCCACAGCAGTTCGTGATAAATTTGCTACGTACTTTGTCAGTGAGGAGGGAGCAACACCTTGGCAAAATAACATGATTTAGTCCACAAAAACCATTACATGTCTATGTATGTATGGCAAAATTGTACAATTTAATGAAAAAACCGGAATCTACATCGGAAATTACACATAAGTCTGAAAACAGTTATCTTTTGTGTACTAATCAATAATAAAGGTGAAAAATTACATACCTTCTTTATTTTTGTCATCCTTCTCCATATCTTGGAATCCATCAATAAAAAGTTCACACAGTTCTTCCCAAGCTTTACTTTTTTCACATTTGTTTGAATAAGATTTCGAGCTCACATCCCAAATGGTAGGACGCAGCTCTATTTCGCATATAAACTTTTCAGTATCGAACATAGTTGCTCACAACACAGCCACGCCTTCCCTCTCCTGTGATTCAGCCAGCACTGCCGGCCGCGGCGGGTAAACCTCTCGTCTGACATAGCCAGGCGGGCTGGCCGCGGCGGTTTCAAGTGGGGAAATGCGTCTCACCCGCCGCGGTCAGGCGGGTAGACCGCCCGTGTGACATCAGCCAGTGTTTTACATAGGAATCAATATAAAGCGGTTCCGCGGCGGCTGACCCGCTTTGCACCCGCGGCGGCCAACCCGCTCGTCTGACAGGGCCTTAAAGCGATAGGAGAGGTTTTATGTGTTTATTGTTTTGTTTATTTACCTAGGAAACATTTTTATAATTACCAGTTTGGATTAGATGAGGTGCGGTTGTGATATTCTCCACTATAGCCACCATCCCCCCTCCCCAAAAAATCTTTATTGACGTTATCAAATTGCGGTACTCGTAAATGTTGTCGGGCCCAATATACTCAGAATGATACAACGTTATCCAGAGATATAGATAAGAATTGCATCTGTGAGACTGGCAAAATACATTCTATCTAAAAACAAAATTATTAAAAGGGACAAAGATTCTATGAAACTCGGGTAGGATAAATTTATTGAATCAGAGTATGATGTATTATTATTATTATTATTTTTTTTTTTTTTTTTTTTTTTTTTTTAAGAAAAATGAGGAAGATATTACCAATGCATTTACTTCCTGTGATTAATCGAGTGTCTCCATGCATTAGCTTTCGGATCCACTGGACAAGACTTCTTTTGTGTTGACGTTGCCAGTAAACCAAGGAAACGTAAAAAAAATTGCAAAATTTAGTAGCACAATGGTTTACTATGTTTTATAAAAAATATTGGGTTGAAATAATAAATTGCCCTGCATGGTTTTATATATTCGCTTCAGTGGTCTTTGTAAATTGCTGTTTTGGCTCATCAGGACTAAAATAGCCGTTACAGGTTTCATAGGTTTGACGTCGATTAGCTATTCTTAGCCAAACGATTCCTTATAACTACCCTGCATTAATAGCGGATGTTGGAGACAAGATGAAATAAATCATGTAAATGAAATAATGTAGTAATAATAAAAACAAAACAAAAATTAAGCATGTTAGGGCCTCAGCACATTGACGTTATGTGATGATCCGATGGAGTTTGCAGATTTCCACATGTTATGATCGTCTAAGTGTGTCAGTAGATTCGGTTAGGCTGATGGAATGGTTTCAAATTCTAGAAAGCCTCTGGGGAAGAACATTATGTCAAAAACTCAGAACAATTTGAATTTTACAGATAAAATGGACGAAGAAGGTACCATGATCTAAACAAACAATTATGTAAATTTAGAGCCTCTACTCTGTGCGATTTCATTTACATTTACGGAATATTCCACAACATCATTCCCATCATCCCCATTAATGGATCCAGTATCGGATACAAAAAAGAAATGAAGAAATATTGAGAGAAATGGGGACAGATAGGGAATTGATGACAACAATAAGGAAAAGACATTTGCGATTCTTAGGACATTTAATGAGGAGGGAAGGGTTGGAAGAGGTGGTGATGACGGGAATGGTGGAGGGAAGGAGAGCAAGAGGAAAGCAGAGGGAGAAGTATATGGACGGGCTGATGAGGGCGACGGGAAAACAACTCAAACCAGCACAGATGTTACAAGTAACTAGGGACCGTGAACGGTGGCGCTCCACGGTTGCCGAAGTCCAAGAGGATATGGTACGACGGTAAGATAAGATCGGGTACTTAAGTTTTTTTTCGATAAAATGATCCAGGCACAACACAACCTTGACATTTCACTGTTATTGACGTCGTCGTTGTTGTTGTCATAATTGTGTTTGTGGAATCAATGATGGGTCACGGATACACACTAGTGATGGTCCTGCTATAATGTTCAGCAAAGAGAATGAAATAACTGCACATTTCAAGAAGGTTTTCGAATACATGGATGCGCCAATATTATGTATTTCCTTTAATCATATCTTAAGCCAGTGGTTCCCAAACGGTGTGCCGTGGCACTAAAGGGTGCCGCCAAAGATGAGGGCAAAAATAATTTTCGTATTACCGACTCTGTCATCCATTTTTGTTCATTAAATCAGCATCAGTGTAAAGATGAGTATTTTCACATTATCCAAGGACAAAATTATGTTATACTGATGTTGAATCAACAAAATACTGACAAACTAGAATTTACATTTTCTAATAAGGGTGCCGGGGACTTCTGAAAGGTTTGGCAAGGATGCCTCAAGCCAGAAAAGGTTGGGAACCACTGTCTTAAGCCGTCACCATGTAAAAGAAAAAGCAGAACTGTGGAAAATGCACTGCGCACAGCCTCCAATTAGTACATCATACATACATACATATACCAAGGCTTTTCCCCCCTTACTAGGGAGGTAGCCAAAAAGGAAAAGGCATAAAATCATTCCCACCCATTCCATCCCTGAAAACACTCCACACCCCTCCACCCTCCCTCCCATCTTAGCACCTCCTAGATGACGGGACATCCCTGCACCTTGTCCACTGCCCTGGGTCAGAAGCAGTGTCGCAAGATACAGCACATCCACAGCAAGGCCGCTTCATTAAATCGGCGACACCCTCTCAGTCCCCCCATATAAAGGAGAGGACGGGGAGAAATCCTTTCGGGCTGCGTCAAAATTTTGCTCATACACATTACCACACCCCCCATCCCCCCGTCCATTCCACCTCATGCATCACAACATCTTCCATATACAACCATTCTCCATTCACCCCTGTCTTCTGTCCTCTCCCGTCCTTCCTCAACAGACATTCCCCTCTTCCCCAAAGCCCCCTTCACCCCATCCATCCACCTCATCCTAGGACGTCCCCTCATGTTCACTCCCTCCACATCTGCCTTCCACACCTTTACTAGTCTTTCTTCACTCATTCTTTCCATGTGTCCAAACCATCCCAATACTCTTTCATCAACCCTATCTCCCAACTCCCTTTCCACCCCTGTTCTCCTCCTCACCTCCTCATTTCTCACTCTATCCAGCCTAGTAACCCCCATCATACTTCTCAGACACTTCATCTCAAACACATTCAAGCTCCTTCCTTCTTCCTCTCTTATGCTCCATGTTTCTGCCCCATTCAGTGCTGTTGGCACAATCACTCCTTCATACAGTCTCCTCTTAGCATCCATTCCCAAATTTCTATTCCTCATTAAAAATTTTAATCCACCAAGGCATTTACTCGCTTCTCTCAATCTACATTCTACCTCCACCTTTACTCCACCTTTTCCTGCCACATTTGTACCCAACTATCCACTTCCTCCAGTTGCTCTCCCTTAATGCTCACTTCCAGATTACTGCCACTTTCACCCCTTGTACATCTCATCACCTTACTTTTACCCACATTTATCTTTAGCTTTCTTCTATCACACACTCTCCCAAACTCTGTCACCAACTTCCTCAATCCCTCCTCCGATCCTGCCACAAGCGCAGTGTCGTCCGCAAACAACAACTGGCTCACCTCCCACCTTTCTCCATTTTCTTTAACCATCTCCAATCCCTGACCCACTACCCTTGCATTTAGCTCTCGCACTACCCCATCCATGTATAAGTTGAACAGCCAGGGTGACATAAAGCATCCCTGACGAAGTCCCACCTTTACCTCAAACCATTCCCTCTCTCCATTTCTAATCCTGACGCAAGCTCTACTACTCTCATAAAAACTCTTGACAGCTCCCAGAAGCTTTCCTCCTATCCCATATATCCGCATAACCTCCCACAGTGCCTTTCTGTCTACCCTATCGTAAGCCTTTTCCAGATCCATAAAGGCCCAAAAAACATCCTTCCCCTTTCCTATAGCTTTCTCACATATCTGTCTTAACACAAAAATCTGATCTACACAACCTCTACCTGTCCTAAATCCACACTGTTCCTCACCAATTACTTCCTCTGTTCCTCACCAATTACTTCCTCTGTTCCTCTCCTAATCCTCTCAATCAAGATCCTCCCATAAGCCTTCCCAACTACACTTAACAAGCTAATCCCTCTGAAACTACTACATTCACAATTGTCCCCCTTAATGCTAGGGTAGGAAAGGATCCAATTGATGGAGTGGTTGGGAAATGTGGAGTTCCAGGAAAGAATTGTAGTGGATAGTTGATGGTGGAAATGTGTCTAGAAAGAGAGTTGATGATAGCAAATACAGTGTTTAGGAAGAAAGTCAAGCATAAGTACACATGGGAGAGGGTGGTGGAGGGAAGGGTGGTAGATAGAGCTTTAATGGACTATGTAGTGGTAAATAGGATTATGATAGGAAGAGTTAAGGATGTACACGTGCTAAGGGGAGAGGGTGGGGGAATATCAGATCATTTTCTGGTGGAAGGTAAGTTGAGAGTGGAGGATAGATGGAGAAAGAGGAAAGGGACAAAAGGTAGGGAAGTGCTTAGAGTGAACTCTTTAAATGGAGAGGAAAAGGAGAAGGAGTACAAGAAGAAGCTGAAGGAGGAGTGGGAGGGAGTGAAGGATAGAGTAGAGGTAGGTGTGGAGGAGGAATGGGGATGGTTCAAGGAGGGAGTCACAAAGTGTGCAAAGATGGTGTGTGGAACAAGAAGGACAGGAGGAAATAGAAGGAAGGGTAGTGAATGGTGGGATGAGGAAACAAAGAAGGTTGTAGAAGAGAAGAAGCGAGCTTACACAGATTGGTTACAAAATAGGACGAGGGAGTCATATGAGACGTACAAAGAAAAGAAAAGAGAAGTAAAGAAAAAGGTAAAGGAGGCAAAGAGGAGAGCAGATGTAAAATGGGGTAGGAGTATGACAGAAAATTTTGAAAGTAATAAAAAGATGTCTTGGAAAGAAAATAAGAGAGGAAGAGGAGGCGAATCAAGTAGAGAAGAAAAGGTAAAAGGTGCAGATGGAGAGATGATAATGGAGAAGAAGGCAGTAAGGGGAAGATGGGCAGAATATTTTAGGGAGTTGCTAAATGTGAAGGAGGATAGGGAGGGAAAGATAGCTGCAGTGGGAAATGCAAAGAAAATGAGAGTGAGGAAAATGGAGGAGAAATAAGGAAGGATGAAGTGAAGGCAGCAGTTAAGATGATGAAAGCAGGTAAGGCACCTGGTATGGATGGATGCCATGCAGAATGTCTTAAAAAAGGAGGTACAGTGATGGTGGACTGGTTGGTGAGGTTATTTAATGTTTGCTGGAGAGAAGGTAGTGCCGGAGGACTGGAGGAGTGCTTGTATAGTTCCAATTAGTGGTGGACGTAATAATTTGTAATCAATTACATCGAGTACAGCGCTTTTTTTAGTAATCAATTATAATTTCCGGCCGACTTTTGGAAGACTTCCGAGCTTGTTCCATGATGAGAGCCACAACGGCATATTCTACCACCGAGCGTACCGAAGGTCTCATACGACCAAAATCTCGTTATGGCTCCAGGGAAATTTAATTTCGTCTTCGTAGCCTCTCGGAGGTACCTGACCTCTGGAGCGAAGGAGACCCTGGGCGTCGATCTAGATGCCCAAGTATTGATAGGTGACGAGTTAAACACCACATGAGGACGGAGCCTTTATTTGTACGACGTTTCTCAGTTGAGATAGGTTTAGGTTTTATTTTTCTATTGCGGGCTATGGTGGAGCCCGCCGAACAAGTTGAGATACATACAAGTTGAGATACATATGCTTGAGATTAAATAAGGGGAAAGGAGGGAACGGGGAGAGAAAAGAAGTAGGGGGGAAGGAAGAGGAGGGGAAGGAGGAGGAGGAGGAGAAGTACTGAACACTGGAAAAGGTTGAGAATGCTGGCCCGAACGTCCGTGGGCGAAATGTTCACAAAGGGTGGTTTAAATATTTTAAAATTTTGCTGGCCATGGGTATTAGGGGAATTATGTGGGGCGAGACGTTGAACATACCCCTATTTTGTTCAATAGTGTTCGTTCCTTGAATGATCGCTGCTTCTAAACACTTCCTGCGGATTTTGTCTGGTTCTCGTATCAGCAGCTCTGCATTCTTCCAGTCCATAAGATGGTTTTCCTTGTTTCTATGTGCCACACATGCATTGGTGGTGACATCATGCCTGATGTCGTAACGGTGTTCACGCATTCGTGTATTCAGGTCGCGTGACGTTTCTCTTATGTAAACTTTATCACATCCTGAACACGGAATATGATAAACACCGGCTTTGGTGCCCGGTGATTGGTTGTTGTGTATTTTCGTCCTCGTGATGTCTTTTATCGTCCTGCTTGTCTAGCACACTACTTCCAAATTGGCGGTTCTTAAAATATGTGTCAGGTTGGTGGCAACGTCGCTGGTTGGCTACACAAGACGTCTTGTTTTGCTGTCCTGCTGCATACGGCTTTCCCGAATCTTAGCGGCCTGCTGTCTGCAATTATCCAAAAGAAATTCTGGAAATGTTAGTGTATAAGTAGTACATTATAACCTGAAGCACCAGAGGTAGGGTACAGGGGACCAGTACTCGAATGAGTAAAACAACAAGGAGAATGAGGAAAGAGGTCAGATCATAACTGTTCTCGGAACCTACCTGAGGCATATGCCATATTATGACTGGCAAAACAAAGGTGGAAACCAATTTGTAAACATCAATCATTGTTATGCTTAAATAAACTTCTGAAAAAGGGGGGGAGGGGAGGTCAGAAACAGTTATGAGTGAACGCAGATATGGATGGTATTACTCATGGATTCAGGTATCCCTTACTAAGCTAGTAGTACACAAAATCAAGGCTGTTCTCTGTCCATAGCTGAGACATATGGTAACCCTTGACTTTTTTCTTGAAGGTGACCTTGTTATTTGTCTTCTTAATGGACACAGGTAGTGAGTTCCATAGTTGAGCACCTGTGAAGTGAAAACTGTTTTTGGTGAAGGGACCTGCATGAGATATGATAAGAGACTCTTGACTGTTCCGGGTGAAGATTATCTTGCAAGCCTGGATTACGTAGCCGTTTTCTATGGGGCACATAATCTATTGCAGCCCTGGTGAAGTAGCTGGTATCTCTCACTCGCTGTTGCTGAGATCTTTGAGCATCAATGGCCCCTAGAATTTGTGTGGTAAGATTAAAGTGTTTTATTCAACGTTGCGTTTGTGTGTGTATATATATATATATATATATATATATATATATATATATATATATATATATATATATAATATATATATATATATATATATATATATATATATACATATATATATATATATATATATATATATATATATATATATATCACTTAGACAAAATGTTGTAGCACATTTGTAAATGATAATCACGAAGAACCCGCAGTCGGAATAAAAGGAAACTTTAGAAGAAAATGTAACTTCTATATTTCAGCTAACAGCAATAGCCCTCTTCAGGAAAGTACGATTTACAAGAATTTGCAGACAGAAGTACAATCTCAATTGTACTTATGTCTCTGCAAATCTTACAATCTGTACTTTCCTGAAGAGGGCTATAGCTATTAGCCGAAATATAGAAGTTACACTTTCTTCTTAGTTTCCTTTTAATCCGAGTAAGGGTTCTTCGTAATTTATATATATATATATATATATATATATATATATATATATATATATATATATTTATATATATATATATATACATATATATATATATATATATATATATATATATATATATATATATATGTGTGTGTGTGTGTGTGTGTGTGTGTGTGTGTGTGTGTGTGTGTGTGTGTGTGTGTGTGTGTGTGTGTGTGTGTGTGTGTGTGTGTGTGTGTGTGTGTATTTACCTAGTTGTATTTACCTAGTTGTATTTTACGGGAAGGGGAGCTATGCTCGTGGGGTCCCGTCTTCATATCTCATTTTATCTAAACTATTTTTAAATTCATGTATTGTTTTTGCACACACCACTTTCTCATCTAACTTGTTCCAACTGTCTATTACTCTGTGAGGAAAGCTGTTCTTTTTAAAATCTCTTCTATAGCTGTCTTTTTTTATTTTCTTTCCGTGTCCTCTTGTATTTCTGTCATCCCATTTTATCAGATTCTCTCTATCAGTAATTTCTATGCCTTTCATGATTCTGTAAATAGCTATCAAATCTCCTCTCTCTCTTCTTTGCTCTAGTGTCTGTAGTTTAAGTTTTTGTAGTCTCTCTTCATATGATAGTTTTGAGAGTGTTGGTGCCAGTTTTGTGATTGCTCTTTGTATTCTTTCAAGTTTTTTTATACATTTTTTTTGTACTTGGTGACCATATCGTTGCTGCATATTCTAATCTTGGTCTTATCAGGGTGATTAGGATTTTCCTCACCATTTCTTCATCCAGGTATGTAAATGCCACTTTGATTGTTCTTATTAAATTATAAGTTTCTCCAAAAATCTTATTTATATGTTTCTCAGGTGACATATTATTCATAACAATGACTCCCAGGTCCTTCTCATTTTCTACTTTTTTTATTCCTTCTTCTCCCAAATTATATGATCCTGTTATTCTATTTTTGCTTTTTCCA
Source organism: Oratosquilla oratoria (assembly GCF_046742065.1). Taxonomy (NCBI): domain Eukaryota; kingdom Metazoa; phylum Arthropoda; class Malacostraca; order Stomatopoda; family Squillidae; genus Oratosquilla; species Oratosquilla oratoria. Next base: position 9,815,420 of record NC_134785.1, on the reverse strand, counting down.
AATTCCATTATACTACACTTTTTTGTATTGAACTCCATCTCCCACTTCCTACTCCATTCTTGTACTTTATTTAGATCCCTCTGTAGTGATTCACAATCTTCTTCAGTTTTCACTCTTTTCAGTAGTTTTGCATCATCTGCAAAGAAGCTCATATAGCTTTCAATTCCTTCATCCATATCATTATATATAGCAAACATTATTGGGGCCAGAACTGTTCCCTGCGGGACACCGCTTATTACTTCATTCCATTTTGAGTGCTGATCTCTTATCACTACTCTCATTTTTCTTTCTTGCAAAAAGTCTTCCATCCAATTTAGCAATTTACCTTGTATTCCTCCTTCATATTCTAATTTCTTAAGCAACTTCTTATGTGGTACTTTGTCAAAAGCTTTTTTTAGGTCTAGAAATGCACAATCAGCCCATCCATCTCTTTCTTGTATTATATCTATTAGCCTTGAATAGAAACATATTAAATTGGTGACGCATGACCGTCCTTGTCTGAATCCAAATTGCCTTGGATTTAGTACGTTGTTTTTTTTCCAAGTATTTTACCCATCTACTTTTGATCATTCTTTCACATATTTTTGCTATTGTACTTGTTAGAGAGACTGGTCTATAGTTGGTAGGTTCTTCTTTATTTCCTCCTTTATATATAGGTACTATATTTGCTTTTTTTCCAATCTTCTGGAACTTTTCCTTCTTTTAAGGAACTGCTTATTATGCTATGTATTTTGTCTGCCAGTTCATTCCTGCATTCTTTCAGAATCCAGTTTGCTATTTCATCTGGCCCATGCGATTTTCTGACATCAAAATTACCCAAGTGTGTCAATATTTCATTCTTTGTTACTTCTATGTGCCGTTACGAGAGGTAACGGGGCTTTTTTATATGTCCGTGTATCCCCATGTTTACATATCTTTTTGTCGTAAGGCTCGTTTCCCCTCGGAAGAGGTTTCCAAGTTTGTTTTTCGTAATGTTTAATTTAAGTATGCTGCGAGCAGAAGCTTCGTCTGCTTAAGAATACTATCGTTGTAAGTTGTCTGCAAGCTGTGCTGCAAGATAGCATCTCATTATTTGTACAATGTTCACTTTAAGAATTAGACTTAGGAAGGTGTGTAAGAACCTGTTGCGGTGGTGTGATGTTACGTCACGCCTCCAGCCAGTGTGGTTTGAAACGCCTTCAGGTATACCCGCTCCCTTCGCGGCCTACTCGGTGAGTTTTGAGCTGAATTTAGTTTTAGATCTGGTATATTGTTTCTTGTATGTCATAATGATTTTAGCCTTAAGCTGCTCGTATTTCATGTTCAGATTATTTGTAATTCTGTATAAAAGCTGTTAGTAACGAGCGTTGCTCTGGTTTGTTTACAGTTTTTCATCTCCTACTACTTCTACTTCTACTCTTCCTCCCAATTACTGTGTGCTGCCATGGTTTCAACGGCAGCACCTGTTGTGTGAAGATGAGAAAGTCGTGTTTTCTATTGCCAATAAATGTTAGCGACGAGTACCCCGTGGATCCTTAACCCCGCGTTGTTTACGTTACGTAATCCAGAAAAGAGGGCACTCGTTACGCTAACCCCCTATGCGTAGCAGAGTAATCTGTGACGCCAAAATGAAAAACGATGGCCATTGGCGCTCTCTGCCAAGAAAATCGCTTTCGTGAAGAGGTGAATGAAAAGAGCCGCTGCGAAGGAGTTAAAAGTTAGCCATGCAGTATGCCAAGTCCATCTTGAGGATGTGGCCAGACCACGCCCTGCACGCCGTTGCCACGTCTAGATTCCCCTCGTCGTCACCACATGAACTTGATGTGTCGCCTTCCTGGCATAAGTTTGCGTGTGTGTGCTTGGGTTTGTAGCGCAAGTAAAAGTGTAGTGTAGCGCAAGCCAAAGTGTAGTGATCGTATCGGCGCGCGAGTGTGATGTGGCAGTCTTAGTGATCGTATCGGCGCGCGAGTGTGATGTGGCAACAACGTATGGTTGCCAAGCCCCAACAGTGTTTACATAACACCTCGTCGCAGTTAAGCATGTGTTTTTCCTTTGAAGGCAAGCTACCTTGCCTAAAATCCTGTCATATGTTAATATAAGCATGCGACTAATGTGCATTTTTAGATTGAACCAAATGTAGGGTTTAATCTGTTGTTGTCTACCTCAATAGTCGTATAGTTAGGAGTGTGGTAACGTACTCCGTGGTTTTCGATTAAGTTCGAGTTTTCCTTGTCTTCTTTATCATATTACTGTCTTGTCTCTCACTGTTTCTCTCGCTTGGCAATATGTCTTCCAACCACAGTATAGATGAAGGACCCGTCTCTGGTAGGGTCAGAGTCCTCACGGCTGAAGGGCAAGAGGCTTTTCAGAGAGCGTCTGATCAGCATGAAGAGAGGGTAAAGGCGAGTAGAGAAGGAGTACAAGCCTTATTGGAAGAACCGAATCATGGTCCTTGGTTGTATGAGGCCCACGCTGTGTACCAGGATACTGTAAAAAGGTACCTGGAATTCTTAATGCGTGAACGTACTTCAGAAAGTCTGGCTCGTGCTGAATCAGTGAAGCACGAAGACAGGGATTTTCAGGCATCTTTTCGTCAGGTAATCAGTAACTATGCTTCCTCTTCCGCAGTTGAAGTCACGGAAGAGGAACACCACACTGAACCGTTTTTACAAGATGACCCGAAGTCCAATCAAGTTCCTTTATCCCTCGTCGACCACTCTGAGTTTTGTATGCCCCCTTCAATGAAGGGCAGTTCAAGAAGGTCGGTTAGGTCAGGTCGTTCCAGTAGCACCAGTGTTAGTGTTGCAAGGAAGCAACGAGCCAAGGTGGAGACCGCTCGTATCAGAGTCAAGTTTGCCGAACAAGAGGGTCAGCTTATGAAAGAGCAGGCTGAAATGCAGGCCAAGTTCAAAGTTATGACACAGCAAAAGGAGTTGGAAGAAGCCGAAGCCGAACTTAGGCACTTAGGACCTGACGATGATTGGGAAACATGCAGTGACTGGGACCAATTAAAAGGTACAGTCGCTACCCGCACCCAACTATATGTGGAGCAACAGGGTGGTATAGTCGATGTTTCCGCTAGTCAGAAGGATCTGGTAGGCTTGAATCCTGAAAGCCCTGTTTTCAAGCCCTGTTCTGATTTCAGAGTTAAGTCACAGCCTGCTAACAATGTTCCATTCAGTTTTGAACCTCGTATCGAAAAGGTAAGGGTGAGGTCTGTGCTTCCTGAGCAGCAACCTTTTGCTAACCATGTTTCTTATGTGTCACCACCTGTAGTAAAACCTCCTCGGAGTGCATCTCCTAGGTTGGGGACAACCTCCAATTCTGCCGATCTGAGCAAGTTCTTCTTGCGGAAGGATTTACTTCTTAGCAGGCTGTCTACGTTTGATGATACTGCGGAAGACTATGCTGTTTGGAAAGAGAGTTTCAAGGAAGTCGTGCAAGAGTTAGGCACCTCATGTAAGGAGGAAATAGACCTGTTAGTTAAGTACCTAGGTCCTGAGTCTAAAGAATGGGCCCGTACAACCAGAAACTCAAATGCCAAGAATCCAAACCTGGCGTGCAGTAGAATTTGGGAGCGCTTGGATGACAGGTTTGCTGCCCCTTCGATCATTGAGACTTCAATTAAAAAGAAGCTCGCCAACTTCTCTAGGATTTCACCTAGAGACACCTTAAGGTTATACGACCTGTGTGACATTCTGTATCAGATAGAAGCCTTGAAGGCTAACCCTGTATACAGTACACTGTTTGCATATTATGACGCCTCGTCAGGCATCAATCCCATTGTCGCAAAACTTCCACCCTGTATACAGAGAGCGTGGACTGGCAGAGCCATGAACTACAAGACTGCTCACGGTGTGCCGTACCCACCTTTCTCCTTCTTCATTGAGTTTGTGAAGGAGATGGCAAGGGTCGAGAATGATCCATGTTTCTCTTATCAAAGCCTTGGAGCCGATGGTTTTGTGAAACCAGAGAAGCCACCTCCCTCTAAGTTTCCTCAAGTACGTGTGAAGAAGACTGACACCATGTTGTCCAGTGGCAGTAAGTCGACCATGGGCGCTGACAGGTCTGTTGGCGCCGCTAGTCCTACCGAGCAAAGAAAGGCAGAAAAGGGAGATTTTTGCGTCTACCATGATGCCTACGTACACCATTTGGATTTCTGCAGGGCTTTTCGCACCATGTCAGTGAGCGAGAGGAAGGTTTTCCTAAACGATAAAGGAATGTGCAACAGATGTTGCAAAGGTAACCATCCTCCTTCCAGCTGCAAAGAGAGAACTTTCTGCAAACTCTGTAAGGCCCATACTCATGTGACTGCCTTACATCACGATGAACCCAGGTCGAAGAGGAGTTCGACTCAAGCGGTTACACAGCATGGAAGGGAGGTTGCTCAAGATAAAACACCTCGCTCCCCTGTAGTCAATCAAGTGCTGCTTCCAAATGTTCTTACCCCCATAGTAAAGACTCAGGGAGGGGAGGATGCTGCGGTCAGTTCCAAATGTACCTTGATATGCAGTAACCCCACCTCCATGAGTAAGTCCTGCGCCAAGACCTTCTTGGTAAAGGTCTATCCTGAAAGTAAGCCAGAGCTCGGAGTGTGGTGTTATGCCATCCTAGACGATCAGTGCAATTGCTCTTTAGCAAGGTCTGAGTTTTTCGATTTGTTTGACAAGCTGAGCAAACGGGTTTCATATCGTCTAGCTACCTGTGCAGGTGTAACAGGCGCTTCTGGGCGCACCACCAAAAATTACACCATCGTGTCTTGGCATAACTCACAAGAGGTGCATATCCCTAAGTTAGTGGAATGCGACAGCATTCCCAGTGTAAGAGAAGAGATACCCACCCCCGCCATAGCTCGTGGTTATCCCCATCTGTCCGATCTGGCCGAATGTATTCCACCTCTGGTTCCTGAAGCTGAGATTCTACTCATCATTGGTCGAGATGTGCCTTCAGCTCATTACATTTTTGACCAGAGAATTGGACCTGTCAATGCCCCTCTAGCTCAACAGACCAGTCTGGGTTGGGCAATCATTGGGGAAGTGTGTCTCCATGGCACTTGTAGGCCTCCTGTCATTAGCAGTTTCAAAACATCCTTTGTACATGATAGACGTCCCTCTATAGTCGCACCATGTGGTAACCAGATTCATGTTTCTGAAGTAAAGGATGATTTGTTCAAGGTAACCAAAGATGATGACAAGGCCGCCCTGTCGATTGAAGACAGGAAGTTCTTGGATGTTATGAACTCAGAGTTCCGCAAGGATCAAAGTGGTCATTGGGTCGCGCCACTGCCTTTCCGTCCCAATGTTGTAGCCACCAGTAATAATAGAGACTTTGTGTGGCACCGCACACTGTCTCTCCATCGTAGCCTCAGCACAAAGCCGGAAAAACGTCAGCATATGATGGCCTTCATGCAAAAGATGTTAGATCGTGGGCATGCTGAGGTTGCACCACCATTGAAGTCTGATCAGAAGTGCTGGTATCTTCCATTGTTTGGGGTGTACCACCCTAAGAAACCTGACAAGATCAGGGTTGTGTTCGACTCTTCTGCCAAATCCAGAGAGTTCTCCCTAAATGATATGCTGATGTCAGGTCCTGATATGACAAACAGTATTCTCGGGATTCTTCTACGTTTCCGTCAGGAAGCTGTAGCAGTGGCAGCTGATGTAGAACAGATGTTCTACAATTTCAAAGTGAAGACTGAGCAAAGAGATTATCTCAGATTCTTCTGGTACAAGAATAATGACCCTGATGAAAGGTTGATTGAGTATAGAATGACTGTTCACGTTTTTGGGAACACGCCATCTCCCGCCATTGCCACCTATGGCTTGCGTAAGTCTGTAGAAGATGCCTCTCCTGAAGTTCGCTATTTCATAGAGAACAATTTCTACGTGGATGATGGGTTAGCATCTCTGCCAGATGCGGAGACTGCTTACAAGTTAATCCAAGACTCTAAGTCAGCACTTCAAGAAGGAGGACGCCTGCGCTTGCACAAGATCACTTCCAACAGTAAGGAAGTGCTGGAAAAGTTTGCCACCAGTGAGCTGGCTGATAACCTTCAGGAGCTGAACCTAACTTCTGACTCTATGCCTATACAGTCTAGCCTGGGCCTCTTATGGGACATCCAAAGAGACGTTTTCGTCTATAAGTTCATGGATTCAGACAAGCCTTCGACAAAAAGAGGGATACTGTCTGTTGTAAATAGTCTGTTTGACCCCATGGGATTCTTAGCTCCAGTAATAATAGTGGGAAAACTACTCCTAAGAGAGATAACCAATCTAAAGTGTGGTTGGGATGAACCCATACCAGCTAAGATCCATACCAAATGGTCCAGATGGCTAACGTCCTTAAGGGACCTCAAGGACATAAGCATCAATCGTCAGTTTGCTAGTATTTCTTTGTCTCAAGCTCACAGGATAGAGCTTCATACCTTTTCAGATGCTTCCAGAGTAGCAGTAGGAGCTGTATCATATCTTAAGGTTTTCAGTGATACCAAAAGCTACCAGGTGTGTTTTGTGAGGGGACAAGCTAAAGTAGCTCCCAACCATGGTCATACTATTCCCAGGTTAGAGTTGTGTGCTGCAGTGATGGCAGTTAATCTCAGCAATTCCATCTCGGATTGCTTGGACAAACCCTTAGACGCAAGACATTTCTATTCTGATAGCATGATTGTCTTGGGCTATATTCATAATGAAAGGCGTAGATTTCATGTCTACGTGAGTAACAGAGTAGACCACATTAGGTCGTCCACCGAACCTAACCAATGGCATTATGTACCTACAGATTGTAATCCAGCAGACCTGGCTACCCGTGGTCTTGAAATAACCGACCTAAATCAGAGTGATTGGTTGTCAGGTCCCTCAAGCTTATTTGAGAATGTTGTATCCACCAGTGGAAGTTTTCCTCTTGTAAGCCCTGAGACAGATAAAGAAGTAAAGGTATCAGACTACACAATTGAGTCTGAACCCCTTGTTAGTGCAAACAAAAGCAATGTAGAGCCTGCAATTGCGTCATTAGCTCAGAGGTTCTCTAATTTCTCCTGTTGGAGGAGACTTGTAAGAGCGGTAGCTCTCCTTAAGCATATAGCCCGTTCTTTCAAACAAGGTAACAAGTGTTGTTCAGGTTGGCATATATGCAACAAACATAAGTCACCCGATCAACTAGAAGATGCAGCTGATTTCATTGTTCAGACATACCAAAAGGATTATTTCTCGTCTGCCATGACTAAATTGCAAGGTGAAGTTTGTTTACCTCCTTCCAGTCCCATTGCATCTCTGTCTCCTTATTTAGACCAGAAGGGCCTACTTCGTGTAGGAGGCAGGTTGAGTCAAGGCGGTGATATACTGGGTATGCTTACAAGGCCTATTATTATTCCAAAGGAATCCCATTTAGGCTTGTTGTTGATCCGTCACTACCATGAGACAGTGCACCACCAAGGGAGAGTGATTACAGAAGGAGCCGTCCGTACAGGTGGTTTCTGGATTTTGGGAGGGAAACGTACCATTTCTAAGGTCATTTCCAAATGCGTCACCTGTAAAAGGGTAAGAGGTAAGGTGTGTGTTCAGAAGATGGGAGACTTACCCGTCGATAGACTTACTCCCAATCCGCCATTTTCCTATGTAGGAGTTGACCTTTTTGGCCCCTGGCATATAAAAACTCGGCGCACTAGAAGTTCCTTCCTCGAAAGTAAAAGATGGGGCGTTCTGTTCACCTGTCTTGTTTCCAGAGCTATCCACATAGAGACTGTAGAAGAATTGAGTACTTCTTCCTTCATTAATGCCTTAAAAGAGATTCATTTGTATTCGTGGCCCAGTTAAGATGATGCGTTCTGACAGAGGCACGAACTTTGTAGGTGCTGTCAAAGCACTGAACTTGCTTGCCATTACCGATGAAGGTGGTGATGTCAATAGTTTCTTGTCAAGTCAAGGTTGCACTTGGTTGTTTAACCCTCCTCATGCTTCTCACATGGGTGGAGCATGGGAGCGTATGGTGGGGATAGTCCGCAACATCATGAATGTGATACTGACTAACCATCACCCCAAGGCATTAACACATGAGGTGTTAGTAACCTTCTTTGCAGAAGTATGTAAGATCGTGAATTCCAGACCTTTAGTTCCTGTTTCCTCGGACCCTAGTAGTCCTTTCATTTTGTCTCCGTCCATCCTTCTCACTCAGAAAACTGATATTCCTGTAACTCTTCCTGAAGAGATAGATATTAAGGCAGTATACAAATCTCAATGGAAGCATGTCCATCACCTTGCTGAGGAATTCTGGAAGAGATGGAAGAAAGAGTATCTTTCCTCTTTGCAACCCAGAAGAAAGTGGGTCAATTCCTCTCCAAATGTAAAGGTGGATGATGTAGTGTTGGTAAAAAATCAAGAGTGTCCCCAAGGACAGTGGCCCTTGGGTATTGTAAACAAAGTATTCCCTGGCAAGGATGATTTAGTCAGGAAGGTCCAAGTAAGAGTTGTGGTAAACAACAAGGCCCATGAATATGTAAGACCCATTTCTGAGCTTGTGTTGCTAGGTCAATAGATTTGGTAATTTTCCCCCCTAGAAAATTAGGAAGGGAGTGTGCCGTTACGAGAGGTAACGGGGCTTTTTTATATGTCCGTGTATCCCCATGTTTACATATCTTTTTGTCGTAAGGCTCGTTTCCCCTCGGAAGAGGTTTCCAAGTTTGTTTTTCGTAATGTTTAATTTAAGTATGCTGCGAGCAGAAGCTTCGTCTGCTTAAGAATACTATCGTTGTAAGTTGTCTGCAAGCTGTGCTGCAAGATAGCATCTCATTATTTGTACAATGTTCACTTTAAGAATTAGACTTAAGAAGGTGTGTAAGAACCTGTTGCGGTGGTGTGATGTCACATCACGCCTCCAGCCAGTGTGGTTTGAAACGCCTTCAGGTATACCCGCTCCCTTCGCGGCCTACTCGGTGAGTTTTGAGCTGAATTTAGTTTTAGATCTGGTATATTGTTTCTTGTATGTCATAATGATTTTAGCCTTAAGCTGCTCGTATTTCATGTTCAGATTATTTGTAATTCTGTATAAAAGCTGTTAGTAACGAGCGTTGCTCTGGTTTGTTTACAGTTTTTCATCTCCTACTCCTACTACTTCTACTTCTACTCTTCCTCCCAATTACTGTGTGCTGCCATGGTTTCAACGGCAGCACCTGTTGTGTGAAGATGAGAAAGTCGTGTTTTCTATTGCCAATAAATGTTAGCGACGAGTACCCCGTGGATCCTTAACCCCGCGTTGTTTACGTTACGTAATCCAGAAAAGAGGGCACTCGTTACGCTAACCCCCTATGCGTAGCAGAGTAATCTGTGACGCCAAATTCTATTTCTTCCATAGGGGGGACTTTTTCTTTCCACTCAATCTCTTCAGGTTGTATATTTTCCCTTGTAAACACTGATTTAAAATGTTTGTTCATAATTTCTGCCATTTCCATTTCCTCAGTGTATTCAACTCCTCCTTGTCTCAATTTCTCCAAGTCTTGTTTGTTTTTCAGTTTATTGTTTACAAATCTGTAGAATAGTTTTGGTTGATCTTTACACTTTTCTATAACATCTTTTTCATATTTTCTTTTTTTCTCTCTGCACTTTTGTACATATTCATTTCTATAACCAGTATATATTTTCCATTTTTCAGGTCTTCTGTCTTTTTTCCATCTGGTCCAGGCTTTGTCTCTTTTGTCTTTTAACTCCCTACAACTTTTGTTGTACCAGCATTTTACATATTCTTTTTCTTGTTTTTGTCTTGGGACATACTTTTCCACTCCTTTTTTGTAAATTTTTGTCAAAATATTCCATTTCTCTTCCACTGATGTTTCTTCTTTGTATATTTCTTCCCAGTTTTCTTGTTGGAAGAATTCTCTTATTTTATCAAAGTTTGTTTTTTCATACATCATTCTTCCTTTTCTATATTGTTCATTTCTTTTCATATATTTTTCTTCATTAAGTTCCAGTTCAATCAATATGTGGTCACTTTTACCTATTGGTGTTTTATATTCAATCTTGTCCACTATTCTAGGTTCAGATGTAATTATTAAGTCTAGCCTCGATGGTTCTTCTTCATTTCTATACCTAGTGTTCTCTTGTATCCATTGTGTCATTGAATGGTCAATAATCATCTCAAGTAGAGCATTTCCCCATGAGTCATCACCACTCTTTACTGTCATTTCTTCCCAGCAGATTTCTTTGCAATTAAAGTCGCCCATCATAACTATTCTTCCTCCGTCTTCCATTATTTTAGTTAATGCTATCTTTATGTCCTCTAGCATACTTTTATATTCACTCTCCTCCCATGAGGCTGTTTTCGGAGGCACATAATTGATCACAAATTTTCTGCTCTTCTTATCTCTGTCTTCCACTTCTATCATAATCATCTCTACTGTATTCTTTCCATATATGACACCTTTCACGTTTATATCCTTCTTAGTCAGGAACATAACTCCACCCCCTTGCTTTTTCTCTCTGTTTCTAATCCAATAATTGTATGCATCATGTCCTACACTGTTGGGTGGTAGTGGGCCTTTTAATTTTGTTTCTACAATTCCCATTATGTCCGGTTCTTTTTCTTTCAAATAATCATTCAGCTCATTCAATCCTGTTATTAATCCATCTATATTTGTGTAAGACACTCTTAGTTTTCTGCCACTTCCATTGTGTTCTCTGTTTCCCTTATGTTTTTCTTTTGTATGTCGAACTTCCTTAGTTTCATGTTCACTACTCTCCAATAGAATCTCTCTTTCTCTGACTCCGTTCTGTTCTCGTTTTTTGTCTTAGCTTCCAGTCTTTTCTGCTTTTCTTCCTCTCTTTCCTCTTTATTCATTTCTCTTTTTATCCATATCTTTTTGTGTTGTTCACTTGTTGCTAGTTTCCCTGTTTTGGATAAGATATTCTCTGCCGTTGTTTGTGACTTGAATTTAATCTTAATTGGTCTGGTCTTGTCTGTGCTATACTTTCCGAGTCTAAATTTCTCTTCGATTTGTTTCATAATTCCTGGTTCATCTTCCTGAACTGATTCTAGTAATTGGCTTACTTTTTCATTTTCCTCTTTGATTCTTGTGGTTCTATCTGTGTTGTGTTTCTCTTCCATTCCTAATATAATTATACATTTCTTCTTGTCTGCTAAATCCCTTACTATATTCTCATTTTGTCTCATCACTTTAATAACTGAGTCTTCAGTATGTTCTTTCAATTGCTGTTTGACTATGTCAGTGAATGAAATCTTATTTCCTTCTTGGGTTTGCTTCCAATTTTTACTTTCTTTAGCTATTGTTTCTCTGTTTTCTTTACTATTCTTCTTCAATTCCTCATTCTCCCCCTTTACCTCTCTTAACTGTCTTTTTAGTTCTTCTATTTCATCAGTTAAGTTTTTATTCGCCTTTTCCAGTTCTTCCAATCTTTCAACCCTTTTTAAAATGGTGTTCATATGACCTAACCTACTCTCCAAGTCCTCGATCACCTTATCAACCTTCTTCTCTAGTCTTGTCAGTCGGGGGGGGTTTGTGTCCCCCCCACTCTCTTTAAATCCCTTGAAAATATTCTCATCACTTTCTGCTATATTGCTCCTATCTATACCTCTAATCTTCACATTCCTATTAGACATGTTATCATCCAACTCGTCTTGGGGTCGTTTGTCTACCTTACGGCGGCCCGTCAGGGCCATTTCCTCCACCTCCTCATTACCTTCCATTTCCCCAGCAATCCCTCCCCCTCTCCTCTTTCCTTACTTTCCCACTACCCCACGAGCAATTCCCCCCCCCCCTGCAAATACAAAAAGGCACTTCTCTTTGCGTTGGTATCCACAATCTGCACTTTTCTTCAGAGCGTTCTTCAAGCCGTCCGTTCGTTGAAAGTGTGTATTTACCTAGTTGTATTTACCTAGTTGTATTTTACGGGAAGGGGAGCTATGCTCGTGGGTCCCGTCTTCATATCTCATTTTATCTAAACTATTTTTAAATTCATGTATTGTTTTTGCACACACCACTTTCTCATCTAACTTGTTCCAACTGTCTATTGCTCTGTGAGGAAAGCTGTTCTTTTTCAAATCTCTTCTATAGCTGTCTTTTTTTATTTTCTTTCCGTGTCCTCTTGTATTTCTGTCATCCCATTTTATCAGATTCTCTCTATCAGTAATTTCTATGCCTTTCATGATTCTGTAAATAGCTATCAAATCTCCTCTCTCTCTTCTTTGCTCTAGTGTCTGTAGTTTAAGTTTTTGTAGTCTCTCTTCATATGATAGTTTTGAGAGTGTTGGTGCCAGTTTTGTAATTGCTCTTTGTATCCTTTCAAGTTTTTTTATACATTTTTTTGTACTTGGTGACCATATCGTTGCTGCATATTCCAATCTTGGTCTTATCAGGGTGATTAGGATTTTCCTCACCATTTCTTCATCCAGGTATGTAAATGCCACTTTGATTGTTCTTATTAAATTATAAGTTTCTCCAAAAATCTTATTTATATGTTTCTCAGGTGACATATTATTCATAACAATGACTCCCAGGTCCTTCTCATTTTCTACTTTTTTTATTCCTTCTTCTCCCAAATTATATGATCCTGCTATTCTGTTTTTTGCTTTTTCCAAATTCCATTATACTACACTTTTTTGTATTGAACTCCATCTCCCACTTCCTACTCCATTCTTGTACTTTATTTAGATCCCTCTGTAGTGATTCACAATCTTCTTCAGTTTTCACTCTTTTCAGTAGTTTTGCATCATCTGCAAAGAAGCTCATATAGCTTTCAATTCCTTCATCCATATCCTTAATATATATAGCAAACATTATTGGGGCCAGAACTGTTCCCTGCGGGACACCGCTTATTACTTCATTCCATTTTGAGTGCTGATCTCTTATCACTACTCTCATTTTTCTTTCTTGCAAAAAGTCTTCCATCCAATTTAGCAATTTACCTTGTATTCCTCCTTCATATTCTAATTTCTTAAGCAACTTCTTATGTGGTACTTTGTCAAAAGCTTTTTTTAGGTCTAGAAATGCACAATCAGCCCATCCATCTCTTTCTTGTATTATATCTATTAGCCTTGAATAGAAACATATTAAATTGGTGACGCATGACCGTCCTTGTCTGAATCCAAATTGCCTTGGATTTAGTACGTTGTTTTTTTCCAAGTATTTTACCCATCTACTTTTGATAATTCTTTCACAAATTTTTGCTATTGTACTTGTTAGAGAGACTGGTCTATAGTTGGTAGGTTCTTCTTTATTTCCTCCTTTATATATAGGTACTATATTTGCTTTTTTCCAATCTTCTGGAACTTTTCCTTCTTTTAAGGAACTGCTTATTATGCTATGTATTTTGTCTGCCAGTTCATTCCTGCATTCTTTCAGAATCCAGTTTGCTATTTCATCTGGCCCATGCGATTTTCTGACATCAAAATTACCCAAGTGTGTCAATATTTCATTCTTTGTTACTTCTATTTCTTCCATAGGGGGGACTTTTTCTTTCCACTCAATCTCTTCAGGTTGTATATTTTCCCTTGTAAACACTGATTTAAAATGTTTGTTCATAATTTCTGCCATTTCCATTTCCTCAGTGTATTCAACTCCTCCTTGTCTCAATTTCTCCAAGTCTTGTTTGTTTTTCAGTTTATTGTTTACAAATCTGTAGAATAGTTTTGGTTGATCTTTACACTTTTCTATAACATCTTTTTCATATTTTCTTTTTTTCTCTCTGCACTTTTGTACATATTCATTTCTATAACCAGTATATATTTTCCATTTTTCAGGTCTTCTGTCTTTTTTCCATCTGGTCCAGGCTTTGTCTCTTTTGTCTTTTAACTCCCTACAACTTTTGTTGTACCAGCATTTTACATATTCTTTTTCTTGTTTTTGTCTTGGGACATACTTTTCCACTCCTTTTTTGTAAATTTTTGTCAAAATATTCCATTTCTCTTCCACTGATGTTTCTTCTTTGTATATTTCTTCCCAGTTTTCTTGTTGGAAGAATTCTCTTATTTTATCAAAGTTTGTTTTTTCATACATCATTCTTCCTTTTCTATATTGTTCATTTCTTTTCATATATTTTTCTTCATTAAGTTCCAGTTCAATCAATATGTGGTCACTTTTACCTATTGGTGTTTTATATTCAATCTTGTCCACTATTCTAGGTTCAGATGTAATTATTAAGTCTAGCCTCGATGGTTCTTCTTCATTTCTATACCTAGTGTTCTCTTGTATCCATTGTGTCATTGAATGGTCAGTAATCATCTCAAGTAGAGCATTTCCCCATGAGTCATCACCACTCTTTGCTGTCATTTCTTCCCAGCAGATTTCTTTGCAATTAAAGTCGCCCATCATAACTATTCTTCCTCCGTCTTCCATTATTTTAGTTAATGCTATCTTTGTGTCCTCTAACATACTTTTATATTCACTCTCCTCCCATGAGGCTGTTTTCGGAGGCACATAATTGATCACAAATTTTCTGCTCTTCTTATCTCTGTCTTCCACTTCTATCATAATCATCTCTACTGTATTCTTTCCATATATGACACCTTTTACGTTTATATCCTTCTTAGTCAGGAACATAACTCCACCCCCTTGCTTTTTCTCTCTGTTTCTAATCCAATAATTGTATGCATCATGTCCTACACTGTTGGGTGGTAGTGGGCCTTTTAATTTTGTTTCTACAATTCCCATTATGTCCGGTTCTTTTTCTTTCAAATAATCATTCAGCTCATTCAATCCTGTTATTAATCCATCTATATTTGTGTAAGACACTCTTAGTTTTCTGCCACTTCCATTGTGTTCTCTGTTTCCCTTATGTTTTTCTTTTGTATGTCGAACTTCCTTAGTTTCATGTTCACTACTCTCCAATAGAATCTCTCTTTCTCTGACTCCGTTCTGTTCTCGTTTTTTGTCTTAGCTTCCAGTCTTTTCTGCTTTTCTTCCTCTCTTTCCTCTTTATTCATTTCTCTTTTTATCCATATCTTTTTGTGTTGTTCACTTGTTGCTAGTTTCCCTGTTTTGGATAAGATATTCTCTGCCGTTGTTTGTGACTTGAATTTAATCTTAATTGGTCTGGTCTTGTCTGTGCTATACTTTCCGAGTCTAAATTTCTCTTCGATTTGTTTCATAATTCCTGGTTCATCTTCCTGAACTGATTCTAGTAATTGGCTTACTTTTTCATTTTCCTCTTTGATTCTTGTGGTTCTATCTGTGTTGTGTTTCTCTTCCATTCCTAATATAATTATACATTTCTTCTTGTCTGCTAAATCCCTTACTATATTCTCATTTTGTCTCATCACTTTAATAACTGAGTCTTCAGTATGTTCTTTCAATTGCTGTTTGACTATGTCAGTGAATGAAATCTTATTTCCTTCTTGGGTTTGCTTCCAATTTTTACTTTCTTTAGCTATTGTTTCTCTGTTTTCTTTACTATTCTTCTTCAATTCCTCATTCTCCCCCTTTACCTCTCTTAACTGTCTTTTTAGTTCTTCTATTTCATCAGTTAAGTTTTTATTCGCCTTTTCCAGTTCTTCCAATCTTTCAACCCTTTTTAAAATGGTGTTCATATGACCTAACCTACTCTCCAAGTCCTCGATCACCTTATCAACCTTCATCTCTAGTCTTGTCAGTCGGGGGGGGTTTGAGTCCCCCCCCACTCTCTTTAAATCCCTTGAAAATATTCTCATCACTTTCTGCTATATTGCTCCTATCTATACCTCTAATCTTCACATTCCTATTAGACATGTTATCATCCAACTCGTCTTGGGGTCTTTTGTCTACCCGGCGGCCCGTCAGGGCCATTTCCTCCACCTCCTCATTACCTTCCATTTCCCCAGTAATCCCTCCCCCTCTCCTCTTTCCTTACTTTCCCACTACCTCACGAGCAATTCCCCCCCCCCCTGCAAATACAAAAAGGCACTTCTCTTTGCGTTGGTATCCACAATCTGCACTTTTCTTCAGAGCGTTCGTCAAGCCGTCCGTTCGTTGAAAGTGTGTGTGTGTGTATTTACCTAGTTGTATTTACCTAGTTGTATTTTACGGGAAGGGGAGCTATGCTCGTGGGGTCCCGTCTTCATATCTCATTTTATCTAAACTATTTTTAAATTCATGTATTGTTTTTGCACACACCACTTTCTCATCTAACTTGTTCCAACTGTCTATTGCTCTGTGAGGAAAGCTGTTCTTTTTCAAATCTCTTCTATAGCTGTCTTTTTTTATTTTCTTTCCGTGTCCTCTTGTATTTCTGTCATCCCATTTTATCAGATTCTCTCTATCAGTAATTTCTATGCCTTTCATGATTCTGTAAATAGCTATCAAATCTCCTCTCTCTCTTCTTTGCTCTAGTGTCTGTAGTTTAAGTTTTTGTAGTCTCTCTTCATATGATAGTTTTGAGAGTGTTGGTGCCAGTTTTGTAATTGCTCTTTGTATTCTTTCAAGTTTTTTTATACATTTTTTTGTACTTGGTGACCATATCGTTGCTGCATATTCCAATCTTGGTCTTATCAGGGTGATTAGGATTTTCCTCACCATTTCTTCATCCAGGTATGTAAATGCCACTTTGATTGTTCTTATTAAATTATAAGTTTCTCCAAAAATCTTATTTATATGTTTCTCAGGTGACATATTATTCATAACAATGACTCCCAGGTCCTTCTCATTTTCTACTTTTTTTATTCCTTCTTTTCCCAAATTATATGATCCTGTTATTCTGTTTTTGCTTTTTCCAAATTCCATTATACTACACTTTTTTGTATTGAACTCCATCTCCCACTTCCTACTCCATTCTTGTACTTTATTTAGATCTCTCTGTAGTGATTCACAATCTTCTTCAGTTTTCACTCTTTTCAGTAATTTTGCATCATCTGCAAAGAAGCTCATATAGCTTTCAATTCCTTCATCCATATCATTAATATATATAGCAAACATTATTGGGGCCAGAACTGTTCCCTGCGGGACACCGCTTATTACTTCATTCCATTTTGAGTGCTGATCTCTTATCACTACTCTCATTTTTCTTTCTTGCAAAAAGTCTTCCATCCAATTTAGCAATTTACCTTGTATTCCTCCTTCATATTCTAATTTCTTAAGCAACTTCTTATGTGGTACTTTGTCAAAAGCTTTTTTTAGGTCTAGAAATGCACAATCAGCCCATCCATCTCTTTCTTGTATTATATCTATTAGCCTTGAATAGAAACATATTAAATTGGTGACGCATGACCGTCCTTGTCTGAATCCAAATTGCCTTGGATTTAGTACGTTGTTTTTTTCCAAGTATTTTACCCATCTACTTTTGATAATTCTTTCACATATTTTTGCTATTGTACTTGTTAGAGAGACTGGTCTATAGTTGGTAGGTTCTTCTTTATTTCCTCCTTTATATATAGGTACTATATTTGCTTTTTTCCAATCTTCTGGAACTTTTCCTTCTTTTAAGGAACTGCTTATTATGCTATGTATTTTGTCTGCCAGTTCATTCCTGCATTCTTTCAGAATCCAGTTTGCTATTTCATCTGGCCCATGCGATTTTCTGACATCAAAATTACCCAAGTGTGTCAATATTTCATTCTTTGTTACTTCTATTTCTTCCATAGGGGGGACTTTTTCCTTCCACTCAATCTCTTCAGGTTGTATATTTTCCCTTGTAAACACTGATTTAAAATGTTTGTTCATAATTTCTGCCATTTCCATTTCCTCAGTGTATTCAACTCCTCCTTGTCTTAATTTCTCTAAGTCTTGTTTGTTTTTCAGTTTATTGTTTACAAATCTGTAGAATAGTTTTGGTTGATCTTTACACTTTTCTATAACATCTTTTTCATATTTTCTTTTTTCCTCTCTGCACTTTTGTACATATTCATTTCTATAACCAGTATATATTTTCCATTTTTCAGGTCTTCTGTCTTTTTTCCATCTGTTCCAGGCTTTGTCTCTTTTGTCCTTTAACTCCCTACAACTTTTGTTGTACCAGCATTTTACATATTCTTTTTCTTGTTTTTGTCTTGGGACATACTTTTCCACTCCTTTTTTGTAAATTTTTGTCAAAATATTCCATTTCTCTTCCACTGTTGTTTCTTCTTTGTATATTTCTTCCCAGTTTTCTTGTTGGAAGAATTCTCTTATTTTATCAAAGTTTGTTTTTTCATACATCATTCTTCCTTTTCTATATTGTTCATTTCTTTTCATATATTTTTCTTCATTAAGTTCCAGTTCAATCAATATGTGGTCACTTTTACCTATTGGTGTTTTATATTCAATCTTGTCCACTATTCTAGGTTCAGATGTAATTATTAAGTCTAGCCTCGATGGTTCTTCTTCATTTCTATACCTAGTGTTCTCTTGTATCCATTGTGTCATTGAATGGTCAGTAATCATCTCAAGTAGAGCATTTCCCCATGAGTCATCACCACTCTTTACTGTCATTTCTTCCCAGCAGATTTCTTTGCAATTAAAGTCGCCCATCATAACTATTCTTCCTCCGTCTTCCATTATTTTAGTTAATGCTATCTTTGTGTCCTCTAACATACTTTTATGTTCCCTCTCCTCCCATGAGGCTGTTTTCGGAGGCACATAATTGATCACAAATTTTCTGCTCTTCTTATCTCGGTCTTCCACTTCTATCATAATCATCTCTACTGTATTCTTTCCATATATGACACCTTTCACGTTTATATCCTTCTTAGTCAGGAACATAACTCCACCCCCTTGCTTTTTCTCTCTGTTTCTAATCCAATAATTGTATGCATCATGTCCTACACTGTTGGGTGGTAGTGGGCCTTTTAATTTTGTTTCTACAATTCCCATTATGTCCGGTTCTTTTTCTTTCAAATAATCATTCAGCTCATTCAATCCTGTTATTAATCCATCTATATTTGTGTAAGACACTCTTAGTTTTCTGCCACTTCCATTGTGTTCTCTGTTTCCCTTATGTTTTTCTTTTGTATGTCGAACTTCCTTAGTTTCATGTTCACTACTCTCCAATAGAATCTCTCTTTCTCTGACTCCGTTCTGTTCTCGTTTTTTGTCTTAGCTTCCAGTCTTTTCTGCTTTTCTTCCTCTCTTTCCTCTTTATTCATTTCTCTTTTTATCCATATCTTTTTGTGTTGTTCACTTGTTGCTAGTTTCCCTGTTTTGGATAAGATATTCTCTGCCGTTGTTTGTGACTTGAATTTAATCTTAATTGGTCTGGTCTTGTCTGTGCTATACTTTCCGAGTCTAAATTTCTCTTCGATTTGTTTCATAATTCCTGGTTCATCTTCCTGAACTGATTCTAGTAATTGGCTTACTTTTTCATTTTCCTCTTTGATTCTTGTGGTTCTATCTGTGTTGTGTTTCTCTTCCATTCCTAATATAATTATACATTTCTTCTTGTCTGCTAAATCCCTTACTATATTCTCCTTTTGTCTCATCACTTTAATAACTGAGTCTTCAGTATGTTCTTTCAATTGCTGTTTGACTATGTCAGTGAATGAAATCTTATTTCCTTCTTGGGTTTGCTTCCAATTTTTACTTTCTTTAGCTATTGTTTCTCTGTTTTCTTTACTATTCTTCTTCAATTCCTCATTCTCCCCCTTTACCTCTCTTAACTGTCTTTTTAGTTCTTCTATTTCATCAGTTAAGTTTTTATTCGCCTTTTCCAGTTCTTCCAATCTTTCAACCCTTTTTAAAATGGTGTTCATATGACCTAACCTACTCTCCAAGTCCTCGATCACCTTATCAACCTTCATCTCTAGTCTTGTCAGTCGGGGGGGGTTTGAGTCCCCCCCACTCTCTTTAAATCCCTTGAAAATATTCTCATCACTTTCTGCTATATTGCTCCTATCTATACCTCTAATCTTCACATTCCTATTAGACATGTTATCATCCAACTCGTCTTGGGGTCTTTTGTCTACCCGGCGGCCCGTCAGGGCCATTTCCTCCACCTCCTCATTACCTTCCATTTACCCAGTAATCCCTCCCCCTCTCCTCTTTCCTTACTTTCCCACTACCTCACGAGCAATTTCCCCCCCCCCTGCAAATACAAAAAGGCACTTCTCTTTGCGTTGGTATCCACAATCTGCACTTTTCTTCAGAGCGTTCGTCAAGCCGTCCGTTCGTTGAAAGTGTGTGTGTGTGTGTATTTACCTAGTTGTACCTAGTTGTATTTTACGGGAAGGGGAGCTATGCTCGTGGGGTCCCGTCTTCATATCTCATTTTATCTAAACTATTTTTAAATTCATGTATTGTTTTTGCACACACCACTTTCTCATCTAACTTGTTCCAACTGTCTATTGCTCTGTGAGGAAAGCTGTTCTTTTTCAAATCTCTTCTATAGCTGTCTTTTTTTATTTTCTTTCCGTGTCCTCTTGTATTTCTGTCATCCCATTTTATCAGATTCTCTCTATCAGTAATTTCTATGCCTTTCATGATTCTGTAAATAGCTATCAAATCTCCTCTCTCTCTTCTTTGCTCTAGTGTCTGTAGTTTAAGTTTTTGTAGTCTCTCTTCATATGACAGTTTTGAGAGTGTTGGTGCCAATTTTGTAATTGCTCTTTGTATTCTTTCAAGTTTTTTTATACATTTTTTTGTACTTGGTGACCATATCGTTGCTGCATATTCCAATCTTGGTCTTATCAGGGTGATTAGGATTTTCCTCACCATTTCTTCATCCAGGTATGTAAATGCCACTTTGATTGTTCTTATTAAATTATAGGTTTCTCCAAAAGTCTTATTTATATGTTTCTCAGGTGACATATTATTCATAACAATGACTCCCAGGTCCTTCTCATTTTCTACTCTTTTTATTCCTTCTTCTCCCAAATTATATGATCCTGTTATTCTGTTTTTGCTTTTTCCAAATTCCATTATACTACACTTTTTTGTATTGAACTCCATCTCCCACTTCCTACTCCATTCTTGTACTTTATTTAGATCACTCTGTAGTGATTCACAATCTTCTTCAGTTTTCACTCTTTTCAGTAGTTTTGCATCATCTGCAAAGAAGCTCATATAGCTTTCAATTCCTTCATCCATATCATTAATATATATAGCAAACATTATTGGGGCCAGAACTGTTCCCTGCGGGACACCGCTTATTACTTCATTCCATTTTGAGTGCTGATCTCTTATCACTACTCTCATTTTTCTTTCTTGCAAAAAGTCTTCCATCCAATTTAGCAATTTACCTTGTATTCCTCCTTCATATTCTAATTTCTTAAGCAGCTTCTTATGTGGTACTTTGTCAAAAGCTTTTTTTAGGTCTAGAAATGCACAATCAGCCCATCCATCTCTTTCTTGTATTATATCTATTAGCCTTGAATAGAAACATATTAAATTGGTGACGCATGACCGTCCTTGTCTGAATCCAAATTGCCTTGGATTTAGTACGTTGTTTTTTTCCAAGTATTTTACCCATCTACTTTTGATAATTCTTTCACATATTTTTGCTATTGTACTTGTTAGAGAGACTGGTCTATAGTTGGTAGGTTCTTCTTTATTTCCTCCTTTATATATAGGTACTATATTTGCTTTTTTCCAATCTTCTGGAACTTTTCCTTCTTTTAAGGAACTGCTTATTATGCTATGTATTTTGTCTGCCAGTTCATTCCTGCATTCTTTCAGAATCCAGTTTGCAATTTCATCTGGCCCATGCGATTTTCTGACATCAAAATTACCCAAGTGTGTCAATATTTCATTCTTTGTTACTTCTATTTCTTCCATAGGGGGGACTTTTTCCTTCCACTCAATCTCTTCAGGTTGTATATTTTCCCTTGTAAACACTGATTTAAAATGTTTGTTCATAATTTCTGCCATTTCCATTTCTTCAGTGTATTCAACTCCTCCTTGTCTTAATTTCTCCAAGTCTTGTTTGTTTTTCAGTTTATTGTTTACAAATCTGTAGAATAGTTTTGGTTGATCTTTACACTTTTCTATAACATCTTTTTCATATTTTCTTTTTTCCTCTCTGCACTTTTGTACATATTCATTTCTATAACCAGTATATATTTTCCATTTTTCAGGTCTTCTGTCTTTTTTCCATCTGGTCCAGGCTTTGTCTCTTTTGTCTTTTAACTCCCTACAACTTTTGTTGTACCAGCATTTTACATATTCTTTTTCTTGTTTTTGTCTTGGGACATACTTTTCCACTCCTTTTTTGTAAATTTTTGTCAAAATATTCCATTTCTCTTCCACTGATGTTTCTTCTTTGTATATTTCTTCCCAGTTTTCTTGTTGGAAGAATTCTCTTATTTTATCAAAGTTTGTTTTTTCATACATCATTCTTCCTTTTCTATATTGTTCATTTCTTTTCATATATTTTTCTTCATTAAGTTCCAGTTCAATCAATATGTGGTCACTTTTACCTATTGGTGTTTTATATTCAATCTTGTCCACTATTCTAGGTTCAGATGTAATTATTAAGTCTAGCCTCGATGGTTCTTCTTCATTTCTATACCTAGTGCTCTCTTGTATCCATTGTGTCATTGAATGGTCAGTAATCATCTCAAGTAGAGCATTTCCCCATGAGTCATCACCACTCTTTACTGTCATTTCTTCCCAGCAGATTTCTTTGCAATTAAAGTCGCCCATCATAACTATTCTTCCTCCGTCTTCCATTATTTTAGTTAATGCTATCTTTGTGTCCTCTAACATACTTTTATGTTCACTCTCCTCCCATGAGGCTGTTTTCGGAGGCACATAATTGATCACAAATTTTCTGCTCTTCTTATCTCTGTCTTCCACTTCTATCATAATCATCTCTACTGTATTCTTTCCATATATGACACCTTTCACGTTTATATCCTTCTTAGTCAGGAACATAACTCCACCCCCTTGTTTTTTCTCTCTGTTTCTAATCCAATAATTGTATGTATCATGTCCTACACTGTTGGGTGGTAGTGGGCCTTTTAATTTTGTTTCTACAATTCCCATTATGTCCGGTTCTTTTTCTTTCAAATAATCATTCAGTTCATTCAATCCTGTTATCAATCCATCTATATTTGTGTAAGACACTCTTAGTTTTCTGCCACTTCCATTGTGTTCTCTGTTTCCCTTATGTTTTTCTTTAGTATGTCGAACTGCTTTATTTTCATGTTCACTACTCTCCAATAGAATCTCTCTTTCTCTGACTCCGTTCTTTCCTCGTTTTTTGCCTTAGCTTCAATTCTTTTCTGCTTTTCTGCCTCTCTTTCCTCCTTATTCATTTCTCTTTTTATCCATACCTTTTTATATTGATCATTTGTTGCTAGTTTCCCTGTCTTGGATAGAATTTTTTCTGCCGTTGTTTGTGACCTGAATTTAATCTTAATTGGTCTGGTCTTATCTGTACTATATTTTCCGAGTCTGAATTTTTCCTCAATTTCCTTTATAATTTCTGGTTCATCTTCCTGGACTAATTTTAATAAACTGCTTACTCTTTCATTTTCCTCCTTGATTCTTGCGGTTCTATCTGGGTTATGTTTCTCTTCCATTCCTAATATAATTATACATTTCTTTTTGTCAGCTAATTCTCTTACTATATTCTCCTTCTGTCTCATCACTTTAATAACTGAGTCTTCATTATGTTCTTTCAATTGCTGTTTGACTATGTCAGTGAATGAAACCTTATTCCCTTCTTGAGTTATTCTCCAATTTTTAACTTCTGTAGCTATTTTCTCTCTATTTTCATTACTATTCTTCTTCAATTTCTCATTCTCCTCCTTTACATTTCCTAACTGTCTTTTTAGATCCTCTATTTCTTCAGTTAAGTTTCTGTTAGCCTTCTCTAGTTGTTCCAACCTTTCAATTCTCTGGAAAATGGAGTCTACGTTACCTAACTTACGTTCCAAGTCCTCGATCACCTTATCAACTCTCTCCTCTAGTCTTATCAGTCGGGGGGGGGGGTTGTGTCCCCCCCACCCTCTTTAAATCCCTGGAACATATTCTCGTCACTTTCTTCTGTATTGCTCCTCTCTATACTTCTAATCTTTACATTTTTATTAGACATTTGATTCTCACTCAGTCTTTTGTTTACTTTCCGCTTGTCTGGCTGGGCAAAGTCTACTCCCTCCTCATTTCCTTCCATTTCCCTCAGTAATCCCTCCCCTTTTCCTCTTTCCCTACGTTCCCACTACTCCACGAGCAATTTCCCCCCCACCCTGCAAAAACACTAGGCACTTCTCTTTGCGTTGGGATCCACAGACTTCAGTTTTCTTCAGAGCGTCATCCAAGCCGTCCATTCGCTGAAGTGTGTGTGTGTGTGTGTGTGTGTGCAGAAAAAAAACACTGGGAAATAAGCTTAGTCCGAACGTTTTCGTCTATTTATGACATTATCAAGGAATACACAGTTACAGAGACAAAGGTGGATATATATACATAAAGTAGAAGACAAGCTAGGAACATGGGAAGGACACACAAGATGCTTCACAATCAGGTAGAGCCGATGTTTACATATACGGACGTTTGGTCCATGACGTCACCCCGGCTTAGTAGCACTAGAAGTTCTTACAATTTTATCAATAACAAAATCATCAAGCTTAAATAATCCTAAACTTAAATTGATATTATGGTCAAAGGTTTGTTTAATATGACTGGATTCAATAATATTTCTTTCTAATAAGGATCTACAAGAAATTATTACATTAGAATTATCCCAGTCAATAGGATGATTGTGGTCTCTTACATGGACAAAAAGGCCACTGGAACTTTGCCCACTCCTTACACTATATTTGTGCTGATTTATCCTAGTTTTTAAATCTTTACCAGTTTGGCCGATATAAAATTTGTTACATTTAAGGCATGGAATAGAGTAAACACAACCCTCATTTACTTCAGGTGAATTTTTAATGAGCTTACTTTTTATAGTATTATTATTTTTGAAAACCAAGTTGATGTTGAATTGTTTGAGAATATTAGGCAGACCAACTAATTTCTCACTGTAAGGAAGAACCAAAAGGTTCTTTTTGTCAAATACTTTTCTTACGTGTGAGGTGTTATGGAAAGTTTTGTAAGCCATTTTATGAGATATGTCTACTAAGTGCTTTAGATATTTTAATTCAGAAGCTATGCTATATATCTTCCTCAGCTCATCATCCAAAAATTCCAGGCTACATATCCTGTAAGCTCTAAGAAACATAGAACTAAAGACAGAAAGTTTTGTCTTCTGATGATGAGCCGAGTAAAAGTGGACATATGATGCGACATTAGTAGGTTTTCTATAAACGTCATATTTAAATTGTTTACCATTGTGTGTATATATATATATATATATATATATATATATATATATGTATACACACACACACACACACACCCTTTCAACCGAATGGACGGCGTGAACTGGTGTTCCAAAGAAAAAGGAAAAACTACGTGGATCACAGCATTCAGGAAGTGCCTATTGTATTTATAGGGAAGGGGAGTGCTCGTGAAATAGTGGGGAAGGGAAGGGATATTGAGGGAAATGGAAGGAAATGAGGAAGGGGAGGACTTAGTCCAAGAGTCTAGACGGCTGATAAACAAACGTCGAACGGACGACTTGGATTTAGATGAGGGGACTAACAAAAATGTAAAGATCAGAAACATAGATAAGAGCAGTTCAATAGAAGGTGAGGATGATAATTTCCGAGGATTCAATGAAGGGGCGGCGGATACCAACCTCCCCCGACTGGCAAAACTGGAGGAAAAACTTGAAAAAATGTCTGACAACAGGGAAGTTAGGTTTGGCAAAATGTCAAAAATTGCTGAGAGGTTTGAAAAATTGGAAGAACTAGAGAAGGCGAACAAAAACTTAACTGATGAAATAGAAGACCTAAAAAGACAGTTAAAAGAAGTAAAGGTGGAGAATGAAGAATTAAAGAGGAATAATAAAGAAAACAGAAAGGCCATAACTAAAGAAGCTAAGAATTGGAAGACAACCCAAGAAGACAATAAAGTTTCATTCACTCAAATAGTCAAACAGCCATAGAAATAACACACTGAATACACACTTATAAAAGTGATGAGACAAACTGAGAATATAGTAAGCGATTTAGTAGACAAAAAGAAATGTATAATCATACTAGGAATGGAAGAGTAACACAACCCAGATAGAACCACAAGAATCAAAGAGGAAAATGAAAAAGTAAGCCAATTACTAGAATCACTTCAGGAAGATGAACCAGAAATTATGAAACAAATCGAAGAGAAGTTCAGATTCGGAAAGTATACTACAGATAAGACCAGACCAATTAAGATTAAATTCAGGTCACAAACGACGGCAGAGAATATCTTATCCAAAACAGGGAAACTAGCAATAAGTGAACAATATAAAAATGTATGGATAAAAAGGGAAAGAGGAAAGAGAGGAAGAAAAACAGAAAAAACTTCAAGCTAAGGAAAAAAACGAGAACAGAACGGAGTCAGAAAAAGAGAGATTCTAATGGAGAGTAGTGAATATGAAACTAAGGAAAGTCGACATACAAGAGAAAAACAAAATGGAAACAGAGAACACAATGGAAGTGGCAGAAAACTAAGAGTGTCTTACACAAATATAGATGGATTAATAACAGGATTGAATGAGCTGAATGATTATTTGAAGGAAAAAGAACTGGACATAATGGGAATTGTAGAAACAAAATTAAAAGGTCCACTACCACCCAACAGTGTAGGACATGATGCATATAATTATTGGATTAGAAACAGAGAGAAAAAGCAAGGGGGTGGAGTTATGTTCCTGACTAAGAAGGATATAAACGTGAAGTGTGTCACATATGGAAAGAATACAGTAGAGATGATAATGATGGAAGTAGAAGACAGAGATAAGAAGAGCAGAAAGTTTGTGATAAATTATGTGCCCCCAAAAACAGCCTCATGGGAAGAGAGTGAACATAAAAGTATGTTAGAGGACACAAAAAATAGCATTAAACAAGATAATGGAAGATGGAGGAAGAATAGTTATGATGGGCGACTTTAATTGCAAAGAAATCTGCTGGGAAGAAATGACAGTAAAGGGTGGAGACGGCTCATGGGGAAATGCTCTACTTGAGATGATTACTGACCATACAATGACACAATGGATACAGGAGAACACTAGGTATAGAAATGAAGAAGAGCCATCGAGACTAGACCTAATAATTACATCTGAACCTAGAATAGTGGACAAGATTGAAAAGCACCAATAAGTAAAAGTGACCACATATTGATTGAACTGGAACTTAATGAAGAAAAATATATGAAAAGAAATGAACAATATAGAAAAGGAAGAATGATGTATGAAAAAACAAACTTTGATAAAATAAGAGAATTCTTTCAAAAAGAAAACTGGGAAGAAATATACAAAGAAGAAACAACAGTGGAAGAGAAATGGAATATTTTGACAAAAATTTACAAAAAAAGGAGTGGAAAAGTATGTCCCAAGACAAAAACAAGAAAAAGAATATGTAAAATGCTGGTACAACAAAAGTTGTAGGGAGTTAAAAGACAAAAGAGACAAAGCCTGGACCAGATGGAAAAAAGACAGAAGACCTGAAAAATGGAAAATATATACTGGTTATAGAAATGAATATGTACAAACGTGCAGAGAGGAAAAGAGAAAATATGAAAAAGATGTCATAGAAAAGTGTAAAGATCAACCAAAACTATTCTACAGATTTGTAAACAATAAACTGAAAAACAAACAAGATTTGGAGAAATTAAGACAAGGGGGAGTTGAATACACAGAGGAAATGGAAATGGCGGAAATTATGAACAAACATTTTAAATCAGTGTTTACAAGGGAGAACATACAACCTGAAGAGAACGAATGGAAAGAGAAAGTCCCCCCTATGAAAGAAATAGAAGTAACAAAGAATGAAATATTGATACACTTGAGTAATCTTGATGTCAGAAAATCGCATGGACCAGATGAAATAGTAAACTGGATTTTGAAAGAATGCAGGAATGAACTGGCAGACAAAATACATAGCATACTAAACAGTTCCTTGAAAGAAGGAAAAGTTCCAGAAGATTGGAAAAAAGCAAATATAGTACCTATATATAAAGGAGGAAATAAAGAAGAACCTACCAACTATAGACCAGTCTCTCTAACAAGTATAATAGCAATTTTTTTTGAAAGAATTATCAAAAGTAGATGGGTAAAATATTTAGAAAAAAAAACAACGTGCTAAACCCAAGGCAATTTGGATTCAGACAAGGATGATCATGCGTCACCAATTTAATATGTTTCTATTCAAGGCTAATAGATATAATACATTATTGGGGCCAGTACTGCTCCTTGTGGAACTCCACTAATCACCTCATCCCAATTGGAATGTTTGTCTCTTATCACCACTCTCATTTTCCTTTCATGCAAGAAGTCTTCCATCCACTTAAGTTGTTTGCCCTGTATTCCTCCTGCATTTTCTAATTTCTCAAGCAATTTCTTACGTGGCACCTTATCAAAACCCCTTTTTATGTCTAGAAAGGCACAATCAGCCCATCCATCACTTTTCTGTATTATATCTATTAGTCTTGAATAAAAGCACATCAATTTTGTGACACATGATCTTCCTTGTCTAAATCCAAACTGCCTCGGATTTAGTACATTGTTTTTTTTTTTCAAATGCTTTAACCATCTAATTTTGATCATTCTTTCACAAATTTTTGTTGTTTACAAATCTATAAAATAGTTTTGGTTCATCTTTACATCTTTTTATGACATCCTTTTTGTATTTTCTCTTCTCTTCTCTGGACACTTGTACATATTAATTTCTATAACCATTATATATTTTCCATTTTTTTTTCTTTCCTCCATTTTATCCAAGCTTTATCCCTTTTATCTTTTAACTCTATATCTTTTGTTGTATCAACATTTTACATATCCTTTTTCTTGTTTTTGTCTTGGAACATACTTTTCCACTCCTTATAAATATTTATTTATTTATCTATTTATTTATTTTATTATTATTATTTTTCATTTCTCTTCTACTGTTCTTTCCTCTTTGTATATCCTTTCCCAGTCTATTTTTTGACAAAAATCTCATTTTATCAATGTTTTTCCCTACATCATTCTTCCCTTTCTATACTGTTCGTTTTTTATCATGTATTTTTCTTCATTTAGTTCCAGTTCTACTAATATGTGGTCACTTTTACTTAGTGGTGTCTTATATTCAATCTTGTCCACTATTTCATGTTCGGATGTGATTATTAGGTCTAGTCTCGATGGCTCTTCCTCGTTTCTATACCTAGTATTCTCTTGTATCCATTGTATCATTGTATGTTCTATAATCATATCAAGTAGTACATTTCCCCATAGATTGTCTTCACCCTTCACTGGCATTTCTTCCCACCAGATTTCTTTACAGTTAAAGTCACCCATTATAACTATTCTTCCTCCATCTTCCATTATCCTATTTAGTGTTATCCTTGTGTCTTCTAACATATTTTTGTGTTCTCTCTGTTCCCACGAAGCCGTTTTAGGAGGCACATAATTTACCACAAACGCCCTACTCTTCTTGTCCCTGTCCTCTATTTCCATCATAATTATTTCCACTCCATTATTTCCATATGTAGCATTCTTTACATTTATATCCTTCTTAGTCAGGAATATAACTCCACCACCTTGTTTTACTTCTCTGTTTCTAATCCAACAATTATATACACCATGTCCTACACTGTTGGGTGGTAATGGACCTTTCAATTTTGTCTCCACAATTCCCATTATGTCAGGTTCCTTTCCCATAAGATAATCATTCAGTTCATTCAAGCTTGTCATTAATCCATATATATTTGTAAAGGACACTTTTAATTTTCTTTTACCTCCATCCTGTTTTCTGTTTCCCTTCTGTTTGTCTCTTCTTTGAACCATTTCCTCATTTTCATATCCACTACTCTCCAATAGAATTTCTCTTTGACTCTGTTCTGTTCTCGTTTTTTTTTTTTTCTTTCTTAGATTCGATTCTTTTTGTTTTCTCTTCCCCTCTTTCCTCTTTATTCATCTCTATTTTTATACAAAACTGTTCTGATCACTTTCTGCTAGTTTTCCTGTTTTGATAAGATATTCTCTGCTGTTGTTTGTGACCTGAATTTAACCTTAATTGGTCCGGACTTGTCTATACTGTATTTCCCCAGTCTATATATTTCTTCAATTTCTCTCCCTATTTCCTGTTCACCATCTTAAGATATTTTTAGTACCTTGTTCAGTCTTTCTTTCTCATCTCTTACTCTTGTAGTCCTATTTGGATTATGTTTCTCTTCCACTCCTAATGTAATTGTACATTTTTTATCTGCTAAGTATCTTACTATATTCTCCTTCTCTCATAACTTCAATAAATGTGCCCTTAGTGTGTTCTTTCATCTGTTGTTTCACTATATCTCTAAATTCAATTTTGCTGAACCTTTTCCCAACCACTTACCTCTTTTGCTATGGACTCTTTATTCTCTTTAATATTCCTCTTTAATTCCTCATTCTCATCCTTTACTTCTTTTAACTGTCTTTTTAATTCTTCTATTTCTTTATGTTTTGGTTCTCCTTTAGTTCTTCAAATTTATCAAGTCTTTGTGTAATCAATGCAAGTTGATTAAACCTAACCTCCCATGATTTGTTAATTTTTTTTTAGTTTTTCCTCTAGACTTGCTAATCGGGGGAGCTTGTCATCTCCTCCCCCATTAAATCCATAGAAATAATTATCTCCACTTTCTATTGCACTGCTCTTATCTACATTTCTATTTTTTATTACTTTACTGATTTGTTCGACTTCACCTGTGACGTCTGCACATCTCTTGTTTACATTCCTTCTGACGTCCGGGGCCCGTTCGTCCCCTTCCTCATTTCCTTCCATTTTCCTTGGTAATCCCTCCCCTTCTCCCTTTTCTTCACTTTCCCATTACACATTACTAAAACAACACTGGCACTCCCTCGATGTTGAAGCCCACGAAAATTTCGGTGTTTTTTTTTCCGGAATTCCAATCTTCGCCGTCAATTCGACGATCGTGTGTGTGTGCGTGGAAGCTTAGTCAAGAGTTGGTCTTATGAATTGCTGGAAGATGGTTATTTGAGTTTCTTTCAGAAGTCATTGCATGAAATGGATTTTAGTAGGCTTATTTTCCTGTTAATTTTCACTCTCAGGTCCAGTATCGAATGTGAGACCTAGAAGTTTAGGATTTTATTACAGCAGAAGGATTTGGCCATTTAGTTTTACTGTAGGATATATTCTTGTTTAATGGTTATCTGGTGTGAGTAAAGTCACTCTATCTGAGGAGAGCATACCATTCTGTTATTTTTTAAACTCATTTTAATTTATTCATGGAGGCTATACAAAACAATACACAGAATCTAATGACAAGATGCATGGAAACCATCTCAGTAGAACATTAGCATACAGAAACCAAAATCCTCTCCATAGAACATCACATAAAAGTTATATGTACTCATTTCTATGTATAAGCCCTCAACCCTACTTACCCATACCATTGCAGCATGCTACTCAGACATCCACAACAACCTACCTGAACCACATAGTACATCCAAACTAAACTGCATTAACCTCACACAGGTCACAAAACAAACACTTCAAGACAGAGCAGCAAACTGGTTGTTCCATCTGAGCTTTCCATGTACTGTATTAGTCACACAGGAAAATCTATACTAAGAGAAGCAAGAACCACTCTTGTATGACTACATTCAGATCACCATCCAGCACTAAAACAGTACCAACACAGAACAGGCTTGTCTGTTTATATCAAGGGCTTCTCCCCCCTTATAAGGGAGGTAGCCAGCCAAGAAAAAGAAGAATAAGACTGGCCACAAAAAAAAATGCCCTAGATTTAACCATCACACAGAATACACAGAACACCCCATCTTACACAGCCTCACCCAACCATACCTAGACAGCAACACAGTATTTCTTCACTGAGTGAATTATGGTCCAATCAAGTAGTTGTTTCTAATTATCTGGTGACCATGGGCCCTCCGCAAGAGATCTGGAGCTACTGATTGATTCATTGTAGGGTGTCTATGATTTTCTTATTTTTAGAAACCATGCTGTAGAAGCATAGTTGAGTGCAATTCTCAAGAACAGTTTGTAGACTGTGATTACAGTGTAGTGTCATTCTGGTGACCAAAGCCCCATTTTTTCACTGTTAGGTCCTTGATGTTAGGGCAGAAGAACTTGTGACTAAAAAACTGAGGCTTAGGATTGTAGGGTTCTTTTCCAGGGGAAAGGTTTAGCCATTCAATTTATTGGATGTTTATTTGATTTATTGTTGTCTGTGGTGAGCATTGTTTATAATAATAGCTGTGATGAGGCCTTTATTCTATTTGTAAGCCAAATGGTCCTTCAAGAGACATAGAATTATCTGCCATTAATTATGATAACATTTTTAGAAATGCTAATTCATCATGATGAGCAGTGAGGATATGACTGGGTTTTGCAGGTAACAGGAGCCAACAAGGGTATAGGCTATGGCATAATGAAAGAATTGTGCCAGAAATTTGATGGCCTAGTGTACCTGACGGCACGTAATGAAGAAAGGGGAAAGGCAGCAGTTGCTGAGCTCAACAAGGTTAGTTTTGTTTGGCAAGTGCTATGTATTGTGTACCATGTATTTACTTAACTGTAGTATACAGGAGAGGAGCAACACTTGTGGGTGAGATGTATGTGAAGATGTAAGATGCTGGTCACCATGATTGGGTAAACTATGGGTAATGTTTGTATAAGGCTGGTGATTGTTTGTAGTCATATGTTTTGTAGGGTTTGTAGTTTGTGATGTGTTATAAATTGAATGTATATTGTATGTATATTAGCAAGTTGGTTTCATTGTCTCATCCAAAATTTTTGCCAAAGATTGCTCCAAATGCTTTCAGAATAAGACTTATAATGTTTAAGGGTTGAGTTGTGGAGTGCATCTTTCAGGTGTTGATGTTACCACTCATGAAGTTTTGTCATTTGGTGTTTGGTTTATATTATATATCAAACTGAAGAAAACTAGTAGCAATTTTTTTTGTAATTTATTAATATATACAACCACAGATTTATTTATTTTGGACTTTTTTCCCTACAGTTAGGATACTTTCCAAGATTCCATCTACTTGATATTGACAGTGAAGATAGTATAAACACATTTGCTGAATATCTGAAGAAGACATACAATGGCCTTGATGTTCTTGTCAACAATGCTGCAATTTCATACCAGGTATATTATCTTCTCACCCAAACAGGGGTTGCCTACCCATCTTCACAGAGGACTGGTTCTTCAGTACAATACATGGTACATACATACATACATATACATATACCAATGGCTTTTTCCTTCTTACACAGGGGGTAGCCAAAATGAAACAGGCATAGAAACCACTCCCACCCATTCCATTTCCTACATATTCCACTCCCCTCCACCCTCCTCCCTCCCTCTTATCTTGGCACCTCCTGGATGACGGGTCATCCCTGCATCCTGTCCACTGCCCTGGGTCAGAAGCAGTGTCTCAAGACACAGCACATCCACAGCAAGGCCACTTCATAAATTCGGCAAACCCCCCTCTCTGTCCCCTCATGCAGAAAAGGAGAAGATAGGGAGAAATCCCTTCCGGCTGCATCAAATTTTTTCACATACATACTTCCTCACCCACTCCCCTCATGTATCACAGCATCATCCATACACAACCCTTCTCCATTCACCCCTTTATTCTGTCCTCTCCCATCCTTCTTCAACAGACATTCCTCTCTTTTATAATGCCCCTTTCACCACATCCATCCATCTCATCCTAGGACACCCCCTCATATTCACTTCTTCCACCTCTGCCCTCCACACCTCTTTTACTAATCTTTCTTCACTCATTCTTTCCATGTGTCCAAACCATCCTAATACTCTTTCATCAACCCTATCTCCCAGCTTCCTTTCCACCCTTGTTCTCCTCCTCACCTCCTCATTTCTCACTCTATCTAGCCTAGTAACCACCTATCATACTTTTCAGACATTTCATCTCAAACACATTCAAACTCCTTCTCTCTTCCTCTCTTATGTTCCATGTTTCTGTCCCATACAGTGCTGTTGGCACAATCACTCCTTCATATAACCTCCTCTTAGCATCCATTTCCAGGTGTCTATTTCTCATTACACTTTTTAATCCACCAAGGCATTTACTCGCTTCTCTCAATCAACATTCTACCTCCACCCCCACTCCTCCCTTTCCTGCCACATTTGCACCCAAGTATCTAAAACTATCCACTTCCTCCAGTCTCTCTCCCTTAATGCTCACTTCCAGCCTGCTGTTACTCTCTCCCCTTGTACATCTCATCACCTTACTTTTGCCCACATTTATCTTCAGCTTCCTTCTTTCACACCTTCTCAAACTCTGTCACTAACTTCCTCAACCCCTCCTCTGATCCTGCTACAAGCGCAGTGTCGTCAGCAAACAACTGGCTTATTTCCCACTTTTCTCCATTTTCTTTAACCATCTCCAACCCCTGACCCACTACCCTTGCATTCACCTCTCGCACTACCCCATCCATGTATAGATTGAACAAACAGGGCGACATAACACATCCTTGACAAAGTCCCACCTTTACCTCAAACCATTCACTCTCTCCATTTCTAATCCTAACACAAGCTCTACTACTCTTGTAAAAACTCTTGACTGCTCTTAACAGCTTTCCTCTTATCCCATATATCTGCAGTACCTCCCACAATACCTTCTTGTCTACTCTGTCGTAAGCCTTTTCCAGATCCATAAAAGCCCAAAAAACATCCTTACCTTTTCCTATAGCTTTCTCACATATCTGTCTTACCACAAAAATCTGATCTACACAACCCCTACCTGTCCTAAACCCACACTGCTCCTCACCAATTACTCCCTCTGTTCCTCTCCTAATCCTATCAATCAAGACACTCCCATAAGCCTTCCCAACTACACTCAACAAGCTGATCCCTCTGAAACTATTACACTCATACTTGTTGTCATTTCCCCTGTAAAGTGGGATTATACAGGCACTCCTCCAGTCCTCTGACACTCTACCCTCTCTTAAACAAACATTAAATAACCTCACCAGCCAGTCCACCATCACTGTACCTCCTTTCTTCAGTCATTCTGCATGGCATCCATCCAGACCAGGTGCCTTACCTGCTCTCATCATCTTAACAGCTGCTTTCACTTCATCCTTCCTTATTTCTCCTCCATTTTCCTCACTCATCACTCTCATTTTCTTAGCACTTCCCACTGTAACTACCTTCCCCTCCTTCACATTTAGCAACTCCCTAAAATACTCTGCCCACCTTCCTCTCACTGCCTTCTCTTCCATTATCATCTCTCCATCTGCACCTTTTACCTTTTCTTCTCTACTTGATTTGCCACCTCTTCCTCTCTTAATTTCTTTCCAAAACATCATTTTATTACTTTCAAAATTTTCTGTCATACACTTACCCCATTTCACAACTACTCTCCTCTTTGCTTCCTTTATCTTATGCTTAACTTCCCTTCTCTTTATTTTTAACCTCTCATACAATTCCCTCGTCCTAATTTGTAGCCAATCTATGAATGCCTGCTTCTTCTCTTCTACACATTTCTTTGCTTCCTCATCCCACCACTCACTACCCTTCCTTCTATTTCCTCCTGCCCTCCTTGTTCCACACACCATCTTTGCACACCTTATGACTCCCTCCTTGAACCATCCCCATTCATCCTCCACTCCTAGTTTTACTCTATCCTTCACTCCCTCCCACTTCTCTCTCAGCTTCTTATACTCATTTTCCTTTTCTTTCTTATTTAAGCAGTTCACTCTAAGTACCTCCCTACCTTCTGCCCTTTTCCTCTTTCTCCACCTATTCTCCACTCTCAATTTACCTTCCACCAGAAATTACATGGTAAAATGAAAAATTATGATGATGTCATTGTTCATACTTCCTAAAAGAACATTCTTGTCTTGTTTACTTGTGCATTGTTCTCTATGAAGTTTGTCCATCATGTTACAGTACACCTTCATTATCAACAAGGGGTACCTAAAATACCTGTTGATACCTAAAACCATTAACACCAAAATTCATCTTGTCAAATACCTTCTTGTATTAATTTTTTTCTCCCTTCAACCACTCATATGTCCAATTTATTTTAAGTATTCTAGAAATAAATTAGTTTGATTCATGAATAACAAGTAATGAAATAGAAATGGTAAAAAAAAGATGAATATATCACTTTTCAAAATGTCTTCAATCAGAATTGCAATCAGTATTGTGTTCATCTTCCTTTTAAGTTTCCCTTTATTCAAATTCTATTTCAGTTTCCTGCACAATATGTAGATTTTTCAGACAGTTCATTAATGCTTTGCTTGCTTCATTCCCATTCACCTGTAATATATCCCATGGATGCATTTCTCTCCATCTTCCACAATATACTCTCCTCTTTAATTTCCTTTTTTCTTCTTCTTCTTTTTCTAAATGCCTTTACCATTTCTCTCACCGTTTTCTTTCAGAAGTCTTCCAATTCTTTCCTCACTTCCTCTCACCTTTTTTTTAACATAAAGCATATGTCAAAGTATGAATTAATGATTATTGCTCTTTTTTCTAATCATTATAATATAGTTTGCACAATTTTCTCTTGAGGGACTTTATTATTGTTTTTCTTTACTATGACCACCTCATATAGTACTTGCTGTGATGGAGTTTCTTATCGGTACCAAATAATTAAATACAGAGAACTGCAACAGAACCATTTGGAGAAAAGGCTGAAAACACCATACGAGTAAATTACTTTGGAACATTGAATGTGTGTCATGCCCTGTTTCCATTGCTGCGACCCCATGCTCGGGTGGTTCATGTGTCTAGCAGTTTTGGACACCTGTCCTATATTGACGGTGATGAACCCCAAGCCAGTTCATTACGTTCAAAACTGGGCTCACCTACACTCACTGAAGAAGAGTTAAATGCAATTATGAATGACTATGTAAGGTTAGTATTTATGTAAAATAAAAATGTTCTTGATGAATAATAAATTTGTGATATACAGTACTTGTTTGTTACATAGTGAATAGTAAATATTTTTAAAGAGCTTGGAGTTCATTTCTCAGATGTTGAAGTAAGAAATATTCTTGGACATAGATGTTTCAGTTAGGAAAAATACAGATGAGAGCTTGGACTTTAATCCTTAGCACAGGCTTACACTAATACATAATACAACATAGGCATTAGTCCAAAATTTCCCCTAGAGATGCATGAGAGGGTTTAAGGACCATTGCTAGCTATTTTGGGGCTGCAGGAAACCAATCAGTAAAACTTTAAGCAATAGTTATTATTGTTATAGTAAATGGATACAAATTCATGTATGGCAGATCTCATGTATAGTAGTTCCACAATATTTTCCTTTGTGGCAAGAAAATTAGGTAAATGATTTTCAACTCTCCCTAGTGTTTCATTGCAAAATGTGGAATAGCAATCTTTTTCATCATCATCATCATAACAGAGCAGCCAAAGCAGGAACATGGAAAGAAGAGGGGTGGCAAGACAGGTCCTACTCAGTGAGCAAAGTTGGAATGAGTGCCCTGGCTCGTATCCAGCAAAGGGCTTTTGATCAAGATCCCCAGCCTGACCTTGTTGTGAATAGCTGCCACCCAGGTTATGTTGACACTGATATGTCACTACATTTGGTAGGTCATAAGTATATTTTCCACCACTGCATTTTGATTCTCCTTAAGGAATTTAGGACCAAAGACAAGTACCTGCAAGTGGTGGTTCTGTGATACTGAAGTCACAGAAACTAGTTTCCCTGCTACCCATCTTCAAAATTTCTCAATGGCCTCATCTTCATATTGAAGTGCAGCCCTGAGGAACTGATACGTAGTCTCTGGATTGGGCTTAGGATATACCCTCTCTCTTTCTCTCTCTCTTAACTGACTGTATTTACTCCACCCCCTAATGCAACTGACAGCTACTCTCCTCATCGGGACTACTAGGCCAGACACTCCAGGGAATGACAACAACAACAGTTCTCCTAGTTTAAGCTCCATAAGAACAGTCTTGTTGTAAGCTATGTTGCAAGGGGAACCAGCGACATTGAAATGCATGTAGGGCAATTTACATTTATCAATCAGTGGGTTATGTGTACAGGAGGGTGCATGGTGTGTGCAGAAAGGCTAACAGATATTTGTTCGTGTGGACCCTGAAAGGGCACATCCTTTGCTCCACAGGGCGAAGATGCTGCAAACATTTATGGTATGTTCGCAATTCTCCCTAGCAGCTCTGTATTCTGTGTTTGGTTACATGCGTGTGACATCGACATCCTTCCGAATGTCTGCATTCCTACCTACATTCCATTTTATTCCTAATAGATGCCTGTTTGAGTAGTCATTTGTGTCTATGTGAGACCATGGTCATGCCTGGTATGTGGGGCCCTGCATGCCCTTCTCACGTAGCTGGCCATATGAAAAGGGGCCTTGTTGGTCATATGAAAGGGCCTTTGTGCAAGAAGCGTCACTGCTGGTTAGGGCATCACCGTGTCATGCCACAACACTACTGTACAGTACACCATACTACAGTACACTATGCCACAAGTCCCACAACAATACATTTAATACACCACACATAACAGTTATTTTCTTCCAACAGAGATTTATGGGGGAGCCTGAAGAGCATTGCAAGCAATTGTGGGACAACAAGTATCCAGTCAGTGAAAAAACAAGGCACAAGTTATTATTTAAGACTATTACAAATCTTATTTTAGCCAAAGTTTTTTGTTTTTTTCTATTATTATTTTTTTTTTTTATACATGAGTCATGAGAAGAGGTTTGAAAACAATAATCTTACAGTATAAGCATAAATGTTTTGAGTCTGCATTTTTTTATGATTGGAGACTAATCCTCACTCAAAAGAGAATGCTGATACTTTTGTTTTCTGCCATCCCCATATAGGGTATTGACTCTACATTTTATGCAGTCAATATTTGAGGGACTGTAGTAACATCCCTATGGACCAAGTCACTCAGCATTAACTGTACTTAATTAGGAATGGGAAGGTTATAAGAGGTCATGGGAACAATTTGAGAAAAAATTAATGTATTTTCTCTCTTGGCTGCCATATTATAGAGTATTTTCTTCTTCAGGGACCAGCCACCATTGAGGAAGGAGCAGTGTCTCCATGTTACTTGGCACTCCTTCCCAACAATATCAAGGACCTACGAGGAGCCTATATATGGTCCAAGAAAGAGATTATTGATTGGGTCCATGGACCCATCCCTGACACAGACTAAAAAATTTAAATGTGCCCATTTACCAATTGTCTCCGAGTAGTAGATACTGAAGAATATTAGTAATACTTGCTGTGCTTTTTTTTTTCTTCTTTTTTGTGAAGTCATAGTGGTTGTACTATTTGCACAAAAAATAAATAGGAAAGACATGGCTGGAGTGAAGGTAAAAGTAGTGACTGACATGGGAAAATTTGACAAGTTGGCAAAATGTAGGGACTAAGGGAAATCAGCTTGGCAAAACACCAGTTGTTGTGATTTGTGTGATATGTGGACCTAAAACTAGTCAATGTTAACATTGTGACAATAATAATTGTTGCCTCAACTTTTGCAAAATAGAAAATGTTTGAAAATATGCAAGAAATAGTTGAAATTTACAGGGAGAATTATATATACATGTAAATATAAGTACTCTCAACATATATCTTCAGTTTCTTTCCCTCGGATCTCTCCCAAGGTATGGGCTACAATGCATTTGTAATCCTCTATCATCACTACTCTGCCAGAGAAACATCACATTGAACATGGTTGGTTATATATGTCATATTATATATATATAAGGAAGTGTTGACAGCCATTACCCCAACTCGTTCCATCATGGTCAATATCTTTGAATGTATTTAGACAAATGGGCACACTCATAATAGGTATGTGAAGACAGACCATGTTTATCTGATTGAAATGTGGAGGAAAGTGACTTGAATTCCATTTGAGGACCGCATTGGAACCTGGTGTTGTGGTAGACTATAAGCTCAAGTTTCATCAACATTTTCCAATAAAGGTAATAAGGCAAAACTTGGTGGTGTAGTCAGCATATTTCAGGCGTCATCTTTTATTTATCTGATTGTAATGCCACGTCCACACAGTCAACCACTGTCCACTAGGCACGAGGGCTTTGCTCGACAACGGGCAAATTCATCAGGCAAACCATCAAACTGTCTGTTCCCGGCACCATATGCAGGCAGTGGATAGAGGGCTGACATCGCTGCCAAACGCACGAGGTGAGCTGCAAGCAAAGTTAGCAAACCCACTGGGTACAGACCGAAGTTACCTTACTACCATGTTCGCACCTAGTACTAGTACCTACTGGTCTCAATAAGACGTGCTATTGGTGCTATGCTTTTCCTCATATTTGTCTCTTGCCTTTGTATATATGGCTCCACTTTCGAAAGGAGAAAAGAAAAGCTGCTAATGTTCATTCTTATGTAACTGCAAAACAATTTTTCGTTTTCATCCTGCAATTCACGTAGAATTGTCACCGAGCTTCCCATTAAATCACGTCTTTGTAACCACTCCCGGCATCAGACATGTCTCCATAATTTCTTGTTTTTCTTTTTAATGCAGGTAGCAATTATAATGCTGTAAAGTGCTGCCTTCTTTCCAAGTATGGCGGGAACCATGGTTATCGTACCGCACTGAACTACTCCCTCCCAATCTCTGCTTGCGGCCAACTAACCTCCAACCACCATCGTCAGCTATGTGGACACTTTGCGGGCCAAGTGTGCAGACTTTGCACGGTAAGGGCAGTCTGCCAGGCACAGCTCGACCGTGTGGACGCGGCTTAACGTACAAGGAAGCAATTTGAATTCCATTAGAGGACTCCACAATAGATTCTGGTGTTATATATCATAAGCTCAAGTTTCATCAATATGCTTCTAATAAGGATAATAAAGCAAGTGGTACAGCCAACAGTATTTTTCAGGCATCAATTGGGAGGCATCTTTTATGACTTACCTATTGCCCATTTCAGTGGTTCCTGATACCATTGTACATAGATGCCATGAATGTAGTAAAAATATTACAAATCTGAGTCAATTAACAGACTGTAGAGAGCTTACAAAACTTGATGGAGCTTGTTTTCCACTGTTTTTACTATGATTGTGAGCCTTGAGCAAGTAATATGGTTATCTGGCAAACTATGACAAGACTTGGCACCATGAAATACACTCCACTGCCTTTGTCAGTTTCCAAGTATAGGCTGGAATTATACATTGATTGAAAACCAGTCATCCAGGAGCCAAAAAATAAAGAGGGAGGGGTGGTGAGTAGGATTGGAGTATGTAGGGATGAAATGGGAGTGGATTTGTGCCTTTGGTCTTGGCTACCTCCTTTGTAAAGGGGAAAAGGCCCTTGGTATGTAAACTTTGCATTTCTAATATTAAGGTAGAGACCCTATCATATTTTTATTTTTGTCAACCATTTTCCAGCTAATTGTAAGTTTTTATTTCATCATGATCTTTTGTTTTATCAATCAAATTAGCCATCCCGAGTCCACTGTTGAACAAAGGCCTCCTTCACACGACTGCACCAACCTCTGCCATGTCACTCCTGCAAACTTCTCAACCTCCTGTCTGGTCTCCCTCTTCCAATCTCGCAGCGTCCACTCAGTAACACACTTGCTCCATTGCTCATCAGTCGTTCACACTAACTTACCAGCCCAATTCCACTTATCACCTAGTCAAAATAATTATACTCTTCAAGATCCAAACCATCAATGAGGATCTTGAAGAACACTTTGGTTTTACTCATGCATTTTTCAATCCTATAAAAACAAGAATAAAGAAGTCTGCAAGATACCACAAGGCCTACACTAGGCAGCTCTGTATCCATTACCTCATGTCATATCCCCATCCACAAATTGTCTAAACGTTTTTTAAAACAACTGATAGTTTCAGCGCTTACTAAGTTTATTCCATTCATCAACCACCCTATTGGTAAACCAATTCTTGCCTCCTACTTCCTTCCAAAATCTAAATTTGTCCAGTTTATACCCATTACTGCAAGTTTGATGACCTTGTTTGCATCTCCCTTGTTATAACCTTTGATCCACTTGAACACTTCTATTTTGATATTTCCCTTGTTCAGATCACTCTTAATATCCTGCAAATCTTAAGCCAGTTCTGATATATCATCTGCAAATACTGGGTGATAACCTTCTTACATTGGATGAAATGTAAAATGATAGAAAGAAAATCCAAATTGAGATGTGTATGAAAATATTTTATTTATAGAAGCCTGTAATTACCTCAATATACACTGTCTCTCCCACAGTGGATCGATTTGTTTTAGTGCATAATTTTTTTTTCCCCAAACAGTTGTCAATTGTTTACTCTTACTTGCTCTTTAGTAATATCTTGGTGGAGCATAAAATGTAACATTACTGGGATTAGTACCTCCCTTGTATTACATATAACATTGTATCTTCCCATTGGGTTACAGAGCAGGATGCCTAGTCCCACACTCCATCCCATTTTAGAAGTCTTTACCACCAAAGTGGGAGGACTCTATGGCAGTATTCTTTCTTCCCCCTACCACAGGGGAGCAGCAAAACTGTAAATGTATACTCAAAGAAGTGGTACAAGACAGAATTAACAGGGTGTGACCGCATAACAGAACAGTCGCATCATTTTTCTACGACGAAAGATTTCCTCTAACATAGAGAAAATGATGTGAGACTGGTCTATGGGGGCACCCCATATAGTCCCTAACGTATTGATTACATGCTAATGCACAATTTATACCACACAACATGCAGCCAATAAACCAATGGATAGGGATGAATGAAGTGGCTGTGTATAGATGATACTGTTATGCAAGGAAGGGAGGGGTGTGGTTAGGGGATGCTTGTGTGTGTACGATACTCTGACATGCCTTAAGGAATTTCTCCATGTCTTCTCTTTGTGCATGATGGGGCAGATGGGGAATCACCAATTAAGTGAAGTGGCCTTGCTGTGTTTGTGTAGTGCCTTGCTACATTGCTTCTGACCCAGGGGGGCAGTGGGTGGGATAAAGGAATGATCCGTTATCCATGAGGAGCTAAGATAACAGGAAAGGGTGGTGGATATGGGAGTAAGTATGTGCCTTTGACTTGGATACCTCCCTTATAAGAGAGGGAACTCTTGGTATATGGATAGATTATTATATACCAAGGAGTTTTCCCCCCCTTACTAATGTAGCCAAGTCAAAAGACACATGCCCACTCCCACCCATACCTCTAT
Organism: Oratosquilla oratoria; assembly: GCF_046742065.1. Taxonomy (NCBI): domain Eukaryota; kingdom Metazoa; phylum Arthropoda; class Malacostraca; order Stomatopoda; family Squillidae; genus Oratosquilla; species Oratosquilla oratoria. The sequence continues at coordinate 9,772,354 of NC_134785.1, read as the reverse complement.
CATCTTGGCTCCTCATAGATGACTGGTCATCCCTGTATCCTGCCCACTGCCCTGAGTTGTAAGCATTGCAACAAAACACAGCACATCCAAAGCAAAACCCCTTGCCTTAATTGGCAATTCCCACCCCCTCATGCAGAAAAAGAAAAACAAGGAGAAACCCCTCATTCATTCCATGTGTCCAAATCACCCCAATACTCAACTCTATCTGCTCTTCATGGATGACAGACAATGTAGCAGGACACAGCACATCCACAGCAAGTCTGCTTCACTTAATTGGCAACCAGCCTCTTCATCCCCTTATGCATAGAAAGAGAAGACTGGGAGAAACTCCTTTGGGCTACATCAAAATATTCACATTTACCACTCCCTAACCCTCCCTTTCATCACAATATCATCTATGGCAGAAGGAGGTTGTTCAAGATGTACTACTAGTATCAACTGGCTTTACGAGAACTACGACGGGTGCCCGACTGAGAACTATCAGATGATCTGGAAGACCTTGTGGCTCGTAATTCGGTGACATTTTCTTTATTTAATCTCTTTGATGTCCTTACAGGAGGGGTATCAGTGCTTCCACTTTTGTTTCTCAGCGAGGCATCATTTGATGTCCTCCTCGTTGATCTCCCCACCGGTAACGAATCTTCTGAAGTTGAACTCCTTGTTGATCGCACTGTTGAAGCGTCTTCACTGTCAGACTTCCTTGCTGCTGCAGGTGAATCTTTATTAGCTGATGTTCTGGTTGAATTCTTTCCCTTTGCTGTTGTGGTGGTTCTTGTGTTTAACTTTGTTTCCACAATGGGGGAATTGCTAGTAGAAGAGGTAGAAACGGTTCTCCGAGATCTACCCGATGAGGATAAACTGTCTGGTGACGAGGATGATTGTGACCCTCTTGTAACTCTGGTAAAGCGTAACTGGGGTTTAACTGGTGAATCTTTACTAGACCTAGATGTCCTTGTTGATTGCTGTCCTGAACTTTCCTCAGATGTGCTGCTGTGTGTAAATGAAAATGTAAGAAAGGGAAAAAAGAAAAGATTACATATTTCAAGAATACATGAATAAGAACAATTATTATACAAGCAACATAGTACTCTAACCCATGTGAGGGCTTCAGTATGTCTTAAAATATAAAAAACAAAATGTATCAAAGAACATTAATTTCATACTTGTACAATCAAATATATATCTGCATATGCACAAATTAAGGAACCCTTGAAGCAGCCAATTGTAAGGGCATACCTCAATAATTTTGGAATTTTGGCAGGTTTGCTGATGTTTTTGCAACTGGAGCCCGGAGAGCTGTCTTTATAGGGCCGCCTGCCAAGCTTACTGGGAGTACTATCAAGAGAGCTCTCATATCTGCTCAGTCCATTGGTTTCAGAATATGCCAATTATAAATTTTTGTTTCAGTACACTAACAAGTATGTACTTGTCTACATATCATATGTACAGAATCATACTAGAAAAATTGTACTTTACATTATTATAAACAACTAAACATAGTTAATATGAGAGATGATATCACGGGCATCTTCCCCCTTACAAGAGAGGTAGCCAAAGTCAAAAGGCATAATTCCACTCCCTCCTATTTCCTCCCCACCCACTCTACTCCCATTCACCACCCCTCCCTTTTTTCTTTCAAAAAATATGAGAGAGGGGGGGGATGAGGAAAGCTAATGAGATATTATGTTGTCATGTAGAAATATAGTCCCATCACTCAGTCCTGTTTTAGCCACCTTTTACGACCAAAGTGCAAAAACTTTATGGCAGTATTCTTTCTTCCCCTGAACACAGGATGTCTTGCTCCACTGCTTCTGACCCTGCAGGGCAGTGGGCAGGATACAGGGATGACCCTTCACCCACAAGGAGCTATGAGAGGAAGAAAGGGTAGTGGGTGGGAGCGAGTCCGTGCCTTTCGACTTGGCAACTTGTCTTATAAGGGGGTAAAAAAGCCCTTGAATATGTTGTCTGGGTAAGGCATAGAGCAGTGTAAAGTGAGGTGTTCATTGTCTTCTGTGTAGTGACTGCATGTGGGATTTGACTCTATGAAGATGGAGTTATGAAAGGTTAGCTAAAAATTCAATCTTACCCCTTAGAACTGGCTGTTCTTTCTGTACTATTTTCTTCATCTACACTATTTTCTGTCTCCAAATCCTCATGGTCTTCCCGGGTTGCTGCAGACTCACTTTCTCCAATTTCGTCACCACTTTGCTCCTGTGGGCTTTTGGATACCAAATCATTCACATTCTCTATTCCTGCTTCATCTGTACTGAGAGACTCTTTTGTGGCAGGCAATTCGGTATCATTATCCTTGAAAAGGTCGGGACTCCCATCCCTCTCCTCTTCATTAGTCGGAGTCCTACAGTGGAAAAAGTAAAATAAAATGAAAATTCACATACTGTAACTGTCACACTGTTTGGAGAGTGTACCAAACTTCCATCTCATAAACCAACCCATAAGTTCAATATGTGCAGAAAATTCAATATAATAAAACTTTTGGCCATAATGACAAAGCCATTAGTTCAATATACTGAGGGTATACTGTATTCTGTTTTGCTGATACAATATCATTCATACTGGCTACATCAAAACCTCTCCTGTTCAGCTGTGGTCCTTTAACAAATGCAATAGCATTACACTTTAACAGCTCATCTTGTACGATGAAGTTCACCTGACAAGATGACCTGCTGAAATAGTCCTGTGCAGATTAACTCGTAATAAACTGCAAGTCAGTTGTTTTTACACACATACAATTGGTGAGTGCTCATCTAGTCACAATTTAAGACCTGTCACTAATACAAGCATTCACCCATCCTATGTGGTATATTTTCAGCTGTTGAAGAAATCATGTTAAACCTAGAAATGAAGTCACTCATTAATTTGCAGCTTTAAGGTCATAAACAAACAAACAAAAAAATTGTCAACTTACAATTCCACCTCATTTTCACCTCCACACTGATCTGTAAGAATTTTGTCCACTTTTTCTGCAAAGGTTATGCTTTTTACCTGAAAAAGATGAACAATTATAAGCGAACATGCACTTCTATTTCCATCCCAGAGCCTTTTCTAACACCACACTGAAACAAAATCTGTAATCAGGCTATTGGGATCATGGGGGGGGGAGAGAGAGAGAGAGAGAGATAGAGAGAGAGAGAACTAAACTTGATAAAATCATTTAAATTCAATTTGGCCTTGACTAAATGATAATCTCTCAAAGGTCTATTCACCTCAAAAATGATCAATAAAAGGGGCAATTGAAAAGCTCTTTATGTGGACCTTCAAAATGGGCAGATGAACTTGTTTTTAACAACCCCTTTGGTACGATTACACCTACGTATGCCTCATAAGACGTGAGTGTATACGAGGATGCCGGTGTTGGCTTCTTGATTATATCTATTTTGTAGTTGTAGCTGAGTGACCCCCATATTCTGTGAACTGGCTTGATCATATTTTCTGGGGAAGAGGGGAATGTCTGGTGAGGAAGGAAGGGTGGGGACGGTAGTCAGAGGTGAGTGGAGAATGGTGGGATATGGGTGATGGTGTGACTGCGTGAGGAGGCAGGGGGGGGGGGGTGGGGGGTAGGGTAGTATGTGTGAGTAAATCTTGACGCAGCCCGAAGGGATTTCTCCCCGTCCTCTCCTTATATGCAACGGGGGACGGAGAGGGGGGGTCGCCGATTAAATGAAGCGGCCTTGCTGTGGATGTACTGTGTCTTGCGACACTGCTTCTGACCCAGGGCGGTGGGCGGGGTGCAGGGATGACCCGTCATCCAGGAGGTGCTCAGATGAGAGGAAGGGTGGGAGGGGTGTGGAGTGTATTTGGGGATGAAATGGGTGGGAGTGTTTTTATGCCTTTCCCTTTTTGGCTACCTCCCTTGGAAGGGGGAAAAAGCCTTGGTATATGTATGTATGTAATAATATTCAGAGTGAAAGAGAATGAGTAATACAGCAGTGACTTTATATTTCATAACACAAGTATTGTGGTGCATCATCAAATCATCATACACCAGGCAGCTGATGCTACACCTCTTTTACTAATCTTTCTTCACTCATTCTTTCTAAATGTCCAAACTATACCAATACTTTCATGAGCCCTACTTGCCATCTCCTTTTTCATCCCCAACTCTCCTCCACACCTCTCTGTTTCTCATTCCATCCAACCTTGTAACTCCTACCATACTTCTCGGACATTTCACTCTCAAAACACATTTAAAAATTTCTCTTCATCTCTCTTAAATTCCAAGTCTCCACCCCATACATTGCCATCAGCACAATCACCCCTTCATATTACAGCCTCTTTGCATCCATTCCCAGATGCCTATTTCTCATGACACGTTTTAAATCCCCAAAGGTATTTACTAGTGACACAATTGAGGCCCCGCATGGAGAAGTGTCCCATGTGAAACAATGGCCGGTTTTGAGTTACGCACATATAACACACTATTTTGCGCCGGCCAGTGAGCATGAGGTTTTTACCACTTTGTTTTAGGAGCATTTCGACCATATTGCAGGTCATGTTTTGTCCTTTTCAACATGCTCGGATTGAAGTAGAAGGGCCAAAATAGTGTTATATGTACATAACTCAACACCGGGCCATTGTGTCGCATGGGACACTTCTCCATGCAGGGCCTCAATTGTTCAAAAATGTAATTTTCGCAGGAAAATTAATTTTTCCGATACAAACCTGAGGTACTCCTTACCCAAGGATACGCGGCGCGTTCTACCGCTAACACTGTGTGTGCTTGAAAAACACCTCACTCCGAGGGTCTGGGCAACCATTATCCTCAGTAAGGGGCCCTCCTGGGGCAAGGGGGGCCCCCCCTCCCCCCGCAAGGGTAGGAGGGTAGAAGCTCCATTGTCTGAGCCAGGTATGAAATTAGTCACGAGGGTTGACAGGCCAGGGAGAAGGAACTACTAGCGGGGTGGATGAGGAGGGCCATTAGAGGTAAGGAGTACCTCAGGTTTGTATCAGGGAAAAATTAATTTTCCTGCGAAAATTACATTTGTTCCGAAGAATACAAACTCTTCGGTACTCCTTACCCAAGGAGACTTGGACTTAGGGGGGAAGGAAGTATTTGTCTAGCCTGGGAAACCCTCGTAAGGAGAAAATGTAGAGTGCTAAGATCTACGTTGACCAGACCCTTATACATTCCCCGAAACTGTGAAGGGCACCTGGATCTGTTCCCAGAGTGGAGACAGACAGGGCATACTCACTTTGTACCCCTTGTAGGGCTCGAACTGATTCCCTTGGAATGCTTGAGAGCCCTCGGTGAGGTAAGGGAATGTAGGAGTATGAGAAGGACTTGAGATAGGTATCCCCGTGGTTGCCGATCCAGAACTTGGATGAGGCTTCAGGGTTGGCTGTGTGCCATTGGTACGGGGTATGTTATCTCAGGACTTCTTGGGCAGCCACTATGGGGCCTAGAGAGAAGGTCCCTAAGGATTCCCACATGACATCTTTGAGGTAAAAGGAAGTGAACGTAGTCTGGGACTTCCATATACCTGCTTGAAGGACCTGGTTGACTGACCGATTCTTTCGGAAGACTAGGGAGGGTCCTATTGCCCTGAGGTCATGAGCTTTTGCTCCAGGGTAATCCGTGGGGCTCGAGGCGTAGGCCCTGCGGATGACTTCCTTGATCCAGTAAGAAATGGAAGTCTTAGTGACGGGCTTGGGTGTACCCCTGGTAGAGACGAACAGTCTTGGCAAGTCTGGTCTAAGATGCTTCGTCCTCTTGAGGTAGGTCCGGATAGCACGTACCGGGCATAGGACCATTTCTGCATGTTCGCCCCCTACAAAGTCGTCCAAGGAAGGAATACTAAAGGACCAGAATCTAGGGTCGGCTTTGGCCGGATCCTGGTTTTTGGCAACGAATTGGGGCAGAAAAGTGAAGGAGACCTCTTGCCATCCTTTCGAGTGGGCGACTCGATAAGAGATGGCATGCAACTCCCCGACCCTCTTGGAAGACGCCAGGGCCAAGAGAAAGACTGTCTTCAAGGTGAGGTCCTTGAAATTAGCATCTCGGAGGGGTTCGTAAGGGGGGCCCCGCAGAGCGTTGAGGACTAATGCCACATCCCATGGAGGAGAAGTGATCTCCCTGGGGGGGCATGATTTTCTGAAATGTCTGAAGAGCATGGAAATTTCTGGAGACAGGGCTAGATCCATGCCCTTCAGAGAAAACACCTGATTAAGAGCTGCCCTATAGCCCTGCACTGCCGAGAGGGAGATCTTCTTGGACTTCCGGAGGAAGTGGAAGAAGGAGGCAATCAGAGGAATGGTGGCTTGCTCTGGGGCTATTGCTCGGGAGTGGCACCATTCTGCAAAAGCATTCCACTTCCCTTGATAAAGGGCAGCTGAGGAAGAGCGAATAGGGGAGGACATGTCTTCTGCCACTTCTTTGGGGAAACCCTTCTCTAGGAGGATCCGGACCATAGTCTGAACGCGTGAAGTGCCAGGGCTGACGGGTTCTTGTGCCAGGCCCCGTTGACTGGTTGATGTAGAAGGTCGGGTCTTCCCTGAAGGGCCAGGGGCTCCTCCACTGCTAGCTCGAGGGCGTCTGGAAACCATGGGGCTTCCGGCCACCAGGGAGCGATCAAAGTCATCCGAAGGTTGGATGCATTTCGTACTCTCTGGAGCACCTTTTGGAGCAAGGGAAACGGTGGGAAAGCGTAGGTGTCGAGGTTGTCCCAGCTTTGCAGAAGAGCATCCTCTCCCGCTGCCAGCGGATCCGGGAGAGGGCTGAAATACACCGGGAGCTGGTGGTTCCATCTGGTGGCGAAAAGGTCCACCAGAGGGGAGCCCCATTTGTTGATGAGGAAGGTCGCCACTTCCGGATGGAGGGACCACTCCGTGCTGATTACCTGACTCCTTCTGCTGAGGTGGTCCGCCCAGACATTCTTTTTCCCTGGGATGTAGCGAGCTCTGAGTGTCACTTGGAGGTTCTCGGCTAATAGGAGGATCTCCATAGTGAGATGGCAGAGGTCCTGGGAGACTGTGCCCCCTGCTTGTTCAGGTAGGCTACTACCGAGGAATTGTCCGACATGATGCCCACAACTTTCCCCGAGATTTGACCCGAGAAGTGACGGAGAGCCAGCAGTACCGCTTTCAATTCTAGCCAGTTGATATGGGCTGTCCGCTCGACCGTGGACCAGGAACCGCTGACGTGATCGTCGTTGAGGTGGGCCCCCCAGCCCTCCTTGGAGGCATCGGAGAAGAGGAGGACTTCGGGGGGAGATGGGCCGAGGGGCATCCCCACGAGCAGGTTGCACGGGTCCTTCCACCAGAGAAGAGAATGCTTGACCTCTCCGGTAAGGGTGATGTGTTGACGGGTGTCTCCCCTTAGCGGGGACCACTGGGACTTGAGGAGCCACTGTAGGGGTCGCATTCTCAGTCTGCTCCTGGGTATTAACCTCTCGACGGAGGCCATGTGGCCCAGGAGGACTTGGCACTGTTTGGCCGTGAGGAACCCGGTCGATAGTGCCTGCACGACGAGGGAAGAGAGATTCTGGATTCGCTTCTCTACTGGGAATGCCTGCATGAGGGAAGAGTCCAGAACCATACCCAGGTACGTGACTCTCTGTCTTGGAATGAAATCTGACTTCGTCCGGTTGACCGTGGAGCCCAATTTGCGGATGAAAGCTAGGACTATCCCCAGGTGGTCGCGGCATAGCTGGGCGGAGTGTGCCAGGATCAGCCAATCGTCCAGGTAACGGAGTAGGCGAATCCCTCTGGAGTGGGACCACGCTGAGACGAGTTTGAACACTCTGGTGAAGACTTGGGGTGCTGTGGAGAGGCCGAAGCATAGGCAGGTGAATTGAAAAGTGGTCCCCTTGTGGACGAAGCGGAGGAATTTTCGGGATGAGGGATGGACAGGTATTTGGAAATAGGCGTCCTGGAGGTCCAGGGACACCATGAAGTCCCCTTCCCTGATAGACGCCCTCACGGCCTCTGGGGTGTCCATCCGGAACTTCGTCAGGGAAAGGAACTTGTTGAGAGGAGACAGATCGATGACAGGTCTCCACCCCCCTGTAGCCTTTGGTACTAGGAATAGCCTCGAGTAGAACCCCGGGTCCGGAGTTGAGACTTCCTCGAGTGCTCCTTTCTGGAGCAGAGTGGAGATTTCCTCCACTAGGGCCCGCCCGCGATCCGAGTCCGGATGGTAGTTGCTGACTTGGATGGGATAGGGGGAGAGGCTGGGGATGGTGTGAAAAGGAAGACGATAGCCTGCCTTGATAACCTGGATGGTCCAGTCCTCCGCCCCGGCAGCCTCCCATTCTCTCCAGTAGAGAGAGAGGCAACCTCCTATCCTGTGCGGGAGGGCAGGCGAGTTCCTAGAATTTCCTGCGTTGGGGTCCAGAGCCTCTATGATGTTTGCGCCCCTGTTCTCTATTGGGGAAGGGGCGGGGCTTTCCTGTCTGGGCTTTGGACTTCGAATGGGGAGGGGGCCCGGCTTCCCGCTTAGGGAGACGAAAAGGCTGCCTCTGCGTCTGAAAGGACCGAGGGGTCGATGGGGGGGTGGTCCTTGGCCTCGAGCTAGAGACGGCTGTTCTCTCGATGGCTCTGTTGTGTAGCAACTGGTTGGTGCTAGCGATTGCCGAGTCCACCACATCCGGGGGAATCAGCGTGTGGGTGAGCAGGGGGGCCCTCCTCAAAGGAGCATAAATCTCCCTGAGGAGGGGGTCACTGGGGTCCCCGAGGATGGTGTCTCTCCTGCGGGACTCGAAGTTGGCCCAGGACGTTGAGAGACAGGAAGCCTGATGCTTCAGGGCTCTGCTCGCGCTTGCCAAAAAAGCCTGGAGGTCGCATTCTTCCTGGGGTTGTAGTTCGGGTAAGAACTCCCTCGCCGAGGCAAGGAGGCGTTCTAGCCAGTTCACCGCCAGGGACAGAGCCAGTGAATGAATGTGGTCGCTGACTTCCCTGCCGGAGAGGAGGACGTTTCGTCTGCGCAGCGACTCGGCATCCGCCTTAACCAGCTCTGGTAACCTCGCCGGGATCGAGGCAGGTCTGAGGGTTGACCCCGATGGGGTGTAGAAGCGCTTCTGGTGTTCCAATGGGACCGGATGCCAACGCGCCCTCTCGGTCGTCCTTGTTGCGAGAGCGTCGGAGGCCTGGGCCATGGCCCTCGCCGTCTGCGTACTCCATGGAAGGTGGAGGGGAGTAGGCTGGGCTTTGTGAGAGTTGGCCGCCATGAAGATGTCAGACTCGAATGTGGCTTCCTCTTCTTTCGGGGGGCCCAGTCGATTCGCCCTCCGAACCCTCGCGAGGACGTCCGAGAAGGAAGGTGGGACCACCATCGAGGATTCCGACTGGGAAACGGGAGGGGAAAGGGAGCGTGACCCCCCCCCTACGGCGCTGTGGACATCGTCGTCGGCGTAGGAGGGGTCGGCACGGGCAGAGAGGAACCGCACGCTACCATCCTCGTCACTGATGGGTTCAGGGGGGGGGCTGAGCAAGTGGAAGCTGGTCGAGGGGGGCCCTTGGGGGCGGAGACTCCTCACGAGCTGCCGTGCGGTGCACGAACCGCGCTTGAGAAGCGCGGAAAAATTCCCGTTGGGCCTCCATCTGTTCCTTCAACGTAGTGACGAGTGAACAGAGAGTGGGGAGGAGGTCCGGGGAATGTCCTCTTGGAGGGTCCCGCCTGGGTGCGGATGGTCCGGGAGACGCCAGGGGGAGACTGCCTCCTCCGGACGAAGCTGAGTCACCTACGACGAACGCGCGTGTGGGTACACCTCGGGCTTCCTGCCCACCGGGCATAGAAAGGGTTCCGGTGATGACCCGGCTCGTCTGACGAGAGGTGGAAGGGGTGGGACTGGGGGTCACCCGAGAAGGAGAAGAGGCTGACGCGCTCCGAATCTCCGAACTCGGTTCCTTTGTCCGTGGGGGGGTGGAGCTGCCGGGTAGCACCGCGGAGCCCGCGGACGCAACCGGGAAAAAGCTCGTACCCGGGGGGTAGTTCGCGGGGGCTAATGGCGCGTGCCCGTCGAAACTAGCTCCCCTTTTGGCAGGAACAGGAGACAATTTAGCCTGAGACTGACTCGGGGCGGCTATTGTACAACCTTTCCGTTTACTACGCTTAGGAGGGGGGAGACAACTGCCCGCGTCCTCCGCCGACGTAGCATGCCTTCTCTTTGTGTCGGGTGAGGGGGGAAGCCATCTTCCTGGCCCGCGTATCTTGACCCGTGGCTGCACCTTCCGGTGAGCATGAAAATACGCGGACCACTGCTTATCACCCCATTGAGCGCACGTAGTACACGGGGATGAAGGGGAACATGCCAGATTCCGACAATGGATACACCAAGAGTGTGGGTCCACAGTTGTCGGTGGGAGAAGAGCCCGGCAGCGAAAGTCACCACGGGCGAAGGCACACATGCTATCGCGAACAACAACACTAGGACCAGATGCCATACTTACAGAGAAGCGGAGAATACCCGGTGGAGATTAAAGAGAGGGATAAAGGGGACTCAAGCGCTTCCAAGCAGGGGGAAGGCGGCGATGCAGGACGTTCCACACAAAGGACGCCGTTGGAAGGGTGTAGAAGGCCGATGCCGATTGCGTTCGAGATAATCGAACGATCCAAGCAGGGGGAAGGCGGCGATGCAGGACGTTCCACACAAAGGACGCCGTTGGAAGGGTGTAGAAGGCCGATGCCGATTGCGTTCGAGAGAATCGAACGATGCGGGATTGGCGCAGGAAATTAATTTCCTGATACAAGCACGGAAGCGGGGAAAACGGTCCCCAAACAGGACGTCAGTGTTAGCCGGACTGTGAGAGATGTTGACTCGATCGCTACCGCTTAGACAATGGAGCTTCTACCCTCCTACCCTTGCGGGGGGAGGGGGGCCCCCCTTGCCCCAGGAGGGCCCCTTACTGAGGATAATGGTTGCCCAGACCCTCGGAGTGAGGTGTTTTCAAGCACACACAGTGTTAGCGGTAGAAACGCGCCGCGTATCCTTGGGTAAGGAGTACCGAAGAGTTTGTATTCTTCGGAACAAACTTGTATATACTGTACATTTTTAAACAAAATTTCTTAGCTATTATAATCTTTTACCATACTCACCAACTTCTCTATTCCATCTGCAGAATCTTGGTCAGAGAGGCTTCGATCTGAAACATATTTCTTCTTTCCAGGACTGCACTCGTAGTCAGAGTCACACTGTTGGTGAAAAAAATCAAGCAAATTAACCATCTTGAACCATTCAACTAACCTGGTGGACAGGGTATGAAAACATACAGCATTGAGCAATAACTACATCTATCCAAGGTCATCTTCCCCTTATAACAGGGAGGTAGCCAAAGTCAAAGCATGCACTCACTCCCACCCTTTTTTCCTCTTAGCTCCTAATGGATACAGTCATCCCTGTCTCCTGCCCACTGCCTGGGTCAGAGGCAATGCAGCAAGGCACAGCACATCCATAAAAGGACTGTTTCACTTACATGGCGACCCTCTCTCCTTGTCCCCTCATACAACCCCAAATAACTCTATACATACATATACCAACACCTTTTTCCCCCTTACAAGGGAGGTAGCCAAAACAAAGTCATAAAATCCACTCCACTTCCTCCTTCTTATCTTGGCTCCTCCTGGATGAAGGGTTAGCCCTGCATCTCGCCCACTGCCTTGGGTCAGAAGCAATACAGCAAGACACAACACATCCACAGCAAGGCTGCTTCATTTAATTGGCAAACCCCCCCCACCCTGTCCCTTCATGCAGAAAAAGAGAAGACAGGGAGAAATTCCTTTGGGCTGTGTCAAAACATCACTCACACGTACTCCCTCACCCTCCCATTTCCCACCCACCACCTTCCATGCATCACAGCACCATCCATAAACAACCATTCTCCATTCATCCCTATCTTCTGTCTTCTCCCTTCCTTCCTCAACAAACATTCCCCTCTTACCCCATCCATCCATCTCATCCTTGATTGCTCCTTCATATTCACTGCCTCCACCTGTCTTCCACACCTTATCTCCCAACTCCCTTTTCACCCCCACTCTCCTCCCAACCTCCTCATTTCTCACTCTACCCAGATTAGTAACCCCTACCATACTTCTCTGGCATTTCATCTCAAACACATTTGAACTCTATATTACAGTTTACTAAATATTAAGAAATCCTACCCCACTGAATATCATTTCAGGGTCTGTCTGAGTACAGTACAATTGCCGCTTTCTCCTTTGCAGAGTCGTCTCCATTCTTTCTCCATTACTCACACCTGTAATTATAAAGATTAACATTCAAATATATCTAAATTATAACAAGACCCATGTAGCATACTTCATATCTATCAATATATTGGCATCCTACACCATTCTTTTCCAGCTAACCTTCCTCTCCTCCCTTTACCTATTTTCCTCTCTTTCTGTCCCTTCCTCTGTGCAAAACATGCAGTCCATACCCCAAGATGATGGTGTCTCCAACAAGAATAAAGGAAAAAGATAAGGAGAGAAAAAGGGGAGAAACAAACAAGGGGGGGTGGGAGGGAAGAGAGAACCCTTGTGTAGATCACATTCCTCAAAACTGGACTTTCTCGCTATATGAAAAAGTAATGGCTTTTGCACATACAAGTTTCATTAACAGTACAGTCCTGGTCGGTAGCACCACCCTGGTCTTCAGTGTCCATTGGTTCTACTTCAGCCTTGTCCTCTGGGGCATCCCTTAACCATGTCTCTATCTTATCCTTGAACCTATCAACGCCTGACCACAAGCAGCGCTCTTTGACTTTCTGAAAAGTAAAATAAAATTACCTCATTACCTCAATATATATATATATATATATATATATAAAAACAAAGCCGTTTGCAATAAATTTCTTACATATTCATTTAAATAAACCTTAGGCATAGGAAAACAAAATTATTTCAGGTAATACCTTTTGTATCTTCTGTATAAGCACTTGAACTTGTCTGAGCATGGTGAAATTGGTCGGAGTTAGCTCCAAGTGATTTAAGCATCGAATAAGGCATCTGGTCCATGAAGCATCGGGCAAAGCCAGCACCTCAGCACACAGGGTGAACACCAAAGTGTCGTGATAATTTACCATCTACAGGGAAAGAAGGAAAATTAGATTTGTGCTACACAATTTTACAAGTCATAAAAGATGTTCAAGTACAATGCTGGCTTCAATATATTGGCTAATTCCAAGGAAATTAGTTTGCATAATGTGATGTGGGGCATGTGGGCTCTCTCATAAAACTGTCCATAAGCAGCTGTTTTGATGCAGCCCATTATTATTTTCAAGGTTTAGTTTTGTTATATGAAAGCTATTTTTGTTTTGTTTTGTTTTTTGTCTCTGGCAGAACTAAACATGGTGTGTAGTTCCAATACTCACATCTTTAACTCTTGATGAAATAATAGATGGACTTGTGATAGAAACCAGGAAATCGGCCACATCATCTACGTCAACTTCAGCGAGAGGTGAGCGTGAAGGAGCTTCATAAATGGTCTTAAGGGTTGGAATCACCACCTTTACCAAAGCTTCCTGATTCTCCCCTCCAAAGGAAGCATACAAAGGGAAGAAAACGCCCAGCATATGACGTAGTAGATTGTCCTCCTCTGCAGAAAACATTCATATAACTTTTAACTTAGGAGAAATTTAATTTGGTAATATCTGCAACTTGATACAATATTCTAGTACCATAAAGGAAGATGAAGCTTGGAGGAGGAGGAGGAGGAGAAGAAAAAAAAAAAAATGCAAATTACAGGATAACATAAAACTTATGTGATTTAATGTCCTAATGTAACATGGTTGGCATGATGCCACTGTGTTAGGGGTAAACTACCCAATTACAGACACTGAAGTAACCAAAAGAAAAAGAAAAGAAAGAAAAAAGAAGAAAAACTCAATACTTGAATTATAACTTATACAAAACAAATATCTGCTATTCCTTAATACCATAATCAAAATAACAAACCTGTGGTAGGGTTGTACCACATAAGTACAAGGTGAGTCAGTAACTTGGATGAGACAATGCGCGATGCCAACAATAACTTGCACAGGCCTTCAGCAACCACAGTGCGAACCTCACCACTTTCATTTTCCAAAACCTGCAATAATCAAATATACAATTTTTTCTTAAACAACCACAATGCACTTGGGGTCAACAACATGTTCACTGAATCACATAAGTAATAACACTAATCACCAATTCAGGAGGGCTGGAGTAACGGACATATACATTCCTATAGGTCTCCAATCCCCTTGCATAGCAGAAGGGGGAAGAATTTAGTACTTTTAGAGAGAGCAGCCTGTTGTGTGTGGTTGGTAAAATATAAGGATGGGTGTTGAGAGGATTCAGAAGAGAACAGATGGAGTAACAAGGGAAGACTGGACAAATATTGATTTAAATAGGAAGAGGCAAGAACTGGTTTACCAATGGAGTGGTTAAAACGTGGAATAGATTTAGTAAACACATAATGAGCACTGAGAAGAGGATACTTAGATCAAGAATCTATGGTAAGGCAGGTATGTGGAGCATTTAGCATGAGGTACATACTCGTACATACACATACCAAGGGCTTTTTCCCCCTCACAAGGGAGGTAACCAGTCAAAAGGCACAATTCCACTCCCATTCACCACCCCTCCTTTTCTTGGCTCCTCCTCAATGACAGGTTATCCCTACATCTTGCCCATTGCCCTGGATCAAAAGCAATGCAGCAAGACACAGCACACCCACAGCAAGGCCACTTCATTTAATTGGTAATGTCCCCTTCTCCATCCTTTCATGCAGAAAGAGAAGACGAGAAATCCATTCGGGCTGCATCAAAACACACATAACCACACCCTAACCTCCCCCCTCCACCACCCACTCCCTTCCATGCATCACAGCATAATCCATATGCAACTATTCTCCACTCACCCCTATCTTTGGTCGCCCTTCATTCCTCAACAGACATCCCCCTCTTTCTCAATGCAAGAGGTTAGGAGCTTTTTCTGGGCAATGCAAGGGGTTAGGAGCTTTTTCTGGGGCTTACACGGACAAGGAAAAAGTATATGACAGGGATGATAGAGAGGCACTGAAGTGTATCATGAGCAACTGTTCCCATTTGTCAACGAAAGATGCACAAATCTTAGAACCCTATTGTATTTGGGTTAGACTTTCACCTGACTCATTATGGAGATGACATTGTTCATTTCTTCAGGCAAAAGCAGATCTTGAGATGGTCGTAATGAGGAACCTTCATTCTCTTGAAATTCTTCAGCTGTATTATTAAATTCATCCACACCATAGAGAAGAAGAATATCAAATGCACAGCGCATGGCAGTAAGCTGAATCTGTTCTACATCGATGCGAGAGATCTGAAACAGAAGATTCAAGAATGATTAAGTAAGCAAACATGACATGGCTTAATAATTAATCTGTTATTTTTCAAATTAAAATCGATATTCACCTGAAGGAAGAGTGGCAGATGTTTATGAGCAAGGTCCTTAGACAGCAAAGACAACATGCCCAGGGCTTTGATAGAGATATTCCTTACAGCTGGGTCTTGTGACTTTAGGCACGGGAGTACCAGGTTTTCATGCAAGGAATGCAGAGTGGGGTTCATCACGGTCACTTCCGGGCTTTCAACCATTTCACATATAATGTTCAAACACTTGATTAGTGTGGGTGAATCATTACGTTCCTCTTGGACCTGTGGTAGTAATAACATATTTAACTCCTTCATAATGATATATGCATGCATGCATCTACTAAAAGCCTTTACTTCCTTGTAAGGGGATTCAGTCAGCCAAGGTATGCACCCACCCTTCATTCCATCCCATCTATTTGCTTTCTATGACACATATAAAATGATGATGATATGGTTTAACGTCACACACTCCCCCCCTACCGGGAGGCTAGGACTGGGCCCCCTCACAGAGGACTTTGTAGGACTTTTTTTTTTTTCTTAATGAGTGTAAAAAAAAATAATAATAAAAAATAAATAAATAAATAAATAAATAAAAAAAAATCAGAACACAGGTAGTAATATTCTCCCCTACCACCATAAGCAGGTTTAACCAACAATTGAAAATGTTAGATATTTACCTCTTCTGTGACCATACTGGAGACATCAAGCAACTCCTGTTGCTCCATGAGTACCTTGAGACTTTCCTTCAACATGGAAGCCCT
Organism: Oratosquilla oratoria; assembly: GCF_046742065.1. NCBI lineage: Eukaryota > Metazoa > Arthropoda > Malacostraca > Stomatopoda > Squillidae > Oratosquilla > Oratosquilla oratoria. The sequence continues at coordinate 9,756,248 of NC_134785.1, read as the reverse complement.
CTCTAGATCAAGTGTCCGGACACAGTCTTCAATTTCCTCACGCACTTCTAGAACTTTGACTTTTACTTTAGCAAGCTAAAAAAAGAAAGAAAAAAAATAATAATAATAACATACAACATCCTGATACCTTCAAATAATCACACACACTCTTCAACTGCTACATGCTAGCTGTACACCAACCTCTATTTTCTTCTGATGTTCCTCCTCATTAGAAAGTGGCCTTTCAGAGGTCTTCACCAATGGCTCTCTCACTTCTGAGATAATTTCTGCCAACTGATTTATTCTTGAAGTTGGTGGGTACAACTTGCTGAATACTTCCACCAACACCTTGACAACAGATTCCCCAACCCTATCACATATGAGAATGGTTCGCACTAAATTATCCAAGGATCGTCGCCCAACCTAAAAAATGAAATCCCAAATTAGTGATCCAAATTGCACCAAACTTAACCATAAAATTTCCCTGGCATACACAATCTACATTTACCGAATCTATGTGAACTTCGACAAGTTCGAGTAAATCTTACCTCGTCACTCAGATCAAAGAGTAATGTCATGCCGACAAGTTGCTGGAGAACAAAATCCTTCTCTAACATACGCACAGCCGTTTCTTGGGGATCACCTTCATCTAACACATCAGCCATCACATAATCATGAATGTATTTGCAAAAAGGGGTTAACTCAGGCAATATCTTTTCAAGGCAATCTTCAGCTTCCTCCTTCCTGTAAAAAATATATTTAAAAACTAAATTTATAAAAATTACATACTAACAACTTTATGATTTTATGCCTTTTTCTTTTTTGGTTATCTCCCTTGTAAGGGGGAAAAAGCCTTGGTATATGTATGTACATACTAACAAGAGAGGTAGCCAAAAAATAAAGGTACAAAAAACCACTCCCACCTATTCCATCTCCACATACTCCACTACCATCCACCCCACTCTCTCCCTCTTATCTTGACTCCTCCTGGATAACAGATCAACCTTGCATCTTGTCCATTGCCCTGGGTCAGAGGTAGTGTTGCAAGACACAGCACATCTACAACAAGGCCGTTTCATTAAATCAGCGACCCCCCTCTCCATCCCATCATGCAGAAATGAAGAAGACAGGGAGAAATCACAATACTTTTATTATGAAATATAAAGTCACTGCTGTATTACTCATTCTCTTTCAGTGAGTAATAATAAACACAGAAAACATGATCAAGCCAGTTCAGAATTCAGGGGTCACTCAGCTACAACTACAAAATAAATATAATCTAGATGCAGACACATCTTTGTATACCCACTCGCACCTCATGACACCTACGTAGGCATCACCGTACGGAAGGAGTAAGTATAAATGATAACATTCCTTGCCTATACTTTCAGCTGGTGACAAAGAAACAGTCCCACATTCATACAATACAGACTAGGATTTCTTCCCTGAGTAATCTAGAGGAGGGCCAAAGAGCAATGCAAACTACTGTGGGGCTTCAGGTTTCCAGTCAGCAAAAATTGAGGCTACATCAATTCCTGCATAAAAGTTGAGAAGGGGGGGGGATGAGATAAGGCTTTTAGTGTGTTTGGGTGTTCTCTGTTATCCAAACTTACAAGAGGACCGGGACTACTGAAATAAGTACTAGCAGGTCATAGATAATCTACTTCCTTGACTAACCTGAAGTGCTGAGCCAGGCATTTCCAATACAGTGAAGTTTCTGGACGAAGATCATTTGAATTCATGAGTTTCTGCTCACCAAGGTCCCCAAAGGCCTCCAAGAGATTTGCGTAAGGAACCTCCACAAAAAGCCTGTTCAGAGCAAGCTCTGCATTCCTGGTTGAGGCCTCAACATCGAGGCACGTCAGCAGGTCAACTACCTTTCCGTCAACAAGCCGCAACCATGATTGAAGAACATGCTTCTCTACAGCCAATCGTACATTCTCACTCCGGTCATTAAGTCCCTCTGATATGATCCTAACACGTTGCGCTATTGTTAAGGAACGTATGTGAACTCTCTGTGCTATTACCATGTAGCCCTGTTAAAAAGAAGAAAAAATATTATAAACCAAAGATCTTTACATCCATAATGGATTTCCACTTTTTGTACACCTGAACACTGATATTTTGAGGTTTCACATTATTGTCTTTTATTAGATTATCTTGTGCTGATGGTTTGCTTTGAATGATTTTTAATGTTTAGGTATTTAGATTTTGGTGCATTCCAGTGGTTAATTCTGTATATCTATGGGGGGTTGGGGTTGGGGTGGCTTGGAAATGATTCTGTAATTGCAAATTTATTTTGACATGCATATACCAATGGGCTTTTTCCCCCCTTGCAAGGGAGGTAGCCAAATTTAAAGGCATATATCAACTCCCACCTATTTCATCCCCACATACTCCGCTCCCATTCATCCCCCTTCCTCCCTCTTATCTTGTCTCCTCCTGGATGACGGGTCATTCCTACATCTCATCCACTGCCTTGAGTCAGAAGCAATGCTAGTAGCAAGACACATCACTACCACAACAAGGCTGCTACATTTAATCAGCAACCCCACCTCTATCCCCACAAAATTTATTTTTACTAGAATCATTAGAATAAAATGTTTAAAGTTTTTCACCTGTTTCCTTACTACATCCCTGACATCACGTGTACGTTCTAGTACGTCTGGCAGAGTTTGAAAGGTTATGGCTATGTTATTCAATACTGCTCGACGTACATCAGGGTTTGGGTCCATGGTCAAATGGTAGAGATAAGCTGCAAATATATAAACAAAACAATAATATTAAAACAATTACCTAAACTGACGCTCTCATTTATAATTCCTTGCCAAAAAATATATCTCAAGTGGCCTTCAAAAATTATATACTGGTACGATAACAAAAGTATAATCCATCCAGTGTTTTATCATAGCAAAGACCACACTAACAAAATTATCTTCCACAATCCCTTGTGAGGGCATTTTAACCACTTCACTACGGGCCAAAATCTCACGGGGAGCATTAGCTGCCAGATGTACAATGTTTCGTTTTAATACTCGCATCATAAAAAATAGTCACCGCTTATATCGATCATTCTCTCTTTCACCTGTTAATTTTGATAACCATAGAAAATGTGATGAAGACAGTTTAGAAAGTATGTCATTATGCAGGGGCAACTACAATAAATATAATCAAGACGCCGATATGGCAGCCTCGCGTATCCACTGCTCGGACAGACAGTCTAGGGAACGACAACAACAAAACTTGCTCCTTATGCCGCCAACGTGGGCGGCACCGTATGGAAGGGGTTAGAATAAACTTTCTGCAACTCCAATCAATCCAGTGGATAGAGGAAAATACATACATACACCAAGGTTTTTTTCCCCCCTTACAAGGGAAATAACCAAAGTTAATTGGCATAACTCCACTCCCACCCATTTCATCCCCACATACTCCACTCCCATTCACCACCACTCCCTCCCTCCCTCTTTTCTTGGCTCCTCTTGGATGACGGGTCATCCCTACATCTCGCCCACTGCCCTGGGTCAGAAGCAATGCAGCATGACACAGTGCATCCACAGCAAGGCTGCTTCATTTAATCGGTGATCCCTGCCCCCTCTGTCCCCTCATGCAGAAAGAGAAAAGACAGGGAGAGATCACTTCAGGGTGCAACAAAATACCATCCACACATAACCACTCCCTAAGCCCCCATCCTCCACCCACTCCCATGCATCATCCATACACTACCATTCTCCACTCACCCAAATCTTTCATCTTCTCTGTTCCTTCCTCAACAGACATCCTCCTTTCTTAATGCTCCTTTTACCCCCATCCATCCACCTCATCCTTGGTTGCTCCCTCCTTTTCACTCCATCCACCTCTGTCTTCCACATGATGTGTTGCCAACCCTTTCAATGTCCAGTGAGCACACACACATACTGAGCATGAACCTTCAACCAACTCTCAAGAAATTCTCCATTGTCTTGGATTTTCCTCCCAATGGACATAGCATGTCTCCAGTGACCAGAGGACTAGGCCTTTTGGGTAACACCTGAACACTTTCTCAGACAATATTCCTCGCCAGCATTTTGGGGAAACACCCAACACCTGCGACAACAATAGACATGTCTCATGTTGTCCTCACCAACCTACTAAACAATTTTTTTTTTAAACAGATCAGTTTATGGTACCACTTGTACATAGTGTAAAATATTTATTATGGCAACCCCATTGAGTCTTCCTCGGAGATTGCATGCAATTGTAAACCAGAGAAGACTGGAACATTTAAGCAAAGACACCTCTTTGAGTTTGCCTCTTCAAAACCAGAATCCAATATAGATAACTATAAATTTACAGAATATAAAAAATAAGCAAGTCCATATCCCCACAAAATACCCATGGCTTCTGAAGACACACCTTTGATAACTGGACACTCCCTATTCCTTGGGTCCTGAAGTCTTGCTAAAGCCAAGACAGCTTGCACTCGAACTGCTGGCACTTTGTCCTGAAGGCGGTGTAACATTGTGTCGTATATATCATTGTATAAGTCATCATCAATGGTGCCTTCTTCACCCATGTAGTTAAGGATCTTGTTGATGAGCTGACAGACACGGAAACGCACTGCTTGACTATTAGCCTCATGATTCTGTATAGATAGAAAAACAAAATGGTAGCTTTTTTCACACTATGAAAACTAATTACAAAAATAACTAGTCCACAAATCTTTCAAGTTCATATCTTCTTGACAAACGCTTACATTCAATAAAAAACCAAACAACCCATTAAGAAATGGATCAGGTTCCTCTTCCTCTTCTTCAAGCTCCTCCGAGTCTCCACCACCTTTGTCTGGTTCCTCAGTCTTCTTGGAACAAGCAAACTTGGCAGCAAAGTTGAGGGTGCGTTCAACACTAAGTTGTTTTTCACCATGAATGAGAGGGGCTTTTAACAAATTAGTAAACTCTGCAAGAAACTCATCAGGCTCACTCTGTTGAATATAAACAAATAAGTTATACATAGTATCTTGTAATGTAATATTGATATCTTTAAACTAAATACCTATATTATGGTAACTACAACCATTTTAGCTTTTAAACCACTTCAGTATGAGTCAAATTCTTGCATGCAGCATCAGCTGTCATATGTACGATTCATCACACTACTACATACATATACCAAAGGCTTTTTCCACTTTACAAGGGAGGTAGCCAAAAAACAAAGGCATACAAACCATCCCCACTCATTCCATCCCTAATATACTCCACTCTCCCTCTTATCTTGGCACCTCCTGGATGATGGGCCATCCCTGCATCCTGTCCACTGCCATGGGTCAAAAGCAGTGTCGCAACACACAGCAAGGCCACTTCAATAAATCAGCGATCCCCCTCTCCTTCCCCTCATGCAGAACAGGAAAAGACGGGGAGAAATCCCTTCCGACTGCATAAAACTTTTCTCACACATACTACCTCACCCCCCCATCCATTCCACCTCATGCATCACATCATCATCCATATACTACCATTTTCCATTCACCCGTCTTCTGTCCTCTTCCGTCTTTCCTCAACAGACATTCCCCTCTTCCCCAAAGCCAAAGCCCCTTTCACCCCATCCATCCATCTCATCCTAGATCACCCCATCATGTTCACTCCCTCCACATCTGCCTTCCATACCTCTTTTACTAGTCTTTCTTCTCTTCATTCATTCTTTCCATGTGTCCAAACCATCCCAATGCTCTTTCATCCACCTTATCTCCCAACATTACTAGCATTATAAAATATAAAGTCACTGCTATATTACTCATTCTCTTTTACTCTAAGTATTAATAAATACATACATATATGTATATAAATACATGCATATGTATGATAATAATACATACATACATACATATACCAAGGCTTTTTCCCCCTTTCAAGGGAGGTAGCCAAAAAGGAAAAGGCACAAAATCATTTCCACTCATTCCATCCCTGAATACACTCCACACCCTTCCACCTTCCCTCTTATCTTAGCACCTCCTGGATGATGGGTCATCCCTGCACTTTGTCCACTGCCCTGGGTCAGAAGCAGTGTCGCCAGACACGGCACATCCACAGCAAGGCCGCTTCATTAAATCGGCAACCCCCCCTCTCCATCCCCCCATTGCATAAAAAGAGAAGACGGAGAGAATCCCTTCGGGCTGTGTCAAATTTTGCTCACACATGCTACCTCACCCCCCATCCCCCACCCAATCCACCACAAGCAACACATCATCATCCATAAACAACCAATCTCCATTCACCACTGTCATCTGTCCTCATCTGTCCTTCCTCAACAGACATTTCCCTCTTCCCCAAAGCCCCATTCACCCCATCTTAGGATGTCCCCTCATATTCACTCCCTCCGCATCTGCTTTCCCTATCTCTTTTACTAGTCTTCTTCACTCATTCTTTCCATGTGTCCAAACCATCCTAATACTCTTTCATCAACCCTATCTCCCAGCTCCCTTTCCACCCCTGTTCTCCTCCTCACCTCCTCATTTCTCACTCTATCTAGCCTAGTAACCCCCATCATACTTCTCAGACACCTCATCTCAAAAACATTCAAACTCCTTCTCTCTTCCTCTCTTATGTTCCATGTTTCTGACCCATACAATCACTCTTTCATATAATCTCCTCTTAGCATCCAATCCCAAGTGTCTATTCCTCATTACACTCTTTAATCCACCAAGACATTTACTCGCTTCTCTCAATCTACATTTTACCTCCACCCCTACTCCTTCATTTCCTGCCACATTTGCACCCAAGTATCTAAAACTATCCACTTCCTCCTGGCTCTCTCCCTTAATACTCACTTCCAGCTTCCTGCCACTCTCTCCCCTTGCACATCTCATCACCTTAATTTTACATACATACATATACCAAGGCTTTTTCCCCCTTTCAAGGGAGGTAGCCAAAAAGAAAAAGGCATAACATCATTCCCACCCATTCCATTCTTTAATACACTCCGCACCCCTCCACCCTCCCTCGTCTCTTAGCCCCTCCTGGATGACGGGTACCCCATCCATGTATAAGTTGAACAGCCAGGGCGACATAACGCATCCTTGATGAAGTCCCACCATTACCTCGAACCACTCACTCTCTCCATTTCTAATCCTGACACAAGCTCTACTACTCTCGTAAAAACTCTTGACAGCTCCTAAAAGCTTTCCTCCTATACTGTATATTTGCAAAACCTCCCACAGTGTCTTTCTGTCTACCCTGTCGTAACCCTTTTCCAGATCCATAAAAGCCCAAAAATCATCCTTCCCCTTTCCTAAAACTTTCTTACATACTGTACCTGTCTTACCACAAAAAACTGATCTACACAACCCATACCTGTCTTAAATCCACACTGTTCCTCACCAATTACTCCCTCTGTTCCTCTCCTAATCCTCTCAATCAAGATCCTCCCATAAGCCTTCCCAACTACACTTAACAAGCTAATCCCTCTGAAACTACTACATTCACACTTGTCCCCTTTTCCCTTGTAAAGAAGAACTATACAGGCACTCCTCCAGTCCTCCGGCACTCTACCCTCTCTCCAGCAAACATTAAATAACCTCACCAGCCAGTCCACCATCACTGTACCTCCTTTTTTTAGACATTCTGCATGGCATCCATCCAGACCAGGTGCATTACCTGCTTTCATCATCTTAACAACTGCCTTCACTTCATCCTTCCTTATTTCTCCATTTTTCTCACTCATCACGGTCATTTTCTTAGCATTTCCCACTGCAGCTATCTTTCCCTCCCTATCCTCCTTCACATTTAGCAACTCCCTAAAATATTCTGCCCATCTTCCCCTTACTGCCTTCTCTTCCATTATCATCTCTCCATCTGTACCTTTTACCTTTTCTTCTCTACTTGGTTCGCCTCCTCTTCCTCTCTTAATTTCCTTCCAAAACATTTTTTTATTACTTTGAAAAAATTCTGTCATACTCTTACCCCATTTCATATCTGCTCTCCTTTTTGCCTCCTTTACCTTGTGCTCTACTTCTCTTTTCTTTGTACTTCTCATATGACTCCCTCATCCTATTTTGTAACCAATCTGTGAAAGCTCGTTTCTTCTCTTCTACAACCTTTTTTGTTCCCTCATCCCACCATTCACTACCCTTCCTTCTATTTCCTCCCATCCTTCTTGTTCCACACACCATCTTTGTACACTTCGTGACTCCCTCCTTGAATCATTCCCATTCCTCCTCCACACCCATCTCTACTCTATCCTTCGCTCCCTCCCACTCCTCCTTCAGCTTTTTTTTGTACTCCTTCTCCTTTTCATTCAAAGAGTTCACTCTAAGAACCTCCCTACCATTTGTCCCTTTCCTCTTTCTCCATCTATCCTCCACTCTCAACTTACCTTCAACCAAAAAATGATCTGATATATCCCACCCTCTCCCCTTAGCACATGTACATCCTTAACTCTTCCTATCATAAAGTAAAAGGGAAGAGTAAAGGGGAAGAGATAGTATGTTTGTGAGAAGAAAGATGGATGTGTTGGCTTTGAGTGAAACTAAGTTGAAAGGGAAGGGTGAGTGTAAGTTTGGGAGTGTAAGTGGGAGGTTATTAGGAGTAAAGAGAGGGCGAGGGAGGGAAGGGGTGGCTATTCTAGTAAGTGAAGAGATAGGTAAACGCGTAGTGGAGTGGAAGGAGGTTTCCTCAATGATAATGTGGATGAAGGTGAAACTGGGAAAGGAGATGTGGGTCTTTGTAAGTGCATATGGGCCTGGCAGTGAGAAGAGTGTAGAAGAAAGGGAGGCCTTTTGGATAGATTTAAATGAGTGCATAGAGGACTTAGGGAGAAATGTCAATGTAATAGTACTGGGAGACCTTAATGCTAGGGTAGGAAATGGTCCAATTGATGGAGTGGTTGGGAAATGTGGAGTTCCAGGAAAGAATCGTAGTGGAGAGTTGATGATAGCAAATACAGTGTTTCGGAAGAAAGTCAAGCATAAGTACACATGGGAGAGGGTGGTGGATGGAAGGGTGGTAGATAGAGCATTAATAGAGTATGAAGTGGTAAATGTAATAATAAATACAGGAAACGTGAACAAACTAGTTCACAGAATCTGATGGTAACTCATACAACTACAATATAAACATATACATAGCAATGATTCAAAGGAATATGAACACCAAACCATATAGTGACAATAACTTACTTGTCTGTATGTCATTAATAAAGCCTTGATAATTTTTGGATGAGAAGCCCCTTTCACTTGGCATTCTAAAAATGCCTGCTTCAGGGACAGGGGCCGCATTCTTCACAAGGTCCTGTCCTTCAGCTCCTGCAGGGGTACAATAAACTTCAACAAAACAAATAATAACTAAAAATAAATAAATAATTATATATATATACAGGAAGCCTGCTGGCCAAGTATGGCAATGTTACTTGCAGCAAAAGTCAAGGGTACGGCAGTTCAAACCCTGCCATCGGCAAAGTTGAACCAGGGACATGATTAATTAAAATCCACTCTATAAAGTCTTCTGTAAGGGGCACCATCCTAGCCTCTGGATTGGGGTGGGTTGTGATGTTAAACCATTTCATCATGTACAAATAGATATTATAGATGATTACCTCTAAAACTGACAATAACTGCCATGGCAACATGAAAGTGTTAGTAAGAACAGTATAAAAGGAAGGTCCTACATTATCTATGACATGCTCAGGTGATTTGTTGACCCATAAAACCTTCACATGCCAAGTTGTATGTCAACTGGGGCAGCAGTTTGGGTTTTACTGATGATAATCTCTAAATTGACATGATGGTTGCCATGAAAAGGCAAATTTGGGATGGAGATGTTCCAAATTGTTTTTGACATACTCAGGTGATTTGTTGACCCATAAAACCCAAGTACTCCAAATTTCAATAAAACTGGGCCTGTGGTTTAGAGTTTGTGTGTATATCTTTACCAAAATTTTTACAAATTACCACCTTTAATTCTCACACTTTATGGTAAAATCTAGCTAAAAAATCAAATAGAAAAATAACACCATGTAAAAAAAAAAATTGTCCATGAGTTAATACTAATATCAAATTCCCTATGGCATAAATAAGTAAAAATGAGCAGTCACCAAGTTCAGACTTCAGTTCCGATTTTATGAGATTGATTTATTGATTTTTTACCACTTTTGCTTATTAATTTAAGGGTTTTTCACAGTATCTGCTTGACATCAAATGATTCCTGTTAAGTATAATTTTAATTGATGTTAACACAATTAATATGATAAATCAATGATAAAAAAAGTCCTCCAAGGCCCATCTTTAGAAATGAAAATAAAAAGGAAAAGAGTAGGGTATAATTATGCATTATATGTTAATACACAGACAGCACTATAGTGCAGTGATGCAGAGCATTGATTAAGAGTATTGCTCAGGGGTATTGATACAGAACCGATACAAAAATTTGTATAAGTTTGTCTACAAGATTGGAGATTTGCAACCACGAGCCACTACAACATTAACTTCATCACACAACTGAAAAGGTAAATGGATTAATTTTACCCTATATGGCCATAATTCTTTTTATAACCTAAACCACTCTAACAACATATGAGAAATAAAAAAAAAATATTCAACTTACCTTTAATCAAATAAAGTGATAAAACAAAAACTGCATGACCATACACTTCCACATCTACTGACGCATTGACTTGTATTTTTCATTGAAGCTGTTTTTCTGCAGTAGTTGCCAATTCGTGATATAAACTTCTTCAAATGTTACATATTTGACAATATTGTCATTACAGTACTTGTTTGGGTAAATACACAGTAAATTTTGAAGTTTACAGATCTGTCTCAGATGTCTATATAGGTGTTAAACATAATATCATTTCAACAAAATAGATCAACTGACAATAAACCCAAAGTTCAAAATCACAGACAGATATTTTACAACAATTTGAAACATACTGAATCAGGAAATAATGGTTAGTTGCCAGAAACAAGGAATTATTTTTTTTTTTACACGGTGTAATTAAAAAAATCATACCTTCCTTACTTTTCAAGCTATTTAAATAATTCAATAAGTTCTGTTTCTAATAAAATTTTGTCTTTCATATGCAACAAGAATTTAAGGGTTACTTATTTTTATTATGTGCCCATACCTAAACAAAGCCTACTTTCTGTTATTTCTCAGTTCATAATATTTGTATCTAATTCTGAGGAAAGTCTAATTTTTCCCATAATGATAATAACAGTTCTATCTTCATAAGGAAGACTTGTCACTTTTCTTTGGATATATCATATTATTCAGTAGTTGCACCACTGGGCTATTATTATTATTATTAGGTTCAGTGGAGGAAGGGCACCTGTGCATGGGTGCTGGTGCTAGTATAGGTGTACAAAACTTGGTCCTCGATAACAGTTGACAGATGCAAATTACAAATACATACAACATAGACTAGCCCGGCCCATCGGAAAGAGGGGGCGGAAATCGAGCCTAAAAACAAAATTACAATTTGTAACAGTAATTTAATTTCACCAGCATTAAACCACTTAAATTAGCTTACAGACACATACTAGTACTATGTATTAGGGAGGAACTACGTCTGTGCCAATTGAAACTTGGTTAACTTGTTTATCCTAAAGTTACTTTTCAAACTTTCTGACGAGTTCACACAGTATTTTCACCATTTACTCCACCACTTCACGAATAATTATTTGTAAAACTGCGTATCATTGCGACTAATAATGTTAAAAATATTAATAGCTACTAAAAAATCTAATATTCATTCAAATAAAATTGCTTATTCATTTTACCTTTTACTGTTGTTGTCAAATCGGCGCCGTTGTTTTCGTTTCTCCCAACCGCCAATTCTACAAACTGATACGATGGTTCTTTACATAAAAACAATGGTAATTTTGTGTATAAAATATACCGTAGATCATATAACTGTAAATCAATAGTGTGCATAATCACAAAATACTAATTATTTTGACACATGGTACTGTATTCCACTGGATAAGGGTGTTAGAAAATCATACGACAAATTCAAAATTTGAAAGGTGCATTTTTTTTTTTACGAAAATTATACACAGCAAATTTAAATATCTGACATGGAATGTTCTGTTATCTACAGTATTCAGTGGTCTTTAATGTTTCCTTACGACAACCAGTGAATGAAACAGTTATTCAACTTTGGTATCCGAACAAAACAACGCAGCAACACTCCCTGACAAAAACACTTCCGGACGAAACACCCCCGAGCAATACAACCCTGGACGAAACACGCCCTAGAAAATCCATTAATGGTAACCACCGGTGGTGATGCGATGTGATACTTTAGGTTTTTATACTTTTTCAGTAGTATATATATATATATATATATACATACATATATATATATATATATATATATATATATATATATATATAATATATATATATATAATATATATATATATTATATATATATATATATATATATATATATATATATATATATAGATTTGTAGTGACGTGATGCATCCAAGTTCCTGTAGTTGGCAAGCGTAGTTCGCAAGGGTGCCCCTGCCAGCCAGCGGTCAGCCAATCAGGAACTTGGAAAGCTCCTCACGTTCCCGCCAGCCTCCCTTAAAAGGTCGGCATTTCGCCGAGATGGGCAGAACAGTATCGACCAGCACATACAACAACATCTCCTCGTCCAATCTTCTAGCTGTCCCATCAAGCCTCACCGTCATCATCTGCTACCGCCTCGCTGACGTTAAGCTCCACGTCTAGCTACAACCATAAGTTGTGGCCTTAGTCCGAGCTTCACCTATATTTCTCATGTGACACTTCTAGTGTCGCACCTTGTGGCTAATTACCAAAAGAAAGAGATTAGATATTTTGTGTTGATTTTCATTTGTCCTGCCGTTGTTCCGAACTAAAACTACTACATATGTGTATATATATATATATATATATGTATATGTATGTATATATGTATGTATATATATATACATATGCTGGTACATTGTGACAAGTTGATGAAGGTGGAAAAAGAAGTCACGGGTCTAGTTCCGAGTTTCACATTCCTCTGAAGAAGCATAGAGCGAACCCGGACAGGAATAAACTCAGAAACTCGGACCTAGACCCGTGACTTCTTTTTCCACCATCATATATATAAATATATATATATATATATATATATATATATATATTACAAGCAATGCAAAACAATAACTATTAAAATACATTATCAACAAATGTAAGGATTATAGACTGAGTTACAGATGATAATGTAATAATATATTAGGAATTACTCTGAATGATGATGATGGTGGTGGTGATGTGATGGTGGTGGTAATGTGCTGTGGAGATGTGACAGAGGTAGCGGCGGCGCCAGGAATTTTTATTTGGGGAGGCTAAGGGGGGGGCTGATCAAAATTTTTGGGGGGCTATTAGTAATATGATAATACACATATATTATCCTCATTTCAGAAGGGGAGGGGGTTAATGGTAGGGACACTGATGGCTGACAAATCTTTAGCCCTGGCAATTAAAAATTCCACTTAATAAAATTATTTCAATGAATGGTTTAAATTTTCAATTTGCTCATTTCAGTTTGGGGGGCTGGCCACTTTTTTTGGGAGGGGCTAAAGCCTCCCCAAGCCCCCCCCCCCTGGCGCCCCCACTGGACAGAGGTGATGGTGATGATGACGATGGTGGTGGTGATAATGATAAAAATATTGACATGTTTATTACAAATTGATGATTGTTACCAAGTACGATCCATGCCCATTTCGTCTACTCCAATATTCCCATTTTGTCTACATCAAAATTTTCATTTGCTCAACTCCCATTTGGTGTACTCCTGGGTCGTTTACTCATAATTTGGCATATTTTCTCATTTCTTCTTCAAAAACGAGGTAAAGCAAGTTCTGATGAAATGCATTTATCCATTTCAACAAGTGATAGATATAATGACATCTTTTAATACTATATTCAATATAAAATATTGTAATGTGAAAATTGTACCTGTATATAGCTGCTTCCATTGTTTATAATTTGTAAAAATAAAAATAAAAAAGGCCATAACTTCTTGTACTGTCGACTACCCATTGCAGAATTTCTGGAGTCACTGTCCTGCTTGTGTGGTTTGCTATGTAGGCCTATAAATTGTGTAAATTCAGTATCTGTATATACTCGCTTGTATTGGTGATAGTGAGTGAAAATATATTAAAAAAATTTAAAAGCGTGTCTATTATCTCCCATACCAATGACTGTATATCAATCCCAGTATCTAGAGTAGACAAAATGGGAAATATGTCTGAGTAGATGTGGTGGAAAGGTCACCCGTAGAACGACGCTGGTGTGGCATCGGCTAAGAGTAGCCAGGTTTATGAAGCAGTATACATTTCCACATGTATGATACTGAGATTTGGACCACTTACCAACGTCACCAAGCACAACTGGAGCAGTTTCATATCTCGTGTGTCCAAAAAGATCCTAGGTCTCACATGGAACGATTGAGTGCCACACACCCAGATCCTTGAATGTACAAAAAGTGTAAGCATTGAGGCCAAGATTGCAAAACGGTAGCTTCACTAGCTTGGGCATGTCCTCCACATGCCAGAGGAACGACTGCCAAGAAAAATACTCTATGGACAATTACAAAACAGCCACCGAAGACCTGGTGGCCCTAAAAAGAGGTATAAGGATCACATAAAATCGACGTTAAAGAAATCCCTGATAACACCCTCCAACCTTGAGGCCCCCTGTTCATCCCAGTGATGTAGCGCTAGCTTGGTAAAATCTTTTGATGGAGAAGCACACTCAGGAGACAAGGATGCCTTTGATAACCATGGATATAGTCACATTGTCTGGGATAGTGGGACCCAAACTACATCCTTCGAGGGGTACCCCAGGGTTCACGCGGGATAAATTCATATGTCTTAAACACAGTTCACAAAGTTTCCATTCTGTTCATGCATTATGTATTTTAGGAGTTGTTAACATTGGCACACGGGCCCCACAACGCAGAACCACTGGATTGCGATTTGTGATGACCGGCAGCTGGATCCTCGTGTGTTACCCCAGAGTTCGCGCGAGGGTAAATTAATATATTAAACAGTTCACAATGTTTGCATTCTATCCACGCATTATATGCACTTTAGGAGTTATTGAACGTGGGCACACGGGCCCCACAGCACATAATCTCTGGATTGTGATTTGCGATGACCGGTAGCTAGCTTACTCCATCCAAGATGTAGCTAGCGAGAAGTCGAGTAGCTACTAAATGGTACCACGCTCGACACAGTGCCATCAGGGCCTGATGCACTGTTTTTGGGGCAAGAATTTTCCAATTGTTAATTTGCTTGAGGAATGTAGTATGATGTCGGGACAAGAATTGATGCAATTTTAGGAGTCTTGTGAGATAATAGTTATAAGGAAAGGGAAAGATGATCCTAAATAATATAATTGAAGCTAGCTAAAATAAGAAGTGGCAAGCGCGCAGTGGTATGAAATGCTGTGGGTTCTCCCACAAAATAATAAAGATGAAAACAAATGGTGATACACAGGCAAAAATGAATTAAATATAATAAGAAATGTAAAGACACATAATGAATAGACTGAAGCCTATTACTGTGTTGAAGCATTTTGGAATAATATTGAAACCTTTGTCTGATGGCTCCCAACATCAGTGGCTTGCGAAGACAAAACTTCAAGTATGACTAGCTTGTGAAGACAGAACTTTGGATGACGAGGTGAAATGTTCTGACTAATGGATGAGAACGTATACACTACTCTCATCTGATAGAGGAAATCGAGGATACTTAAACTCAATAAGGCACTGTCAACCTATTGTTACCAAACTCTCACAACAAAATGCTATGGGGAAATGGAACTCGGGTAATTTTAATTTGCCTGAGAAGGGGGTAAAAATATAAAGATGTAATCACTGGATGCTTTAAGACTTCCAATGTCTTTACTGAGTGAAGGAAAAAGCAATAGCTATAGGGTTACCTTCCAGGGCCGAAAAGAAGGGGTGTGTGCTTACTGGTCTACATATAAAGGAGAGGTCAAAGCCTAAAAAAAATGGGAAAACACTAGGTGGTGTGTCGCAATGCCGAAGTTGTGACAATTAGTTCAGTGGGAGAGAATAATTAAAGATGACGTCATCAACCTCTCAAAAGTAGAATAAATGGACAATTTGTGATCATACGAGTAGATGACATGGGAAGTGGATGAAATGGGAGTAGACAAGTGGGAAGTACCCATTAATACGGGTTATCTGTTTCTACTACTTCCACTAGTAAACAAGCCGGTTAAGTATATTGAGGAATATTTTGTCCAGGGGAGTGTTTCGTCTGGGGGTACTTTGTCCAGGGGGAGGGGTATTTTGTCTGTGGATTTTTTGTACTACACTCTTAACTATCTAAACGCAATAAATATGTTCAGAAGTAATTGTATTTCAGTAATAATTATGGAAATTAATGTAAGCAAATTAAGAACGTCCTCATTGTATCAACAAACTATAAATTATAACGAGTTTTCACCGAAAACATAAAGTACTTTAAAACGCATTTTGCCTGCCCCTAGGCAAAGTTCTCAGTGATTCTCTCCCCCCCTCCCACCACCCCTTCTCACCTCCATCATCTCTTACTGCCCATTTTGTTTATTCTAATGCAAAATTTGTCGATTACAGTAAGATATTGAGGGCTTCTTTGACCTTTTTTTTCATCACTATTTTGTCAACCTTGTGGGCAGCAAGTCCATGTTAGAATTGACGTCCCCCTAAAAGTGCCGGCCCCGGGCATATGCACCCCCCACCCCATCGTTTGTGGTTTTGTTGGCTGCTATGAAAACGATTTAAAGATATATTGTTGTTGCTTCTGCAGTGATACCAAATGAGGGCACAGTGAATGATGGAATTAGATATTCAAGTATTTTATGACTTTTATCTTATTTGAATTAACTCTATGAGGACCGAATGTGGTGACGTAGTCTCAACCGCCAACGCCGGCCACACCGAAGATGTCTGCTTCCCTGGCCGGTTCAACCCTGACTGATGACGTCACCATAGCGAGCAGAGGTGTATCTACTCAAGGCTCACAGCTCGATCACGCGAACCACAGCCAAAGGGGAGGCATTCAATCAGAAGGTTAGACGTTCCAACGAGACCCGTCCGTGATCCCGCCACGGGGTTTATGAGGACGGCCTCTTACCAACCGAGATCAGAACAACCTCACCGACCGTGGCAGCAACAACTCACTCTCAGCTCCAAGACCTTCTCTCTCCTAGCATCAATGGAGGATCTCGAGCTTCAAATTTCAGACTCACCATATGCACATCTTATTCCGTGATTAAAAAAGATAAAATTACAGAGTAGTCAGGAGTTTGATTTCTTCCTTGGTTGTCCATACCAGAACACTACACTAAGATGAGAGGGAGGAAGTGGTGGTGGATGGGAGTGGAATGGGTGGGGATTAAATGGGATGGTGTGGGTATATGCCGTTTGACTCTGACTACCTCCCTGGTGAGGGGGAAAAAGCCCTCGGTATATGGATGGATAGATAAATTTGTTTAAATTTATTCAGGTTCCTTCTGAATGGCAAAACTATACATGCATTCCTCCAATCCACGAAGACACTTCCTAACCTTAGATGCACAATGAACAATCTCACCTGCCACTCCACACTATTCCATATGACATCCATCCAGTCCAATTGTTCTTCCAACTTCGATTTTTTTCAGCATTGCTTGTACCTCCTTTTGTGGTAACCATATACTTCTCCTCACCCATCATGGACATTCTTCTAATATTTCCCATCACCATTATCCAAGCTTCCCTTTTCTCCTTTTCATTCACTACTTCTGACCCAAGGCAGTGGACAAGATGCAGGGATGACCCATCATCCAGGAAGTGCCAAGATATGAGGGAGGGTAGAGGGGTGGAATATGTAGGGGATGGAATGAGTGGGAGTGGTTTCTATGGCTTTGTTTTTTGGCTACCTCCCATGTAAGGGGGAAAAAGCCTTGTATATGTATATATGAATTCAGCAACTTCTTGGAATACTTTTTTTTTTCTTCTCAAACTTCCCTCCCTGTAACAGCTGTCCCTTTACCCTATCCTCTCCACCTGAATCACCTCTTCACATGCTTTTTACTTTTTTTCTTTTTTCTTTTTTTTAAGCGGGGCAGAGTATCACAATCTAAGGATTGGTAAATAAGGTTATTACACATCTGTGTCATGAATTTATTTCTCAATAAATTAATAATACAGGTATGATGATGATGATTTGATTTAATGTCACAAACTCCCCACTATCAGGAGGCTAGGACGGTGCCCCTTATAGTGGACTTTGTAGAGTGAAAATTAATGTCCCACTATGTCCTTAGTTCAACTTGCCCCGAGCAGGGTTCGAATGGTCATCATCTTGACCTTCGCTGCAAGTAACGACGCCCTAACCCACATCATGTTCATTACAATACATTGTGTTTATGCATTCATAAGATAAGTTTTTGTATGAAATAAAATCTAAGATATTTGAATAAAACTTTGATTACCTACTGATACACTTCATAAACACATCCTTTCTACAATTCTGTGAATGTTATCTGATTGAAACAGAAGTTGATTATATTCTATGCTTTTGTAGAGTATACCTGTATATGGCTTGAAGGCAGTTTTATTTAGTTTTGATTAGTGTAGTTACTATATCACATAAATGACAGAAAATTACATTTTTTGGTATGTAAAACTGATTTCTACAATAATACGTACAACAAAAGAATCTGTCTCGGTGAAGATTGAAAATCTATCCTATACAGTAACTGCATCATGTGAAAAAGACAAGGTTGGCAGACTGAAACTGTTTTTTGTTAATAAGCAGGAGAAACAGTAATCCGAGACACATGGTCCTTGTCAAGTTTTGAGGCAATTTTGGATGGTGTCAAGTCGGTGACCTTTGATCCTGTTGGCCCCCTCTTGTAGTAAAGGACCTCAACGGCTAGTGCCACCATGGCCAAGGCAAGTCCAATCAGTGTTGCAATGA
Source organism: Oratosquilla oratoria (assembly GCF_046742065.1). Taxonomy (NCBI): domain Eukaryota; kingdom Metazoa; phylum Arthropoda; class Malacostraca; order Stomatopoda; family Squillidae; genus Oratosquilla; species Oratosquilla oratoria. The sequence goes on along the minus strand of NC_134785.1, from coordinate 9,737,296 downwards.
ATACACCACCTGTAGGCAACATGGTTTTTAAAAAAAAATAAAATCATTTCATTTAACTTTTACTTGTATAAGACATGAATCATATTCTATCAACCTAATCAATGAACTTAAGGCTAAGCATTATTGATGGAGTCAAAGAGGGGACCCCTAAGCATAGCTCTGTTCCTTTCCATTATAAGAACAAGAGGTCAAAACCAATAAGTAAAGAAAACAGATTATTTGAAAAATGTTAGGAAACATTGATGCATTAAGGGACAAATTCAAAGAAATATTCCAGATCAACAACATAAATTAATCTAAGACAACATTTGGTAAGTGGGGATATAGAGACAGGATCCCATGAACATAGCTCCAACCCTGTATACTACAATTAAGAAAATACCAAAGTGATGTCCCTTACCTATCTTACAACCACATAACTTTAACTAACTGAGTGGAGATCACTGTTGCTACAAGTTTAATAAAAGGAAATACAGAGACAAATATGGTATATAGATGTTCCATTCTGACATTTTATACATACCTAGGGACTGTAGAGTAATTCCTTCAGAATCATCGTCATTTTCACAGATGCCCCGTGCTGAAGAATTCCAAAATTTGGCTGACAGCCCTTCAAAGTAGCGGTCCTTTTGTAGTTCAAGGATGCTGTAGTAAGGTGGTTTTTTGTATGGAAGAAATGGTAAAGGTAAATTATATACTAATAACAAAAGAAAGATAAATGAGAAAAACATGTAACATACATAGTTCTGTGGATAGGAGGTAAAGGGAACACGGGCTGAGGGAAATACTTTTATTCCTGACTAGTTTCGTCTGAGTGGCTTCTTCAGAGGAATAGAGTTTGAAGTCAAGTTGGTCAATATATATATGGCATAAAAAGGGAATGTGTCAGGTTTCAGATTAGTCCCCCACTCGACGTCATCTGTCAGTGTGATGAGTTATCGGAGCGAGTGGACCAATTATCCACCTGTTGGTCATCATGTGGCTGAGCTGTCCATCTGGATCAGGGGCTCTGTGTTTTTTATTCAAGATAACGAAGCATGTGCTGCTGCTTTAGCCCATATCTAATCCCCAGTCCTCTTATTGATGTTATCCTGGATGTTGATGAAAACGGACTCCATCGCCTTTCTTGCCATGTGATGTTATCCATAAGAATTTTTGCCTTGTCCCATTTCAGTAGATGGCCTCATTCGTCAACATGGTTTACTATTGCACTGCTAATCCTGTGGTGTCTAACATCTGCTTGGTGTTCTTTTATTCTAGTGTCTAGGCCCCTGCTAGTTTCACCGATGTATTTCTTATTACATCCACCACACGGGATTTCATATACTATGTTATTCTTATTTAAGATTGGGTCTTGTTTCTTTGTTATAAGGTCCTTCACTTTCATACCCGTAGAAGTCGCAAGACAAATGTTGGAGGACGATAAGATTTTGCCTAGGTCTCTTGTTAGAATGGAATTTGGGACCACCAAATACTTAGTGTTGGATTTTTCTCTTTTGTTGTGTAGTATATTATGGGCCTTCTCCTCCAGGGTGCAAAGTAATCCTTTGGAGTATTTGAGTCCTTCAAAAGTTGTTTTTATCTTTTTTATTTCTTCTGCTAAAAATTCGTCACTGCAAATACAAAACACTCTCAAGAAAAGGCCTATCACCATACCAGTCTTTGTCATGTTATCATGTGCACTGTAGTAATGAATGAAGTCATTCTTATTCATCGGTTTCCTGTAAACTTTGAGTTTAACATCACACCCTGACCTTATTAATATGGTGTCTAGAAAAGGTAGTTGTCTGTCCATCTCACTTTCAATCGTGAATTGGATGTTAGAATTCACACTATTGAGCCCGTGTTCCCTTTACCTCCTATCCACATTCATCACAATGTTTTCACATACACAGTTCTGTGGGAGAGTCCTTGACTACCTATCCATCACACCACAGTAACACTCAGGAGATGATTCTCTATGGCATCTATCTCACAGAGCCACCACATGCAGGAAAAAGGACTACGGAAATTATCAGAAGGAAAGAGGGACACCCTTTTACCTCATATGCCTACATACCTCCGGGAGATCTCATCTTGTAGATGACTCCCCTGCTGGACTGCAATTGCATATGGTTGTTCAGCAAAGGGCTCACCAACTTCAGTCAGTTTACAGTTGTGGTAGACTTCATAGCGGATCTCAGATGCATCATGAATGAATGCAAACTCTCCTTTATCATTTGCCTCAACCTTTAGATTTAAAATGCAATTAATGTGCTAAGCTTAAACAATACCTTAGAAATAGAAGGTTAATGAACCCCTCTGGTATGATGAAGACCATTACAGAATTCATTTTAGCTTATAGCAGAAAATTTCATTCAACCTAGGGAATACCACTGCAGTGAAAGGCTCAAGACTGTCTCACTCTTTTTGCCATGATGACAGCATAAGTCTTAGATGGTTCAACAGAAACACTTCTGCTTCATCTGTAAGTGACATGAGTTCCTATTCCTAATCTTGACACAAAAATGGGTGCTGATAATAAGACTTCATGTGTAAACACTACATATGTCTACAGCCTATCAGGATCATTTGACACCTTATAAGGGTTAAAAAGAACAAATTAATTCAAGGATGGTAAGAGGGAAGCATGAATAGTATAACACCAGGAAAAAATACATCATGATATATAGGAAGTAATAGTAATAACAAAAAATGCAAAGTACTTGGTAATTGTGGCAAAAGACCATTCTTACACTATTCCTTGGCAAGTGAACCCATTACAAAAGCAAAATAGGTGAAAGATTTGGGAGTGTTAATAAAAGACAACCTGTCACCTGACAGACATATGAGCAGGATTGTGGGAGAGACATACAGAGTACTGCAGAAGATTAAAATGGTGTTTCACTATATAGATGAAGAAATGATAAAAAAATTATTGAAACCCTAATCGATCCAAGACTGGAATATGTATCAGTAGTATGGTTGCCACACAGAGTGAAGGATATAAGCAAGATCAAGATAATACAAAGGGCAGTAACCATTCTGGTTCCCAGCCTAGCAGATGAACCATATGAGGAGAGAATAAAAGTACCGGGTCTGCCAACTTTGAAAGATCAAAGAGAAAGAGGTGATATGATTACAGTATTCAAGTAACTAAAGGGGATAGATTGCACTGACAAAAGAGACCGGATTAAAGACAGGATTCTAAGAGGTCATGGGAAAAAATTAAGAAAGACCACATGTCTAAAGGATGTAAAGAAATGCAGTTTTCCATATAGATGTATATGTGGAATAGCTTAGGTGATATAGCCCAAGCTCAAACAGTACATGAGTTAAAATCTAAATATGATAATTGGAATTCAAGGATATAGATTAAGTTGGAACTGTACATGAATTAGTCTAGGTATGATAAAAAAAATTAAAGAATAAGAGACAGGACCCAATAAGCGTTGCTCCTTTCCTGTATACTACAATTAGGTAAATACATAAACAGCTAGAAGAGCCATGGTATACGAGTTAATCAACAGAACAAAGGAAGTAACAGATAAGAAATCTTTTACAAATACTTGAATAAGAAAAGATATAACTGAGAAAGAATGAGTAATAAAAAGTAAGCCTGTCAATGAAGCCCCCCCCCAAAAAAAAAAAAAATAGAGCAAGAGAAGTAAGAACTTTCAGGAGAGTTTTATATCATCAACTGATAAAATGGTATAAAAAATATTATGGCTACCAGTGCTGACCCCTCTGAGACTGCTATCTACTTCCCCCAACCTTTTCAGGGAGTCTCATCCATTCCAGGGGAGGGTCTCTGTGTGAAGACAACTTACCCTTGCGAGACCCTCTGAAGCTGTTAAAACTGGTTTGGAATCTTCTATGACTTGAAGGATGTGTGTGTACTGCTCTTTGATTGGGTAGTCCCACACACGATACTTGCTCTGGTCACTTGTACTATTCAGTGTTAGCTCCTTCCAAACTCTGCAAGTTGGAATGACCATGATCATTAGGATTTGGAAAAATGTACCCCAAGAAATATCATTGGTGTGTTTCCTAGATTTACCACATCTGGGGAAAAAAGTGTGTTAATATGTTACATATACAGTGTTAGTACATGACATACAACTTGCACAAATATTTACATATTTGGATAGATATTGATATGGTGGTTGGAAATAACAGGGGAGAGGGTTGGAATACATTTCTCCAATGTTTCATTTAGAGGCTTTTATAAAAGAGAATAAACATGACTATCAGTGATCACAGTTTTTCAAGAACCCACTAGAACTTTCTCTATGGCTGTAGTGATGTGTTCTTTCCAACACAAAATCTTTGTGGTGAGTTTTTATATATTTTTTATAACTACTAGTCATCTCAACTGCATTTCTTGTTATTCTACCTTGTTAACTAACCTAGAGCACCTTTCCTTCAATATAGGTAGCCACAGCACTTTATGGGGTTTACTGGAGTCTACAGGTGGTGGTAGGTAGTGAGTGAGTGAGTGAGTGAGTGAGTGAGTGAGTGAGTGAGTGAGTGGTAGTGGTGGTGGTAGTGGCGGCGGTGGTGGTGGTGGTGGTGATGATGATGATGGTGATAATGGTGGGTGGTGTCTGGTAGTTGGTGAGTGGTAGTGGTGAACTTTCTGACAATATTTATAATATTTTTATAAAAACAATGGCTTCTAGCAGTCATAAGTCTATGCAAGTTTAGAATTTGCAATTCTTCCTTACTTGGCAGGTGAATATATTTGTGTTTGCATACTACTACTAATAATTGTTATGCTGGGTTTCACTGACTGGAAACCTACAATCCAGAGTGGCTGGCAACTGTCCTTGGGTCCTCTGGGAAGAAATGGTGGAAAGTTGTGTGTTGTTTATCTGTATTTACCTAGTTGTATTTACCTACTTGTATTACACGGGAAGGGAGCTATGCTCGTAGTGACACGTCCTTGTATCTTTCAGCATCAAGTTTTTTTTTTTAAATCTTGTATAATATTTGCACACACTGATTCTTTATCTAAGTTATTCCATATATCCAGCACTCTGTGTGGGAAGCTATTCTTTTTCTGATCTCTTCTATAGGTATCCTTTTTGAGTTTCTTTTCATGACCTCTTGTTTTTCCATTGTCCTTTTTTAGTAAATCATTCCTGTCAAGGATTTCCATTTCTTTCATGATTCTAAATATAGTCAGTAGATCACCTCTTTCTCTTCTCTGCTCTAGTGTTGGTAGTTCCAATTTTGATAATCTTTGTTCGTATGTTAAATTGGAAAGAGCTGGTGCCAACTTTGTTGTTGCTCTCTGTATTCTTTCTAGTTTCCTTATATTCTTTTTAGTACTGGGTGTCCATAGTGTCGCTGCATATTCCAGCTTTGGTCTAATCAATGTAACTAATACTTTTAAAATAATTTCTTCATCCAAGTAGTCAAATGCCACTTTCATTGACCTTAATAGGTTGAAGGTTTCACCAACTATTTTGTTTATATGTTTATCCGGTGTCATGTCTTTGCTGATTAATACTCTAAGGTCCCTTTCTGAGTGCACTTTTTTTATTTCTTCTTCGCCAATTTTGTAATTTTTTTAAATTCTGTTTTTGCTTTTTCCAAACTCCATTATGCTACACTTCTTGATATTGAAGTTCACTTCCCACTTTTGAGTCCATTTCCAGATTTTGTCCAGGTCTGATTGTAATGAATCACAGTCCTCTTCTATTATTACTTTCTTTCATATTTTTGTGTCATCTGCAAAGAAATTCATATAACATTCAACTCCTTCATCCATGTCGTTAATGTATATGGTAAACATGATTGGAGCCAGCACTGGCTCTTGTGGAACACCACTATCATTTCTTCCCATTTCGAGTATTTGTCTCTAATTACTACTCTCATTTTTCTCCCAGTCAGGAAATATTCCATCCATTCTAATAATTTACCTGTGTCACTAGTTTATAGTAATAGGATGAGGGGAGCAGCCACTGGTTGTCAGCTCTCCTTACATGAAAAGGTAGAGGAAATACAAAGTAAACAAAAGAGATCCTGGGCCCAGTCTGGAGACTGAATGTCAGTCCTTCTGAGGTGCACCTCAAAACAGAGGTGAGGAAGTTCATGGGTTCTGAGGCCATGCGGCTGGGAGAAGGCTCTTTTTAATGTGTGTCTTGCAGGACCACTACTTGCAGGTACCCACTGTTGGTTCTTCTATGTGTACTGAAGCAAAATTCTTCATAATTTAAGGAAAAGAATAAATGATCATTAAAGACAGGTAATTATGAACCATCCACTGCCTTTGAAGGACACATAAACTATAATGATATTGGGCACTTTATAATTACCTATGCCTCCTCAATGTTCATTCAATCTTTTCCATAACCCATAGCAGAGTTTGCTGTAAAATGTGACACCCACCTATTACATGGAATATTATGTAGAGCATTCTTTTGTATGTTTACAACACAACTGAAATGTCACTTACCTTATTCTCTGAATATGTGGTGATCATAAATCATGTCTTTTTTATGTTTTTCTTTAACATTTTTGCATAGATCAAATTCACTTCATGGTAGATGGGTAGATGGTTTACAGATAATGATATTAAAATAAGATGAAAGAGCAAAATTCTTCAGTGCATCAAAAATCAAAACATAAAAACAATCTACCCAATAATTTTCATTCCATACAAAGATTATACAAACATACATACATATACATACCAAAATGCCTCTTTTCCCTTACAGTAGGGGGTGACCAAGTTAAAGCTAACAACCACCTCACACCCATGCCACATCCATCTAAAACCCATTTGTTACTATTCCCATCTTAACACATCATAGATGAGGAATCATTCCAGTCCCCTGTCACACTACTTGGGTTTAAGAGAATGCAGAGAGACTTGGCAATTCCGCATTAGGGCCCAACACCCAGAGCTAGTTTATCCCCATGGTTTCATTATATGGCAACCCTGCCCCTCTATCCAACAGCAGTATGGTCTCCACACAAAGTGAAGAAAGAAGATTGTAAGAATTCAAAGGACAGTGACCAAACTGGTTTCCAACCTTGTAGATAAAACATACAGAGAACCCAAACAAATTTAAAAATAAAACTACGTATGACTGCCAGAGAAAAGAAGTACAGGTTCCTATAAGCATAGTTCCTTTCCTGTACGAGTATATTACTATTAGGTGAATTGAATAAACATTAAGTAAATTGCTCTCTTTGATGGAGGAGAAATAAGAAAAGATGAGGTGAAAGTAGACATTAAAAAGATGAGAGCAGGTAAGGCACCTGGGTTAAATGGGTGTCATATGGAGTGTCTAAAAAAGGGAGATACAGTGATGGTTGGCTAGCTGGTGAGGTTGTTTAATGTTTGTCTAAAAGAGGGTAGCATCCCAAAGGAATGGAGAAGTGCATGTATAGTTCTGCTTTACAAAGGAAAGGGGGACACGTGGGAGTGTAGTAGTTTCAGAGGGATCAGTTTGTTGAATGTAGTTGGTAAGGCTTATGGGAGGGTTTTGATTGAAAGGATTAGGAGAGGAACACAGGGAGTAATTGGTGAGGAACAGTGTGGGTTTAGGACAGGTAGGGGTTGTGTGGATCAGATTTTTGTGGTAAGGCAGATATGTGAGAAAGCTTTAGGAAAAGGTAATTAAATGAAATGGCCTCGCTGTGAATGTGCTGTGTCTTGTTGCATTGCTTCTAGCCCAGGGCAGTGGGCAAGATGCAGAGATGACCCAGTATCCAGGAGGAGCCAAGAAAAGAGAGAGGGAGGGATGGTGAATGGTAGTGGAGTATGTGGGGATGAAATGGGTGGGAGTGGATTTATGCCTTTGACTTTGGCTATCTCCCTTGTAGGGGGAAAAAACCCTTGATATATATATGTGTGTACTCTCTCTGATTGCAGTAATTAATATTTTCTTATATGGTTTGTCTGCCAGGCTGGGAACCAACTTGTATTCTTTGTATATTTTAATCACTGCTGTATACTCATATCTAGGGTTGAGAAGTTCTCTGAGATTTTTTTCATTATTTTTTCATCCATACACAGAGGAGCCTCATTTATGTTCATCTACAGTTTGGATGTCTCACTAAAAATTTTGCTGGTGTGCTCATCAGTTGACAAATTGTCCATGAGCAACACTCCAAGATCTTTCTCTTTTACTCTTGTAATATTGTGTACTATGGCATTTAGTCACTGAAAGAGTAATCTGAATTAAAAAAAAATGAGGAACACACCATCTTATACCCCTCTGTACTTGCTCACTTCAGATACCACAACAAAATATTCTCCCTGAGTAACCTGGTGGCTGATTTCCTTGGAGCCACAGATCTCTAGCAAGAGGGCCAGACTGATGAACTGATAAGTATTTTCAATAATAATAGCATTTAAAGTTCAAAACGAATTGTATTTTGAATTGAAATAAGAAAAAAAGACTGGTATAAAACAAATTTTATATAGTATCCTCAACTAAATAAATATAACTATTTGTGTATTAATACAAACAACATACCATGCTTGAAATCAAGTGCATAATCTAAAAAAAAAAAAAAAAAATTACATACACTGCATAAGCATTCCACCAAAAAATGAATTGTCAATAACTTATCAAATCAACAAAGCTTAACTGGCTAATGAAAATAACATAGTTTACAACACAGAGTAAAACATATTGTAATGACACTTAAACAGTCATGAATCAACTACCTAAACAACTCATCTTCTGCTTTGGCCATATTGTAGAAGTACTCATAAATAGATGAGTCTCGTGTGGTCGTGAAGGTAATTCTGGACTGTCGGGCGAGAGCCTCCAGGGACTGCACAGGTGACTGCATTCACAAGATGTGTGCAGACAGCAACATACGGCGACATTGGAGATGAACAGGAGGTGAACAAATGTAAAGTATGGTGAAAACGTGTGTTGTCTACTTCAACTGTACACAATCAGGTCCCAAAATACCATATTTGCCAGCGCATATGACGCATTTTTTAAAATTCTAAATATATCAATAAACTGCCCTGCATCTGTCACAATATTGTATTTCATGCTTAGAAACATATATTTTCCTTACAAAACCACTTTCAAATATATTTCAGTAAATGTATAATGAATCCCACAAAATATCCCTGTAAAATAGGGGTGCACCTTATACGGAGGCAAATACGGTAACCGCTGGCTATCTGGTGCAACCAACTACTTTGAAAATTAAATGGAAAAGATTATATAATTTTAGTTTTGGCAAGGCAATAGGTATATACTACCAATAACTATCTATCTATATACATACATACATACATACATACATATACCATGGGCTTTTTCTCCCTTACAAGGGAGGTCGCCAAAGTCAAAGGCATAAATTCACTCCCACCCATTTCATCCCCACATACTCCACTCCCATTCACCACCCCTCCCTCCCTCTTTTCTTGACTCTATCTATATACCAAGAGTTTTTTTCCCCCTTATAAGGGAGGTAGCCAAGTCAAATTCACGTACCTACTCCCACCCATTACACCCCCCCCCACCCCCCCACCACCACCACCCTTTCCTCCCTATCATCTTATCTCCTTATTGATGATGGGTCATCCCTGTATCCCGCCCACTGCCCTGAGTCAGAAGCAATGTTGAAAGACAGTACACAACATAATGTAAACTAATAACTGTAATAATAGAAATAATAAAATTAGTGATATGAACAATGAAAGAAGAAGAAGACAAATGAAAAGAATATATGAAATAAGGATGGAAGAAATGAATACATGAGGATGACCAAAAATAAGATGGAGAGAGAGTTAAAAAATAGAAAGGTAGAAAATAACAAAGTATGCAGATATGCTGATACATGATAGGTAGGATGAAGAAAATACACAGGGAGCACAAGGCAGAAGAAAAATGGAGAACAAGAGGAAGAGGAAAAGGGAATGAGATGATGAACAAGCCAAGAAAGGTGGAAGGGGAAAATGAGATATCACGGTAGTATTTTAATGAAATAGTGGAAAAAACAGGAGGGGAAAGGGAAGAAAAGGTCTGGAGAAATAAAGTAGAAATTGGGAGAGATTTTGGCCCCATTCTAGAATCAGAATGTCAACATTTTGGGGCTCCATCTCCAGATGGAGGTGAAGTTGTAGATAGGTTTTAAAGATGGCTGGCCAGGAGATGATTCTCTCTGATGTCTATCTCACAGGACCACCACTTGAAGGCACCTGTCTTTGGTTCCAGGAGAAATTGTTTACAGCAAAGCTTGAGACTCATCTATGGTTTCTGTATGAGCTATATTATCATCTAAGTTATTCCAGGAGATGAAGTTTTTGTTTGGAAAATTATTTCATGACATTCTTCAGATATATTGTTTTCAACTTGTTTTTAGGACCTCATGATGCTCTCCTGTCCCAAACAAGCAATATAATGATGTACTACCCAAAAGTTCCAGTAATTTGCACAGAGGAAGCCAACTGTTTGCAGTTTTGCCTTTGGCCACGAGAAGTTAGCAGCATCCCTTGCATAACAAGGACTGGGTCTTGCATCATGACAATGCCTCTGTCCACACATCAATTGCTGTCTGGCAGCTCCTGACTTCCAGTAACAAATAAGTCATTCTCCACCCACCCTATTGACCTGATCTTGCCCCCAGCAATGTTTTCCTGTTTCCCAAGCTGAAATTATGACTGAAAAGGCATCACTTTGACTCAACTAGAAAGATCCAGACAGAATCACAGGTGTCAAAGACCATCACATCTGAAGTCTTTAAGGGATGTATGGCTTGTGAAGAAATGCTGGGACTAATGTATACATGCCCAAGAGCACTACTTTGAAGGTGACAGGAAGAACTAGGAGGTAAGATAATTTATTTTCTCTCATTATTCAAATTACTTGAACTTTTGGGTAGCACTTTATTGTGTCAGTTTTGTCCATTCCCTTTAATGACCTAAATGTTGTGATCATGTCACATTTTTTCTTTGCATGGTTTCTCTGCATGGCTAGGAACAAATCTGGTTATACTGCCCTTTGCATCTTCTCAGTGTTGTTTATATTCCTCAATTTGTGTGAAAATGGCACCAACACTGCATATTCTAATCCAGAGCAGACCAGGCATTCCATATAATCATGATGTAGAAGAAAACTTCATCTTGAAACAAATCTTCCCGTATAATCAAGATTTACATGAACTTTTCAGACAGTGACACCTCTTCATTGAGTGATGCATGGGCTAAACCAAAGGCAGTGGCCAGTTATCCAGGGGCTGACAGATTTGCAAGACAGAACTGTGGCGGTAGATTGACTGGTGCGCCCTTCTCATGGACCAAGTCACTGCCTTAGTCTACACATTCTTCTCCAACCCTCTATTACTCACACTCATATTTGCTTAATATCTTAACCACACATCCTCATGGCCTCATTCACTCCATCTACCCATCTTTCCTTTGGTCTTACCCTTCTTCTCACTCAGCATAACCAATTCATGCATCCTCCAAGGATACCTATATCCATCCATTTTCATAATGTAACCATATCACCTCAGGTTGGCTTGTTCTACTCATTTTCCCAACCCTATCTGTAACTCATTTCCTCAGTGAATCTTTTCCATCCTTCCTAGACTATATTTTGTAACTTCATACATAACCCTTAAGCACCTTACTTCTACTGCCTCCACCCAGCACTCTCTTGCATTCATCACCCACATCTCAGTTTGGTACATAACAGCCATCACAACTAGTACTTCTTGAATTCTTTTCATCTCTTCCACCAACATCTTTTTATTTTTCCTTTCCATTCCCATGGCATCTCCTATCTTTTCTCCCTCCTTCACTCTCTGACTTATTCCCACCTTTAGTCTTCCACTTTCATGTATACCATTTTTGCCCCATACAATCTATCCTCTCTTGAGGAACTTGTGAACCCACCCAGAGGCTCTTGCTGGTTACCTGAAGGTCACAGATCTTCCACAAGAGAGACCAGGGGCAACAAATTGATTGACTGATCTTCCCATGCAATTATATATCAACCTTGTGTCCCTCACTCTTGGGTACTACCATAACCTCACTCTTATGTATATTAGCTTTCAGTTTTCTCTTCTAGTAAATGATGCCAAATTCACTCACCAAACTCTTATCATCTTTCTCTGCCATTGCTAACAGAGCAGTGTCATCTGCATATACTAGGTTATCATCCATTCTTACTCCTTTTCCTCCAACCCATCTCCCCTGGATTCAGTAAAATTATTAGAATATACTTTAGTGCATTTCTTTTCATCAGCCTAACAGATAGGAATGCATTGTAGTCATATATGGATAATACTTCCATTATCATTTGATGTGAAGAGAAACTGATTTAATTCAGTAATAACATTATTGTGATGCATTATCAGCCCCCGGCAAAATTAGGCATCCATCATCAGAGAAAGTGAATGTTATGTCAAGATCAGTTTGCAACAGTTTTCAAGAGCTTGCTTTTGCAGGTCAGTGGAAGACTAGAAGTGAATAGAAGAATTATTCAATGTGAAACATGAAAATAACTTGAAAACTTTGCTCTATTGAGCAATTCCTGAAGGCAGGTATGCCACTGCACTCGCTCCATACATTCTCCAAATAGCAATAAAGGGTCCAATTTTTGCAATGGCTCATCTACTTTTCTGAATTCTAGCCAGCAAAAACATAGCTGTGCTTAACATAAGAATTTTGATATTAACTTATGCTGTCTGCCTCAGATTAACTGATTTTTGTTTTATGTAATTTCATGTAAAGGTGTGAGAGTATGTTTGGTATTTTTGTCTATAATCTGCAAACCATCATATTTCCTCTACAAAAAATATAATGAATATTACTGAGAACTAATATGAAAATAATTCTCTGGAATACTACTAGGATACTATCTAATTTAAAAAGAAAATAAAAAAAATTCCTATCTGATATGGTCAAGTCAGTTTTCTTGGAAGGCTCTGAATATGATTTGGAAAGTGTTGGAATACTGGACAAACAAGTGATCAATCATTCAAAAAGGACAATTGTACTCTAGCCATGTTGAAACACTGGCAGAGTGTGATCACAGATTGTTCAAAAAAGATCATAACTGCACTCTGTAGCCATGTCAGAGTTCTTGTATGTTAATAATACACTGCAGTCATCCATTCATTTAAAAATAATCCTTAAGGCAAAAAAATGCACCTTATTAAAAATCAAAATTCATTCAAAAGAGGCTGCATGCACAAAAATAAACATGCTAAAAATTAAAGGTGATCATCTATGTATATTTTCAAAATTAACAACAATAGTGTGTTGGTGTTGTCTAGGTACTGTTAGAATTGCAGAGTGGGGAGCAGGTGAGACATGGGCAGACTTGGTTAATAATAATACCGGTAGAGCTCCTCCTCAGCAGCTGCCATGTTGATAAAATACTGTTCAACAGCAGTAGACCCCAGAATTGTATAGTTGATCTTACTCTGGGTTGCTAACTCTTCCAGCGAACTCACAGGTGTCTGTAAGGGGAATTGGTCTGGATTTTACAGGAACTCTTATTCACCTGCCTGATGTATGGAGTGCCTTAATACCCCTTAAGTATAGTGACATTCTTTATATATTTTGTCCTAGTTGATACTGGGTGAAATTACTCATGTGAACGGTGCATGAGCCCTGGATAAACACAGGTCTCAATAAATCAAGTTCCTTTTTTGGTTCAGTTTCCTCACTCCTGAAGTAAATAAAATTATCTGTCATTAGCCAAAACAAAACAAACAATGGGTTTTACCATATGGACAGGTTGTGAGGCATGGACTCACCTAGGTTTGATATCATGAATCACTGATAATCAATCAATCTACCTATTGCCCTAGTTCTCTCTTGGAGGAAGCCTGTGGTTGCTTGGAAACCAGCCATAGCCAATGGCTCAGCCCAGAAGTTATTCAACAAAAATACCTCTTGGTGCTGTCTGGAGTGAGTGCAGGACAATGTATTATTTCTTTAATTTTTTTATACCTGACTGTAACATACAGGAAATGAGCTAAACTGGCTTACAAAAACACTGTTGGCTCCCAAGAAAAAGTGATCATGTAGCTTTTGAATTTCATTTTGAAGGTGAAGAAATAGAGCTGAGAAACAAATCATAAAGACAAGGAAAATTCATTTTGGAAATACAAACTTCTCAGTCTACAATGCCACACACTAATTATCCCTAAACAACACAATATATCTTCCGTGAATCACTTGTGGACCCTCCTGGAAGCTGTTGCCAGTTCCATGAAGGTTGTGGGTCTTCTACAAGAGTGTCCAGAGACAATGGATTGATCAATTGAAACTTGTTATGTTTGAGGAAATTCTCTGCAGAAGTAAGATTTGAAGGAATTCATGAACCCATTTACTTTTATCTTTTGTACTCTCCCTTCCCTGCTTGACTGGCATTCTTCATGAATCCAATGGCTCCTTCACCTTATCTATCCAGTTCATTCTTGGTCTTCCTCTCAAGTTCACCCCATGAGTGTTACTCCTTTTCTGTATACTACAATTAGGTAAATTCCATTCATTTCTGCTTTCTTCACTTTCTCTGCCAGTCTTTCGTCCCTCTCTCTATATGCCCAAACCATCTCAGCACTCTCTAATCTACCCATTTTGATAGTTATTTTCCCATCTCTGTTCTCTGTCTCACCTCCATATTTCTCAACCACCTCATCTCAGAAACATTCAGACTCCTCTCTACCTCCCTTATGTTCCAAGTCTCTGCTCCATATAGTGCAATGGGTACAATCACTATACAATCTTATCTTTGCATTCATTTCCAAATATGTATTTATCATAATACTTTTCACTGCACCCAGACATTTACTTGTTTCCTTAACTCTATAATTCATCTCTATATCCTTAATTAACATAAAGAATACAGTACAGGATGCCATAAAATGATGTCACAATAATGTAATGTCATAATTTTGACTGAACACAGGATGAACATTGAAGATGCCAGACATGTTCCTGTGTGGATTGGTAGATGACACAAACTTGTGATTTCCTAAACCTTAAAGAAGAAGAAGAAGAAGAAAAAAAAAAAAAAACCATATATATACATATACACATATATATATATATATATATATATATATATATATATATATATATATATATATATATATATATTTATATATATATACAAGAAAAAAAAATATTACTAACACTTGAGGAGCTTCAAGGTGTTCCAAAGGAACTCCATAACACTTCAATGAAAACTTTCCATGATGGTGGAAGGGAAAAAGAAGATTTATTGTTTATATATTTGACATGCACACATCCACTATTCTTACTGCATAGTCTACCATACTTCTCTTACTCACAAGGTGCAAATAAGGGAAGAACAATACTGAATCACCAGTTCAAAGGCTTAATGCAGATACATTTGTTACCAAAGCTTGTCCTATACTTCTGCAACATCACAACTATACTGTAGGTGGATATGTACCTAATTACCTGAATAACGCAAACAAGACCAGCCCACATTGGATGAAAATGCTAAAGACAACATACACTTCAAGAAGCCAGTGTCAAGTCTAAATCCATAAAGTGGACATGTCAAGATTCATGCTCATGCTGTGCATCAATGAAGTGAGATCTTTAAAAATAATAATTTTCCTCAGTTTCTATTCCTACAATGTTTTCAATCAGGGACATAAAACTTTGGACTTTAATTCACACATGACAAATGTGAAAGTTTGACATTTCAGTCATATACTGTATAGTACGTCATACATTTAATATTGAAAAAAAAAAATCTTGTTGAAATTTAGAAAAATTCAACCACATTTTAGACATCGCCAAAACCAAACAATTGATTTCCATAAGTGTTATTTGTATATATCAATATTTCCATACCATAACATAGATTTTGAGCCCCATTCTTGTACATACATACATATACCAAGGCTTTTTCCCCCTTCCAAGGGAGGTAGCCACAAAGGGAAAGGCATAAAAACACTCCCACCCATTTCATCCCTAAATACACTCCACACCCCTCCCACCCTTCCTCTCATCTGAGCACCATCTGGATGACGGGTCATCCCTGAACCCTGCCCACCGCCCTGGGTCAGAAGCAGTGTCGCAAGACACAGTACATCCACAGCAAGGCCGCTTCATTTAATCGGCGACCCCCCCTCTCCGTCCCCCTTTGCATATAAAGGGAGGACGGGGAGAAATCCCTTCGGGCTGCGTCAAAATTTACTCACACATACTACCCCCCCGCCCATTCCTCCTCATGCAGTCACAACATCATCCATATACAACCATTCTCCACTCACCTCTGTCTTCCGTCCTCTCCCTTCCTTCCTCAACAGACATTCCCTCTTCCCCAAAGCCCCCTTCACCCCATCCATCCACCTCATCCTAGGACGTCCCCTCATGTTCACTCCCTCCACATCTGCCTTCCATACCTCTTTTACTAGTCTTTCTTCACTCATTCTTTCCATGTGTCCAAACCATCCTAATATTCTTTCATCAACCCTCTCTCCCAAATCCTTTTTCACCCCTGTTCTCCTCCTCACCTCCTCATTTCTCACTCTATCCAGCCTAGTAACCCCCACCATACTTCTCAGACACCTCATCTCAAACACATTCAAACTCCTTCTCTCTTCCTCTCTCATGTTCCATGTTTCTGCTCCATACAGTGCTGTTGGCACAATCACTCCTTCAACAGAATATCAGGAAAATATACAATTGGAACCAAAGAAGTAAAGAAAGTAGGATCCGAAAAAGATTTGGGAGTAATTATCACGAACGACCTGTCCTATGATATACAGATTAACAAAATTGTCGGGGAGACTTACAATTTGCTAAGATCAATAAAAGTGGCGTTTACATACTTGGACGAAGACATGATGAAAAAAATATTGGTTACATTGATAAGGCCTAGATTAGAGTATGCAGCGACATTGTGGTCCCCCAGTACCAAAAAGAATATAAAGAAAATAGAAAGAATCCAAAGAGCAGCTACAAAAATGGCACCTGCACTTGCAAACCTATCATACGAAGAGAGATTGGCTAAACTGGAGTTACCGACACTGGAGCAAAGAAGAGAGAGAGGTGACCTATTGACCATCTACAGAATCATGAAAGGCACAGAGGTACTCGATAGTGAGAACTTACTTAACTGGGACAAAAGAAACACAAGAGGACATGGAAAGAAAATAAAAAAACATAGCTATAGAAGAGAACTGAAGAAAAACAGTTTTCCTCATAGAGTTTTGGACACTTGGAACAAACTGGACAATGAAATAGTATGCGCAAAAACCATTCATGAGTTTAAAAACAAACTAGACACTGCAAGATACAAAGGCGGGACAACACGAGCATAGCTCCCCTTCCCGCAAAATACAACTAGGTAAATACAACTAGGTAAATACAGTCTCCTCTTCGCATCCATTCCTAAATGTCTATTCCTCATTACACTCTTTAATCCACCAAGGCATTTACTCGCTTCTCTCAATCTACATTCTACCTCCACCTTCACTCCACCTTTTCCTGCTACACTTGCACCCAAGTATCTAAAACTATCCACTTCCTCCAGTCGCTCTCCCTTAATGTTCACTTCCAGTCTACTGCCACTTTCACCCCTTGTACATCTCATCACCTTACTTTTACCCACATTTATCTTTAGCTTTCTTCTATCACATACTCTCCCAAACTCTGCCACCAGCTTCCTCAATCCCTCCTCTGACCCTGCCACAAGCGCAGTGTCGTCCGCAAACAACAGCTGGCTCACCTCCCACTTTTCTCCATTTTCTTTAACCATCTCCAATCCCTGACTCACTACCCTAGCATTCACCTCTCGCACCACCCCATCCATGTATAAGTTGAACAGCCAGGGCGACATAACGCATCCTTGACGAAGTCCCACCTTTACTTCAAACCACTCACTCTCTCCATTTCCAATCCTAACACATGCTCTACTACTCACATAAAAACTCTTGACAGCTCCCAAAAGCTTTCCTCCTATCCCATAAATCTGCATAACCTCCCACAGTGCCTTTCTGTCTACCCTATCATAAGCCTTTTCCAGATCCATGAAAGCCCAAAAAACATCCTTCCCCTTTCCTATAGCTTTCTCACATATCTGTCTTACCACAAAGATCTGATCTACACAACCTCTACCTGTCCTAAATCCACACTGTTCCTCACCAATTACTCCTTCTGTTCCTCTCCTAATCCTCTCAATTAAGATTCTCCCATAAGCCTTCCCTACTACACTCAACAGGCTAATCCCTCTGAAATTACTACATTCACACTTGTCCCCTTTTCCCTTGTAAAGAGGAACTATACAGGCACTACTCCAGTCCTCCGGTACTCTACCCTCTCTCCAGCAAACATTAAATAATCTCACCAACCAGTCCACCATCACTGAACCTCCCTTTTTCAGACATTCTGCATGACATCCATCCAGACCAGGTGCCTTACCTGCTTTCATCATCTTTACAACTGCCTTCACCTCATCCTTCCTTATTTCTCCTCCATTCTCCTCACTCATCACTTTCATTTTTTTCGTATTTCCCACTGCAGCTATCTTTCCTTCCCTATCCTCCTTCACATTCAGCAACTCCCTAAAATATTCTGCCCATCTTCCCCTCACTGCCATCTCTTCCATTATCAACTCTCCATCTGTACCTTTTACCTTTTCTTCCCTACTTGATTCGCCTCCTCTTCCTCTCTTAATTTCTTTCCAAAACATCTTTTTATTACTTTCAAAATTTTCTGTCATACTCCTACCCCATTTCACATCTGCTCTCCTCTTTGCCTCCTTTACCTTTTGCTTTACTTCTCTTTTCTTTTCTTTGTACGTCTCATATGACTCCCCTGTCCTCTTTTGTAACCAATCTGTGAATGCTCGCTTCTTCTCTTCTACAACCTTCTTTGTTTCCTCATCCCACCATTCGCTACCCTTTCTTCTATTTCCCCCTGTCCTTCTTGTTCCACACACCATCCTTGCACACTTTAAGACTCCCTCCTTGAACCATCCCCATTCCTCCTCCACACCCATCTCTGCTCTATCCTTTACTCCCTCCCACTCCTCCTTCAGCTTCTTTTCGTACTCCTTCTCCTTTTCCTTTTCATTCAAGGAGTTCACTCTAAGAACCTCCCTACCTTTTGTCCCTTTCCTCCTTCTCCATCTATCCTCCACTCTCAACTTACCTTCCACCAAAAAATGATCTGATATTCCCCCACCCTCTCCCCTTAGCACATGTACATCCTTAACTCTTCCTATCATAATCCTATTTACCACTACATAATCCATTAGCGCTCTATCTACCACCCTTCCCTCCACCACCCTCTCCCATGTGTACTTATGCTTGACTTTCTTCCGAAACACTGTATTTGCTATCATCAACTCTCTTTCTAGACACATTTCCACCATCAACTCTCCACTACGATTCTTTCCTGGAACTCCACACTTCCCAACCACTCCATCGATTGGACCATCTCCCACTCTAGCATTAAGGTCTCCCAGTACTATTACATTGACACCTCTTCCTAAACCCTCTATGCACTCATTTAAATCTATCCAAAAGGCCTCCCTTTCTTCCCTGCTCTTCTCACTGCCCGGCCCATATGCACTTACAAAGACCCACATCTCCTTTCCCAGTTTCACCTTCATCCACATTATCCTTGAGGAAACCTCCTTCCACTCCACTACCCCTTTACCTATCTCCTCACTTACTAGAATAGCCACCCCTTCCCTCCCTCGCCCTCTCTTCACTCCTGATAACCTCCCACTTACACTCCCAAACATACACTCACCCTTCCCTTTCAACTTAGTTTCACTCAAAGCCAACACATCCAACTTTCTTCTCACAAACATACTACCTATCTCTTCCCTTTTACTCTCATCTGTACCACATCCACGCACATTAAAAGACCCAAACCTTAGGGTGCTGGCCCGAGGCCCGCCAGCACCCCTTATGCCTTCACTTTTGTCTTTAGGATGTGTGCCCCGTGGGGCTACAGGGAGAAGGATGCCTAGTCCCTCTCCCCGTCCCTTTCTTCTCGCCTCTTACGATCCAAGTGGGAAAACTTGGTGGCAGTATTCTTTTCCCCCACCACAGGGAATTCCCCCAATCAGAAAGCGAATACTCAGAGAAATGGTACAGGACAGCAACAAGGGGTTGGGGGACAGCATAACGGAGGGACAGTCGTAGTATAAAAGTGCCATCATTTCTCTATAAACAGAATTTCTTCTATCATAGACAAAATGATGTGTGGCTCTGGTCCGTAGGGGCGCCCCATATAGACCCTAAAGTATCGACTGCATGCTACTTTGCCACAATAACAAGCAGCCAATACCCCAGACACTTGTACTATACAATAAGTGAATTTTCTTCAAATACTCCTATAACTATTGTTACTACCACTACAAATATCATAAATAATGCAGTCTATACTGTATACAGTACTACCTTAACAATTAAATTGCCACTTCTACCAGTGGTAGATGTACTATAGCTACAAACAAAATATTGAACTAATGAAGCATATACAGTAATACTATTTTTACTTAAAGAACCTACAATTATTCCTATCACTGTATCTTCTATTTGCAAATTTATTTATCCTAACTAGGCACAAACCTGCATCCTTTCGACAGTAAGGAAGGCAGCCAGGTTAGCTGTAAAGGTGGCAAGCATAAGAACTACGAAGAGCCAGTAGGCTGCTACAAGGGTCCTCCCTGAGAGTGCCTTTGGAGCTTCACCTCCGCCTTGGGGAGTAAAGGATGTCAGGGCAAACCAAAAGCTCTCTTTTAAGGTGAATTTCCTGTAACAATGAAAATTTTTCACACTCAGTAGCTGCAAAACTACTGGACATAATTATGAGAGTATGGATTAGTAGAAGTGCATATCACTGCATATGCAAGAATTCTCAAAACCATACATTTTCTATACACTGGGGTCTCGAAATGTGACAAGGTTTGGGCAGTTTTCGAGGCATCTGAATACAATTTTTCAAAATCCATATCACCTCCATTTTAGCAGACAAACTCTCTGCTAAAATAGAGGAGATTCGTGTTTTGACAAATCCCATTTCAATGTCTAGAAAACTGCCCTAATCCTGTCACATTTTGAGACCCTATTGTGCCTCACTACACAAGCTCAACACACAGAACAAAATAAAATATCCAACTCTGTATCATACTATTCACAAATAGACAAGGCCTTCCTTTCATCACCTAAAACACAACCCCACACTCAAGTCACTTAATCTGTAGGCTTATATGGTGCAAATTTCTATAGTGGATCATAGTGCAAGGCCCATAAATTTAAGGACTGTGGGTAAATTTTATATTGTGTGTTGTCTGGTTAGCCAACCTGTGAACAAATACTGTTACCACACCTGCATGGATATGGGTACAGTTCTGCATTGTTCTGGGCTGAATAGGGTGAATATCGATCCAGCAGCCATATCATAATTCCAGTGACCACAAGAGCAGCAACAATGGACACCCACACCTCTGGCTTGAGCACAGTCATAAACTTGAACAGGCTCTCTTCCTTTTGCCGTTTCTGGATCACTGAGTAACAAGAAAAAGGATATTTTGAGAATTAATTCTAGAGGTGAGAGCAGATTTCACCTCATGGAGTTTGTGATTTGTCATCAAGTAGACCTGGGGAGAAACTGGGGTGCATGAATACAGATGAGTGAGGCAGACTCAGGATCAAGACACATGAGCATTAAAAGTCTTAAAAGACTGAGCAGTATACAAATTTTTATAAAAAGAAATTTACACAATGAAGCAGTTAACAAGATATAAGCAAAATGATAATTGCATGCATATTTCAGTAATAGTGTCTCATTCATACATACCAATGGAAATGCCTGACTGATCAAAATAGGGTGCAACGAAGTCGACCACCTCTTCACGTTCTGAGGTCATTGTCAGGGGTGCTACAATTAAATCTGTTTCCTGTAAGTGCAATAGCATGAAGTCAAATTTGTTGGATTGTCAACAAAGCACACAGTACTTACTGACAAAAATATGAGTTATGTAAGAGTGCAGTACTGTCATGCAGTGTCTGCATATCTGAACACAATCTGACACTTGTACTATCACAAACAAAAAGTAAATTCCCTCTTCTAGCAACCTTTGATACAATTCAATGTGGTTTCAGGCAAAGAAAGATGTGAATTTCTATTACCCATTTGAGAGTAAATAATCTGGTTCATACATTATATATATATGTATATATATATATATGTATATATATATATATATATATATATATATATATATATATATATATATATATATATATAAAGGTGTAGATGGAGAGATAATAATGGAAGAGAAGGCAGTAAGGGGAAGATGGACAGAATATTTTAGGGAGTTGCTAAATGTGAAGGAGGATAGGGAGGGAAAGATAGCTGCAGTGTGAAATGCTAAGAAAATGACCGCGATGAGTGAGGAAAATGGAGGAGAAATAAGGAAGGATGAGGTGAAGGCAGTTGTTAAGATGATGAAAGCAGTTAAGGCACCTGGTCTGGATGGATGCCATGCAGAATGTCTGAAAAAGGGAGGTACAGTGATGGTGGACTGGCTGGTGAGGTTATTTAATGTTTGCTGGAGAGAGGGTAGAGTGTCGGAGGACTGGAGGAGTGCCTGTATAGTTCCTCTTTACAAGGGAAAAGGGGACAAGTGTGAATGTAGTAGTTTCAGAGGGATTAGCTTGTTAAGTGTAGTTGGGAAGGCTTATGGGAGGATCTTGATTGAGAGGATTAGGAGAGGAACAGAAGGAGTAATTGGTGAGGAACAGTGTGGATTTAGGACAGGTAGAGGTTGTGTAGATCAGATCTTTGTGGTAAGACAAATATATGAGAAAGCTATAGGAAAGGGGAAGGATGTTTTTTGGGCTTTTATGGTTCTGGAAAAGGCTTATGATAGGGTAGACAGAAAGGCACTGTGGGAGGTTATGCAGATATACGGGATAGGAGGAAAGCTTCTGGGAGCTCTCAAGAGTTTTTATGAGAGTAGTAGAGCTTGTGTCAGGATTGGAAATGGAGAGAGTGAGTGGTTCGAGGTAAAGGTGGGACTTCGTCAAGGATGCGTTATGTCGCCCTGGCTGTTCAACTTATACATGGATGGGATGGTGCAAGAGGTAAATGCAAGGGTAGTGGGCAAGGGATTGGAGATGGTTAAAGAAAATGGAGAAAAGTGGGAGGTGAGCCAGCTGTTGTTTGCGGACGACACTGCGCTTGTGGCAGGATCGGAGGAGGGATTGAGGAAGTTGGTGGCAGAGTTTGGGAGAGTATGTGATAGAAGAAAGCTAAAGATAAATGTGGGTAAAAGTAAGGTGATGAGATGTACAAGGGGTGAAAGTGGCAGTAGACTGGAGGTGAGCATTAAGGGAGAGCGACTGGAGGAAGTGGATAGTTTTAGATACTTGGGTGCAAATGTGGCAGGAAAAGGTGGAGTGAAGGTGGAGGTAGAATGTAGATTGAGAGAAGTGAGTAAATACCTTGGTGGATTAAAGAGTGTAATGAGGAATAGACATTTGGGAATGGATGCTAAGAAGAGACTGTATGAAGGAGTGATTGTGCCAACAGCACTGTATGGGGTGGAAACATGGAACATAAGAGAGGAAGAGAGGAGTTTGAGTGTGTTTGAGATGAGGTGTCTGAGAAGTATGATGGGGGTTACTAGGCTAGATAGAATGAGAAATGAGGAGGTGAGGAGGAGAACAGGGGTGGTAAAGGAGCTGGGAGATAGGGTTGATGAAAGAATATTAGGATGGTTTGGACACATGGAAAGAATGAGTGAAGAAAGACTAGTAAAAGAGGTATGGAAGGCAGATGTGGAGGGAGTGAACATGAGGGGACGTCCTAGGATGAGGTGGATGGATGGGGTGAAGGGGGCTTTGGGGAAGAGGGGAATGTCTGTTGAGGAAGGACGGGAGAGGAGAGAAGACAGGGGTGAATGGAGAATGGTTGTATATGGATGATGTTGTGATTGCATGAGGTGGTATGGGCAGGGGGGTGGGGGATGAAGTAGTATGTGTGAGCAAAATTTGACGCAGCCCAAAGGGATTTCTCCCCGTCCTCTCCTTTTATGTAATGGGGGGATGGAGAGGGGGGTCGCCAATTTAATGAAGCAGCCTTGCTGTGGATGTGCTGTGTCTTGCAACACTGCTTCTGACCCAGAGCAGTGGACAAGGTGCAGGGATGACCCGTCATCCAGGAGGTGCTCAGATAAGAGGGAGGGTGGAGGGGTGTGGAGTGTATTCAGGGATGGAATGGGTGGAAATGATTTTATGCCTTTCCCTTTTTGGGTCCCTCCCTTGTAAGGGGGAAAAAGCCTTGGTATATATATATATATATATATATATATATATATTAGATATATACATAAATATATATATATATATAAATATATATATATATATATATATATATATATATATATATGTATATATGACATGACATGATTCCCACTTTCCAAATCCTTACAGATTCTAGATAAAAGTATCCACCAGAAGGTTGGAATAACATTTTGTTTTCAATATTATAAATGTCAGAAATTAACACCAATCAATCATTTGTTGCTCAGGAACCTTATGGCCCCACAGCAGCTGGTACTCCTCTGGAACTCCCACTGATCTCTACAGGAAATGTTTGTTAGGCTGCCGTCTGTGTTATGTAAAACTAGCAGTTGGAAGAAGGAAAAGAGGTAGACATGTAGTAGTTGAGGGAATGAAATGTATTGATTCTAGTCCAGACACCAAGTAACAGCCCCTTGGGGCTGCATCTCCAAGTAGAGTTATGAGTGATAATGGGCTTTGGAGATAACCAGAAATCTCTCTGATGTCCATCCTGTGGCATCAACCTGTACAGGTGTTCACTTTTGGTCCCTATGGCTAGAAACAATGGTTGAGACTCACTTTTATTACATAAGAATCATACTAAATTGTAGAACCTCCCAAGTCACCAGAACTCACTCCTTCATTACATAATGACTTAACATAACTCTCACTACTTATGATATGTGACTGCACTTATGTGGAGTTTCTTACCCCACTAGCCAGGTCACCAACTAATCCATTCCAGGTCCCATCAGGCTGCCGTGCTCCATATTTACCATCTTTTGGAAACACAAATTCGAAATCAAACTTCATCATATCCCCTAGCTTCTGTGCTAGATCAACACAGTATCCATCTAGCTTGTCAATCTCATCAGTGCTTCCACCCTCTATGACAAGGGTGTCCATGCTATTATCTTTCATGTAGACCCAAGGCCGGGACTATAAGGCAAAGATAAACAAGAAAATTAAATATATAGCTACAGGACAGTTAAACTCTGTAACACAAGGGATAGCAAGAAAAATATTACAAGATTCATAACCAGTAAATCCACAAGGTTGATATTCTATATATGCATGTCTTGTCACTCCCACCCACCTTGATAGTTCCAATCCGGAAGTACCTCCTCATTGGGGTGTTCTTGTATTCAGGGTCAAGCTCTAACTTGTTGGCTGTGTCCCACTTGCCAACCTCCATTTTGGTTGATGAGTTGAGTATCATCATATTAAATTCCATATCAGGGGCAATTTCATTCTTTTCCACAGACCACATTGCACCTTTCCAATCACTCATTTCCTGACATGAAATAGATAAAAGATATAAATGGCATCTGGTAGCAATGTTAGTGAGTTGTATTTACCTAATTGTAGTATACAGGAAAGGAAAAATGCTCTTTAATGCAAATAGTGATGACTATGGCATACTGTTAAATATCATGCCGGGAAAATATATATCACATTACAAAAAAAAATTGAACTTTGGATATCATAAAGGCCACAAACCAAATAACCATGCCACATGAGTTGTTAAATATATTGAGTACATTTATACACACATTCCAAGAGGCCTTTTCCCTCTTATATGAGGAGAGTCAAAACATGCACCTATCCCACATCCATTCAAAGCCCATTTGTCACTCCTTCCCACCTTAGCACCTCATGGATGAAAGTTCATCACTGTCCCCTGCCACACTGCCCACATCAAAGGTAATTTTGTGTGACACAACAACACAACAGGACCCAACAGTTGGAGCTAGTTTACTCTCACCCGTTCATTATGTGGCGAGCCCCTCCCCCTCCACCACCATACTCACTCCAAACATTTAAAGAGTAGACAAGAAGATCTCGCCGGGCTGCACCATCTCATCATTAAAGGGAATTGACATCAAAAGTGACAAAATTTTCACATTGAATGAGAATCAGACAAGAAACAATGGTCTCAAACTGTCCGGAAATAGATTCAATTTGGAAGTAGGTAGAAACAACTTTGCAAACCGTGTAGTTAATGAATGGAATAAACTTCCTGCACAGGTAGTGCAATGTAGTTCAGTTCGAAGCTTTAAGAATCATTTAGATAAATACCTAAGTAAGATGCTGTAATTATTATAATTTATGTTATATTATTTGTTTTTGTTTTGTTATAATTTGTCTGTCTGATTTTCATTTATTATTAGTTATATGTCAATTTATTATCATTTACTATTTACCTGTTTGTTTGTTATTCAACTATACCAATGCATTTATTTATGTATTTTAATTGTTATTTACATTGTTATAGTTTTAATTTATTATTAATATGATTTTTTTTTTCTTTCTTTTTTTTTTTTTTTGCATCCGACCTAGATATGGATCAAAAGGTCTCCTGTCGGCATGCTTTGCCTTTGTAATCCTTTGTAATCCTTACAACCATTCCCCATTCGCTTCTAGCTTTAGCACTCTCTTCCTTACTCAACATACATTCCTTCTGTATCCAGTGTCCCCCGTACATCATCCAGCCACCTCATTCTTGGTCTTCCTCTCAAGTTCACTTCACCCACTTCTGCATTCCACACTCTTTTTGTGAGTCTTTCCTCACTCTTTCCACAACACCATAGACAGTTTCATGAGGGTCAGAGGTCTCCCATAAGAGGGACCACAGTCATCAGGTTGAATAATTAATTCTTTATTTAGGCTTTTCCATACAACACTGTATCTTCAAGCATCTCATATTTTTCAATTGATTTCCAGGTTCTCTTTTTGCTCCCTTGCCCCATACTAAGAGATCTTCTCTGTCAATCTTGTCCATTCCTTTCATGTCATGTCACTCTTTTTTTCTTCTTTTCTTTGATGGATGCACTTACTGTATTTAGGGCTGTATAAAAGTTCTCCCTTGAAGGGGGCAATGATGGAGGTGAACTGCAGTCACCCTTGACATTACTGCGACCTGAGGCTTTCACTGCCCTTGCCGTGTATATGAGAGCTGTTTGGGTCATGTCCCTGCCAAACTAAACACAGAAAGAAGCCATTACTCATTAGTCTATGCACTTTATACTTTATGTGCTTGAAATAAATCAGTTTAAATGACCTTAGATACAAATTCTGACCTGCTTCTCTCTGCAACTACAAGGGGGGTCTGTAGCAGTTACACTGCAACAAACACTTGATGTTGGATTTACTGTGGTAACTGTTGTCTTCAAGAGGCCTGAGCTGTATGAAGAAGATTGGAAAATGTTAATTTTATTGGCTGGGAGGTATTTTCATTCCCAAACAAATATTACCTTTCAAGACATAACAGGTTTTAATGCAGAAGTTGTGATGTGTTCTCCACAAGTATTCTAAACTATTGTGGTGCAATTTGTAGTGATTTCCGAATTATCTATCTTTATGTCAAAAGACTTCTTACCCTTTATAAGTGAGGTAATCAGACAAGGTATATCCACCTTCCATCCATCCAACACGTGCTTGTTTCTCAATGATAAGGACAAGTAATCTAAAGTCAAGTACACTCAGGGCCCTCACATCCTGGCGGCACATTTAGAGCAGCAGCAATTCTAGTATGGACATGCTGCCCACAAGGCTGACAGAATAATTATAATGAAAAAAGCTCAAAGGAACCCTGAATACTTTACTGTAATATATGAATTTTGTGTTAGAATTAACACAATATGAAATATTTTTTCCTTATCCTTTCTGCAATTGGGACATTAAATTTGAATTTTAAAATCCATTTCATCATTTCATAAGCCAATAGCGAAAACAAGCTGTAAGGGATGGTGAAGATGGGGAGTAGTGATGTGGGGGGGGTTCATCAATGAGAACTTTGCCCTGGGGCAGCACTTAGGTATGTAAAGGCTCTGAGTACACTGAATGCCAAAGTATTAAAAAAGTAAATTACTTTATCTTATATTTGACACATGACTTTCACCTCACACAAAATATTGGAAATCAATAAAGACAAAAAATATGAAACAAATGAGTCACAAAAACTATCAGCAAAACTATAGTGAGACATAAAGACTATTGGTGAATGTTTAGGTCAATTTTCACAATACAAATAAAATGATGATGGAAAAAATCACAGAATGCCTGATAAGTCTAAGACCAGATCAGGTAGCAGTGATGTGATCTCCACACAAAATGAAGGACATAAACAAGATCAAGGGCATACAAACAACAGTGACCAAAATTCTTTCCAGTCTTTCAGATAAAATGTACAAAGAGATTTGAAGGTCTGGTCCTGTCATTATT
The DNA here is from genome assembly GCF_046742065.1 of Oratosquilla oratoria. NCBI lineage: Eukaryota > Metazoa > Arthropoda > Malacostraca > Stomatopoda > Squillidae > Oratosquilla > Oratosquilla oratoria. The sequence goes on along the minus strand of NC_134785.1, from coordinate 9,708,802 downwards.
GAAAGAAAGAGAGAAGAGAAAGAGGTTGGACCTACAGATGGAAGGTGAGGGTCCTGACATGTTTAGAAGATTGGCAACAAAGATACATCTCTTTGACATCCATCTCACAGGACCACTAACTGCTGGTACCCATTGCTGGTCCTTTTCACTGATATTATATAGTTTACATAATTGTAACACATTACACAACCTGTTTCCTACTGGATGCCTGACAATATGACCTCCAGTACATAATTCTTTAAACATACATTTTGCCTTCACTTGATGGTGGGTGTTTATGCCTTGGCTGGCTACCTCCTTTATGAAGGGGAAGACAAATAGACATTTAGCATTATAAATAGCCCATTTCCACCTAAAATATACCTTACTTACTCAAATGGTGCTTCCTGGTCTAGATCACTAAAGACTAAAGTCCAACGAGAATCACGGGTGACAAGACTGTACATGTCCACCTGAAAGACAGAGGAACCTATTAGATGAGTAACAGAACCTTTAGGCAGCATCATAAGGATCAACCAATGTGCCAAAGGTTACCTGAGAACTATATGCTCTAGCCAATGCTGAATAAGGATATTATTAAGAACTTTCATTTTCATAAGAACTGAAGATCACCATCATCTTGAATCCTGAAGGTGTCTGGGACTAATAATTTTCTTCAGCAGATGGGATGGGGTAGTCAGTTCTTTTGCAAAAACAATGACAAGCCCTAACAGCAGATATAAGTGTGAATATTCTTCTTACAGAAGTGAGAAAATATATTAATTCAGTACAGTGTGGAAACTAATTAAAATTAATAGCAACAAATATAGTAGGGACATCTACTGACATTGACCATGGACATAATATAAATAGAGGATGCATGATATTCATTTTCTGTTCACCTTGGCATACATATCCATGAGTTCTTGAGTTGTCCCAAACATAACATAGTAGGAAGGTGAAGGCCGCATTTTCTTAAGTGTCTCTGTGGTGTTGGCCTGGACACCAGCCTGTACGATGACACGTACCACTGATCCTCCTACTAAATAGTAGAGTGCTTGATCCAGCTCTGCAATTGATGATATTGAAAGAAAACAAATTTATTGAACTTCATCCTAAAAATATCTTTAGAGCATGTTCAACTTTCATAAAAACAAATTTAACCCTCGATTTAACGGACAAATGCATGCAGACCCTTGTCCGTTATTTGCAAAAGTCTGTTACGTAGAAAATTGTCCGTTAGGTTTCAGCGTGCACATATGTATTAGATACATATGTACATTACATATAAAGAAGAAATTGAACCATTTCTTACCTTAAATCTAGTTGCTATCGGACAAAGTTTCATTTTACAGACTCTGTCCAGAATATTTGACCATTACTACTGGAAACCTATCAGAAATTTTTTCATTTTATGTACTTTGTCTGGTATTTGACTGTTACTACCAGACACCCATCAGACAAATTATCATTTTATGGACTTCGTCCGGAATTTCACTGTTACTACCGGACACACTTTTTTGTCTGCTAAATCGAAGGTCCGCAAATTCGAGGTCCGCTAAATCGAGGGTTGAGTGTATAATGTTATTCACGACAAAACTTGGGAAGACCTACCTGCTTCATTGCTAAAAATGAGTGCAGCATCTGTAGCATTGCGGGATTGAAGTAAATCATCAACTGCCTCCATCCATGCATGGTTACTTATTTGTGCTCGTAAGTAAGGCACACCTATTTCTGTTGCTCTGTCACGACCATATGGCCACCCTCCAGCTGTCAAGTCAAGGAGAGCTGCCACACTTCCAAAGAGTGCTGAACACACTATGAAAAAAGAAGTATGTATGTAGGCATGATCAATATAAATGATGGGAGAAAAACAGGTGTAGGAAAGTGAATGAGAACTACAAGAATATACAAGCATTTATCTATTGTTTACAGTACTAAGGGATCTCCCATAATATCCAAAAATTAACACTTATTTTCCCCCTAGAGTTCTTACATGTTAAGAGCACTTAAATGTTCCCCATTCCTACTGTTCTTGTCTCTTTTATTTATATAATTTTTTTCTCAATCCCCATTCCTGTATAAATGCTGAGTGGATAGTCATTTCATACTTCACATGTTTCTTTCTCACATCTATGCACTTCTGATTTGAGTCTACATTTTGTCTAAATTTAGTATATTCATTTATGTATGTATGTGGTGCTACATAAGAGTTATTATTTCTATCTTTTGTAGGTGAAAGCAGTTATTAAAATGATGAGAGCTGATAGAGGACCTGGGTTGGATGGTGAGGTTGTTTAATGTTTGTCTAAAAGTAGGTAGAGTGCTGGAGGACTGGAAGAATGCCTGTATAGTTCCACTTTACAAGGGAAAAGGGGACTAGTGTGAGTGTAGTAGTTTCAGAGGGATCAGTTTGTTGAGTGTAGTTGGGAAGCCTTATTGGAGGGTTTTGATTGAGAGGATTAGGAGAGGAACAGAGGGAGTAATTGGTGAGGAAAAGTGTGGGTTTAGGACAGGTAGGGATATGTGGATCAGATTTTTGCAATAAGGCAGATATGTGAGAAAGCTTTAGGAAAAGGTAAGGATGTTTTTTAGGCTTTTATGGATTTGGTAAAGCCTTATGATAGGGTAGGCAGGATGGCACTGTGGGAGGTATTGCAGATATATGGGATAGGAGGAAAGCTTTTAAGAGCAGTCAAGAGTTTTTATGGGAGTAGTAGAGCTTGTGTTAGGATTAGAAATGGAGTGAGTGGTCTGAGGTAAAAGTTAGACTTCACCAGGGATGTGTTATGTCACCCTTTCTGTTCAATGTATACATGAAGTGGTGCAGGATGTAAACATAAGGATAATGGGCAGGGGACTGGAGGTGGATAAAAAAAATGGAGGAAAATGGGAGATAATCCAGTTATTTTTTACTGATGACACTGCCCTTATAGCAGGATCAGAGGGGGAATTATGGAAGTTAGTGATGGAGTTTGCGAAGGTGTGCGAAAGAAGAAAGCTGAAGAAAAATGTGGGTAAAATTAAAGTGATGAGATGTACGTGGAAAGAATATGGTGGCAAATTGAAAATAAATATTAAGGAAGAGAGACTGGAGGAAGTGGATAGTTTTAGATACTTGGGTGTGAATGTGGTGGGAAAGGGAGGAGTGGAGGTGGAGGTAGAATGTAGATTGAGAGAAGCAAGTAAATGCCTTGGGGGATTAAAAGGTGTAATGAAAAATAAACATTTGGGAATGAATGCTAAAAGGAGATTGTATGAAGGAGTGATTGCACTAACAGCACTGTATGGGGGAGAAACATGGAACATAAGAGAGGAAGAGTTTAAATGTGTTTGAGATGAAATAACTGAGAAGTATGGTTGGGGTTACTAGGCTGGATAGAGTGAGAAATGAGGTGAGGAGGAGAGCAAGGGTGGAAAGGGAGTTGGGAGATAGGGTTGATGAAAGAGCATTGGGATGGTTTGGACACATGGAAAGAATGAGAGAAGAAAGATTCATAAAAGGGATGTGGAAGGCAGAGCTGGATGGAATAAATATGAGGGGGCAACCAAGGATGAGATGGGTGGATGGGGTAAAAGGGGCATTGGGAAAGAGGGGAATGTCTGTTGAGGAAGGAAGGGAAGATAGGGGAGAGTGGAGAATGGTTGTGAATGGATGATGCTGTGATGCAAGAAAGGGAGTGGGTGGGGGACAGGGGGTGAGGGAGTATATGTGAATAATATTTTGATGCAGACCGAAGGTATTTTCCCCGTTTTCTACTTTTCTGCATAAGGGGACGGAGAAGGAGGGTCGCCGATTATATGAAGTGGTCTTGCTGTGGATGTGCTGTGTCTTACTACACTGCTTCTGATCCAGGACAGTTGGGGAGATGCAGGGATACCCCGTCATCCAGGAGGAGCCAGGAAAAGAGGGAGGGAGGGGTGGTGAATAAAGTGAAGTATGTGGGGATGAAATGGATGGAGGTGGATTTATGCCTTTGACTTTGGGTCCCTCCCTTGTAAGGGGGAAAAAGGCGTTGGCATATGTATGTATTAGTTTTGCAGGTATTACTGAAGTGCACACCTACGCGATATATCAACACAAAATTAGATAATTAAATAAATATTTGGTAACTTAAAGAACATCAATGTAATATCTGCTTTTTCTTAGCGTAAATCAATAACAAATTTGCTAAAAGCGATATACTACCGATCGAAGCTCAACGCAAGTTTCGAGACGCCATATTTGTGTCGTCTATCCGGTCCCGCCAATGTCAGGTTGACGTTAGCGATGGCTGCCTTTTGCACACCTAAGCGATATATCAATATAACACGCACACTGAATGGTCCCCAATACACATGCAGATATTAATCTTTTTCAACCATATTAATTTTTCGCTTTAATTCCATGCCATCACGATCGAGACTGACAAGGAGCTCGACGGAAGCATATACGGAAACTGATACGTAGTCAACCCCAAGGTCCTTATAGTACACTATATGGACCTTGGTCAACCCAAGGACTCAAACCCAGCTGAGACGTAACAAGTGAATGGTTTAAGTTTAAATGGTTTAAGTCACTGTTCACTTGTTACGCCTCAGCTGGGTTCGAGTCCTGGGGTTGACTACGTATCAGTTTCCGTATATGCTTCCGTCGAGCTCCTTGTCAATCTCGATCGTGATGGTATGGAATTAAAGTGAAAAATTAATATGGTTGAAAAAATAAATATCAACATATGTTAAATTTTGTAAATTAAAATACATGAATTTAAAAAATAAAATGAAAATACATTAAAATATATTAAAACCTGCCGTCAACATCCCTGACGACGACGACCCTGATGACCCCAAAGGAGGTTAGGTTAGGTTACGTTAGACATCTCGAAGCTCAGGTAGAGCTCAGAGTTGTCGCTATTGTGTCACTTTAAGCTACTTTTTTTTTATTGACCTCCACCAGTAAAAGCATATGTTAGGTTGATGTATTATAATTTACTAAATTTATATTTAATTTTCTGCTGCTATATCGTTTAGGCACTTCTTTTGATTTGCCGTTTTGCATCATCAGCAAACATTTTTTTATGGTGTTTGGTAGATAGCCTTACTCCAAGCTTCTGCAGCCTTCACAAGGGAATTTTGTCCGTTTGGGTGAGCTAGGACATCTTCTAATTTAGTCAGGAACATATCCAGTTGATGTTTGAAAGAGTCCACTGAGCAATCTGTTTTATCTCGTATATCTCTAGGTGTGCAGTTTATTATTCGCATAATTAAAATGAGAAGTGTGTCAATAGACAATAGTGATCCTTACTTGCATGTGTATTTGGGCGAGTAGTGAACATCTATTGTACTTACATTGTTCTTTACCCGAATTTTCATCGTCCAATGAGACAGAGAGATGTTCATGTTGAATGGAGAGCCCCGTGCTAGTTTCTGCAAGGGACAATGCTGACGTTGCCCAGGCACCCGCTGATGTTAGTGAACTGTCCCCCACCGTCACTGATTGGTGAAGACAGGTAGACACCACCCAGAGGGGAAAAGTCATGAAACACAATTAAAAAGGTAAATGTTACATGAAATTGTGACTGATACTGTAGACGAGATGTATCTAGAATTATAATGAAACAATACACTCAGTCCTTGCAATTCGCGAGGGATAGGTAACGAAAACCATCGCGAATGTTTAAAAAGCGTGTTTCTCCCTCCAACCGGTTTCATGTAAGTAGCATAAACACATATATAGCATAACACAACATTTACTGTTTCTCTAAATATAAAACATAAACAAATAGGTTCTCAAAGAACACTACAGGAAAAGTTGACAAGATCAAAACTCTTGGTCTGGAGCAGGCGAGTGGTGTTTGTATCGCTTACAACACCAGACGTGCGTAAAAATATAATAAACCTGAATAAGCCTCATCTACACTAATCTAACATGAAATAACTATTTATACACCAAGAGCTTTTTCCTCCTCATAATGGAGATAGCCAAGTAAAGGTACGTAGCTACTCCCACCCATTCCACTCCCATCCAGCACCCTTTCCTCTCTCATTATATCTCCTGCATGGCGGTTCATCCCTGTATCCCGCCCACTTCCCTGGGTAAGAAGCAATGTAGCAAGACGCAGCAAACTCGTATAATCGGCGACACCCGCCCCTTCATACAGAAAAAGAGAAGACAGGGAGAAAACCCATCTGGCTGCGTCAAAATATTCACCCATAAGCGTCCCCTATGAATTTACAAAAAAGAACAATACATACAGTACTTGATAGATTGCGGAAATTCCTATTGTAATTTTTTTCGTTTCTTTGAGAATTTGAGTGTATGGAGGTGGTATTATTACACTAAGACCATTACAACATGTCTAATTTGATGTGAAAGTTGTTTCAATTTTCAGAAAATCATTGTGAATTGAACCAGTTTTCATTACTGCATAGCCTAAAGACAGAACGTTTGCTACATATCAAAACGTACCTATTTCCTAATTCAGTCTCACCCATTTAAAATTTTAAACCTGAATTAGTGTAATCTACATTTACCTAATACAAAACAATTACATTATGAAAAAAATATAATGTACGTAGTGTAAAGCATGAATATTTCAATACCGTAAACATATGAATTTACTAAACATAAATACAATGCATACGTAGTCGATCGTGGAAATTCCAATTGTATTTTTCCGTTTCTTTCAGAGTATAAGAGGATGGCGATGATATCATTACACTAAAACCATCGCATCATGTCAAATTAGACGTGAGAATTGCTACAAATACCACCTCTGCCTTCCACACTAATTCTTCCTCTCTCATTCTTTCCATGTGTCTAATCCATCCCAATACTTTTTCATCAACCATTCAACCCTACCTGCCATCTCTTTCTCCACCTCTGCTCTCCTCCTCGTCTCTTACTCTATCCAACCTTGTAAGCCCGATAAATTTCACGGACATTTAATCTCAAACACATCTAAAATTCTTTCTGCCTCTCTTAATTTGCAAGTAAATTTTAAAATCAAATTAGTAATATTCGCTAATTAATGATTAGTGAATGTGCATAATAAATAGAAATACATCGAATTGCAAGGACCGAGTGTAATCATAAACTTTTTTTTTTCTTACCATTACTTCTGTTTAGAAACACATCAGTGCCTTTCTATGAATTACAATTTGTCTTTCAGCAATATCTAATGCAAAGCAACACATTATTTAACCCTTAACAGAGGTAGTTTCTTTGGTCTGAATGAAATATTTTGACAGAAGATATATATATATATATATATATATAAATATATATATATATATATATATATATATATATATATATATGTATGTATGTATGTATGGTTGTATATATGATATCGCTGTGACGAGCGTTTCACTTCAGGCATATATATATATATATATATATATATATATATATATATATATATATATATATATATTATATTATATATATATATATACTGTATATATATTATATATATATATATATATATATATATATATATATATTTATATTTATATGATATTTATATGTATATATATATTGAAGGATAGACGACAAAATGAGTGGTAGGGTGGTGTTTATCTCACCACCTGACCACTCATATTATATATATATATATATATATATATATATATATATATATAATGTCTATAGAATTAATCAATTTTAATTTCTTATGGTTTTCTATGTGAAATCTGAATGCACCATCATGTTCAGGAGTTGTTTATGTAAGAGAGCACATTTTTTATTCTACACTTGTTATAATTGCTGTAAACATCGATTATAAGTAAAAACGTGTATAAACTAATCATTTCTTTTCCTTGGGTTCAACTCATAAAAACTTAGTTTCTTAATCTATCGAGTTATTTTTATATAGTTGTAGAATGACTTCTTTCTAATGGTTGAAACCAAAATTTCTTATGAACAAAGTGGAGAAATATAATATTTTCTGAAGGAGGTGAGGAAATTTGCGTGTCACTGGTGCCTGCGTGGAGCAGGAGACTGCAGGACTACCAACAGTACCGAACTGCACGGCAGAAATCGAGTGTAATTTCTTATTGAAATGAAGTATACTTAAAGCTAGACAGTTTTATTTAACTGAGGGATAATTTTAGATATGAATGATAAGACTAAATTAATACATTTCTACTTGCATTCCACTTAAATGTTTTCGTCTTGCTAATACCAGACAATTTCATTCAGCCAAGGGGAAATCCAGTCTCATATGAATTTGAATAGCTTGAGCTTTGAATAGGAAAAAATACACATTTAACTTGAACAAACGTGAACATGTGCAGCAGCTCGTTTCATTATCTTGTTTGTACGTAAATAATTCCTGATATGAACATTTAGCTCCGCAAAATAATAAATCATCACCTTACCTATTTTAATGCTTTGTGCACTGGCGCGGAAGAATATAGACCCCAAACACAAAACCACGCTTAATATTGACATTTCTAATCCCTTTGGTGAGATTTGAAGTTTGAATGACTTGTTAGCATTCACTCACGCTCTGAAAAGATAGAGAAATAAATACAGAATAAAGAAATGAAAGTAGAGGGATATTTTATGGCTTTCTGTACACAATGATACCAAACAGGGGCACATAGATTTGAATATCAGTCTTTAAAATGTATGTGTATAGATGGTTTTCTACTCAGAATGGCATATTGTTTCAGTTATCCAAACACAGTGAATTAAACGAGTATCTAATATAAAAAATAAAATTCTTTAGCACATATACATTTTGGAGTGCCACTTATGCCAAAGGGTGGCAGGTATATCGGAATTTACAAAGGTGGAACATACCGACAGGAGACCTTTTGGTCCATAACTAGGCCGGATGCGAAAAAATAGAATAATGATAAATAAGAAAATAGATAAAAATCATACAATAAATAATAAATAAAATCAATAAATGCATGGGCACAGTTAGATAATAGATAAACAGGTAAATAGTAAATAATGATAAATTGACAGATGAATAATAATAAATGAAAATCAAGGAAATAATAAACAAACAGACAAATAATAACAAAACACATAAACGAAGTTTATTCCAACTACACGGTTGGCGGAGTTGTTTCTACCCACTTCCAAATTGAATATGTTTATTTATCTATTTATTAATTCATTTTACCATTTTATTTATTTGTTCATATAGTTACCTTTTTAAAATGTTGCTGGTAAGCACAGTGAGATATATGTGAAGATCGGCGATAATCCAACTTAGAAATCAGTAGTCCAACTCGGCTAAATAACATCGGGCCCTCTGGTTTACAACCCTTGCCAGGTGGACCTGAGCTTCTTTACAAATGTTATAATGAATATATTTTTGTATCCTAAGTAACAGCGCAGGACGCGGGACCTCAAAAGGCGTGGGACCCAATTGGGAACAGCCTGCCCTGATTCACAAATCATCCTGAGTGCATGATAACAAAACTACAAATAGGATGCAATATTTGTGACGATTAGCAACCTGATTCCGACCGTGTTTCGAACGACGCGGATACGTGTTTGTATCCAACGGCCAACGTTGACTAATGTGCCCCTTGACAAATGTCCTACCCGAAACCCTCACCATCACATCGTTACAAATGGCCGTGAATCAAATTCAAGGACTCAGTAACAACTTCGGATGGCTAAACGCAGCAGACTATATTACTAGCAATTCACTTTATTGCTAAGTGAGAGATGGAAATAAATGTATTTTCAGTAATATTCGAAAGTGCACCACATTCGAAAACTCTTTCTATAAAGGCACAAATTATTTTTGTTAATTTAGTGTAACTTATTTAACACGGGAGGGGTAGGGGCGAGCGAATTTTTATTTAGAGAGTTTTCAAATGTGGTGCACTTTCGAATATTACTGAAAATACATTTATTTCCATCTCTCACTTGTAAAAAAAAAAAAATCCTAAAAAGAAAAGAAAAAAGAAATTGGATGCTAAGAGGAGACTGTATGAAGGAGTGATTGTGCCAACAGCACTGTATGGGGCAGAAACATGGAACATAGGAGAAGAAGAGAGAAGGAGTTTGAATGTGTTTGAGATGAGGTGTCTGAGAAGTATGATGGGGATTACTAGGCTAGATAGAGTGAGAAATGAGGAGGTGAGGAGGAGAACAGGGGTGGAAAAGGAGCTGGGAGATAGGGTTGATGAAAGAATATTAGGATGGTTTGGACACATGGAAAGAATGAGTGAAGAAAGACTAGTAAAACAGGTGTGGAAGGCAGATGTGGAGGGAGTGAACATGAGGGGACGTCCTAGGATGAGGTGGATGGATGAGGTGAAGGGGGCTTTGGGGAAGAGGGGAATGTCTGTTGAGGAAGGACGGGAGTGGACAGAAGACAGGGGTGAATGGAGAATGGTTGTATATGGATGATGTGATTACATGAGGTGGAATGGGCGGGTGGATGGGGGGTGAGGTAGTATGTGTGAGCAAAATTTGACGTAGCCCGAAGGGATTTCTCCCCGTCCTCTCATTTTATGCAATGGGGGGACGGAGAGGGGGGATCGCCGATTTAATGAAGCGGCCTTGCTGTGGATGTGCTGTGTCTTGCGACACTGCTTCTGACCCAGGGCAGTGGACAAGGTGCAGGGATGACCCGTCATTCAGGAGGTGCTAAGATAAGAGGGAGGGTGGAGGGGTGTGGAGTGTATTCAGGGATGGAATGGGTGGGAATGATTTTATGCCTTTTTCTTTTTGGCTACCTCCCTTGTAAGGGGGAAAAAGCCTTGGTATATGTATGTATGTATGTATATACTTGTAAAATATTGATATCAGATTGTAATATAGGAACACCCACACACTTTTTGGCATACTTTATCATTGTGATATATATTTTCTACATATCTTACAAAGGGATATGATAAAGTGGATAGGGAAGCAATATAGTGTCTTGAGAGATGCATGTGGTAAATATATATATATATATGTGTGTGTGTGTGTGTGTGTGTGTGTGTGTGTGTGTGTGTGTTTACCTAGTTCACCTAGTAGTATTATACGGGAAGGGGAACTATGTTCGTGGTGTCCCGTTTTTGTATCTCGCAAGATCAAGTTTGTTCTTAAATGCTTGCATTGTGTTTGCACACACTATTTTTTCATCCAATTTGTTCCATATATCTGTCACTCTGTGTGGGAAGCTGTTTTTTTTTACAGGTCTCTTCTGTAGTTATCCTTTTTGAGTTTTATTGCATGTCCTCTTGTTTTTCCGCTGTACCACTTTGATAGGTCCTCTCTATCAAGGCGTTCTTTTCCTTTCATCATTCTGTAGATGGTTAGTAGGTCCCTTCGTTTTCTTCTTCATTCCAGGGTTGGCAATTTCAGTCCGGCCAGTCTGTTCATATGTCAGGTTTGAAAGTGTTGGGGCCGTCTTTGTCGTTGCTCTTTGTATTCTAATTTTCTTATATGTATATATATATATATACATATACTGTATATATATATATATATATATATACATGTATATATATGTGTGTATATATATATATAGAAACTAAGGAAGACAATTGAGGCAGCATATATCAACACTAATAACAACATTAACCATAGAG
>NC_134785.1:9692288-9694788 GCF_046742065.1 Oratosquilla oratoria | reverse complement strand
TTTTGTCTCGTGATCTGCCGACGGGGTAAGCTTTCGAATAAGAAAGAAAAAAGAGTAAAATTATGTTTAATGTGATCATTCAAGAATTGCGCTAATTACCAATCTTTTAATAAATAAATATGTAATGTTTACAGTGGGAATTAAGTTTTGAATAACTGTGTTTGGGAAATTATCACGTTAAAGTCGATACGCGGAAGAGTAAGATTTGGAAATAGACTTGAACGTCATAGCAGCGGCGACCCAGTCAGACCCCCAGCCCATTTCCACACTTCCAAAGCAGATATAAATGACATAAATGAGCTACAGCCAAAACAGGCGTCACCTTGGCCTTGAATACTATCCCATCTGTCTCAGAGACTGGCATGTGATTCTTGACCGGCGTTCGGCGATAAGGCAGGCTTGCCACGGGATCACGCTAGTGGTACTCCGTGATTTTCTACAGGAACGTTAGCCGAAAGGTACACAGTAGTCTATTTCCCTCCGACTGTTGGGGCAGATTTGCAGCCAACCGCAACTTTCGGGAAAAAGACTGATATGCTGGAGAAAAAAGAAAAAATGCTTCCAGCATGTCAAATGACATTTTATGTAAATTGTTGATGACACAAAATTTTTTGTCATGGCGATTTAAAGCAGAAAAAAAGTGCTGAATGTGGGCGATATCGACCATTAATCGGAGGTTGGAGGAACAATTTATTTTTGAGAGAGGACATTAAACCAGACAAAGTTAACTAGAAAACAAAATGGAAATTTATTTTTATGCAGACAGAATGAGTTCGCAAGGGGTGAAGAAAGGTTGTTTTTTTAAAATCCGGAGCCCTTCGTCGTGTTCGGACACCCGTAGTGCCAAAGACTTCGTCCGAAACCGTAAATGATTCCTTTGCCCAGGGTTTCTCAACCTTTTACCCGTTTTCGACGCACCCCGAGAGTCCCCAGACCATCGACCCGTACCCCACTAACCTGACACAGAAAACAGAATGGTAATACATCAAGATTGATATATTGCAATGGTACCGCAATGTATATCAAATGAATCGAGTTATTATGACTTTATTCATCAGTTAAGCGTTAACATAATAAACAGTGTACAGTGATACTACAGAGTTTAGTTATTCTATTACAAACCAGTAAGAAACTTCAGTGTGAAAGCTGGGGCTATTCTGTGCACTATTAGAGAGGCATAATCAAAGGTCATGCTCCACACTAAGCCGTGATTGATGTTAAGTTTTAGATTTACATGCTTATGTAATCTTTCGCTAGTCATATAAGTACCCAGTGTGAATCGTTCTGCGAATCCCAGGTTGAGGAATTTTGCCTTAAGCCCATTATGGCATACCTTAAGCGACTCGAGTGAGCTCGTTTGAGTGGAAACGACTTAGGTTACAATCTTTTATTTTTCGATTTTCCAAATGGCCAATCACATTTGCCTCATATTGAGAGGCTGAACGACGAACAAGGCTCTGTCGGGGCTCCCGATTCCTCTTCACGCTGCTCCTCGCAGATGTGGGGAATGGTTTGCGAGGGGACACAGTCGTCTATGCCGACGACATAGCTCTCTGGGCACCGACCGGCCGCCCAAGAGGGATTCGGCCCAGCACAGGGAGGAGCCTCGTCGCTTCCAGTGTCAGGTCGACCTGGTCGTGACCCAACTCATAAGCGTTGAGTTCTCGCTCTCGGCAGCCAAGACGACGTACATGGCAGTGCACCAGATAGGCTAGAACAGTGGCACATACCCGGACTGGAACCATATAAAAGTAGGTGGAACGCCGGTAACGCCAGTAAAGTCCGTCCGGTACCTAGGGGTTGCCTTCCAGCGGGGCGGCAGGTAGCCCAAGCATATATAGCAGGTCTCACTCAACGCGCAACGGGCCCTCAACCTCGTTAGAGCAATTCGGCACGAGCCCTGGGGCCAGCACCCAAAAGCTCTAGTCCCCATCGTACATAGTTTAGTACACTCAAGGCTCCTATTTGGTCTACTGTCCTGCACGACCTGCCAAGGGATGCAATACGCAGCAGAGTGACAGACACTGAATACCGGGCACTACGAGTGGGACTGGGCCTACCGCGGTCGTTCCCTCAAGAGTAGGTGTACAGCGAAGCTGGCATTCTGCCACTCTGGTGCCGCATAAAGAGGGATGCATGCCGGAACCTCTTCGGCTCTGGCAGAGTACCAAAGTCTACAGACGAAGAACTCTCTGAGGGATGGATCGCGGCTTCACCTTGCTCCGTCAAGGACCTCTGTCTCCGAGCCGGACTTCAACCCAGCGACCGCCGCCCTGTAACCCAATGTCAAGTGGTCCCCTTCAATCCCCCCCGCCCCCCGGGACCTCCCGTCACCCGAAGTGAGGCCGGAAGTATATGGACTAGGTCGCCAGGAAAATCACCACATGATATCTGCACGCATTCGGGAACTCCTAGCAGAGCAATACGCTGGGGAATTCCTGGTCTATACAGACGGGTCTCTGTTCAAAGATGGCAGCACAGGAACGGGCTTCTTTTTCCA
>NC_134785.1:9552288-9682288 GCF_046742065.1 Oratosquilla oratoria | reverse complement strand
AATCAATTAATTAACAAGTATGATCTCGTACTGGAAGAGTCAGTAATAGTAAGGAAATGTGTGTGTGTGTGTGTTTACCTAATTGTAGTATGCAGGAAAGCAGTAACGCTCGTTGGGTCCCGTTCCCTACTCTCCAGTTTACCATATCGTGTGTAGTTCCAATTTAAACTGTATCGTTGATTTCTGAATATCATAATTAGATTTTAGTTAATGTGTTGTTCAAGCTTGGATTCAGGCGCGGATCCAGGAATGTTATTTGGGGGGGGGGGGAGGGGCGAACCGACATCCGATACTTGAAACGCGCCGATATTTTAACCCCAAGAATAATGCTGTTGGCTAGGAGATTGGTCCAGAAACCTAAGTCTGTTTTGCTCGTAAATGTATGTAAAATCATATATAATTCACAAATATAATTCAAATCATCAATTCGCACTTAAAAGTTATTATCCAAGGAGAAACAAACTCGAGATGAGTGTACTTGTATCCGCGCCTGCTTGGGTTATATCACCTTCTAAGGAATCTAGGCTATTATGCGTCTATTTGGAAAACAGTATTTCTTCGCAGTCTTGTGTGTGTGTGTGTGTATTTACCTAGTTATATTTTACGGGAAGGGGAGCTACGCTCGTGGTGTCCCGTCTCCGTATTTCATTTTATCTAAACTATTTTTAAATTCATGTATTGTTTTTTGCACACACTACTTTCTCATCTAACTTGTTCCAACTGTCTATTACTCTGTGAGGAAAGCTGTTCTTTTTCAGATCTCTTCTATAGCTGTCTTTCTTGATTTTCTTTCCGTGTCCTCTTGTAGTTTTATCATTCCATTTTATTAGATCCTCTCTATCAATAATTTCTATGCCTTTCGCGATTCTGTAAATAGCTATCAAATCTCCTCTCTCTCTTCTTTGCTTTAGTGTCTGTAGCTCAAGTTTTGCTAGTCTCTCTTCATATGATATTTTTGAGAGTGTTGGTGCCATTTTCGTAATTGCTCTTTGTATTCTTTCAAGTTTTCTTATACTTTTTTTTTTGTACTTGGTGACCACATCGTTGCTGCATATTCCAATCTTGGTCTTATCAGAGTGATTAATATTTTCTTCACCATTTCTTCATCCAGGTATGTAAATGCAACTTTGATTGTTCTTATTAAATCATAAGTTTTTCCAAAAATCTTATTTATTTGTTTCTCAGGTGACAAATTATTTATAACAATGACTCCCAGGTCCTTCTCATTTTCAACTTTTTTTATACTTTCTTCTCCCAATTTATATGATCCTGTTATTCGGTTTTTGCTTTTTCCAAATTACATTATACTACACTTTTTTATATTGAACTCCATCTCCCACTTCTTACTCCATTCCCATACTTTATTTAGATCACTCTGTAGTGATTCACAATCTTCTTCCGTGTTCACTTTTTTTTTTAATAGTTTTGCTTCATCTGCAAAGAAGCTCATATAACTTTCAATTTCTTCATCCATATCATTAATATATATAGCAAACATTATTGGGGCCAAAACTGTTCCTTGTGGAACACCACTTATTACTTCATCCCATTTTGAGTGTTTGTCTCTTATCACTACTCTCATTTTTCTTTCTTGCAAAAAGTCTTCCATCCATTTAAGCAGTTTGTCCTGTATTCCTCCTTCGGTTTCTAATTTCTTAAGCAACTTCTTATGTGGTACTTTGTCAAAAGCTTTTTTTAGGTCTAGAAATGCACAATCAGCCCATCCATCTCTTTCTTGTATTATATCTATTAGCCTTGAATAGAAACATATTTGTGTTTCTTCCATTTAGTCCAAGCTTTATCTCTTTTGTCTTTTAACTTTCTTCTACAACTTTTGCTGTACCAGCACTTTATATATATATATATACATATATATATATATATATATACATATATATATATATATATACATATATATATATATATATATATATATGTCTTGGGACATACTTTTCCACTTTTTTTTTTCAAAATATTCCATTTCTCTTCCACTGTTGTTTCTTCTTTATATATCTCTTCCCAGTTTTCTTTTCGAAAGAATTCTCTTATTTTATCAAAGCTTGTTTTTTCATACATCATTCTTCCTTTTCTATATTGTTCATTTCTTTTCATGTATTTTCCTCATTTAGTTCCAGTTCAATCAATATGTGGTCACTTTTACTTATTGGTGTTTTATATTCATATCTTTTCCACTATTCTAGGTTCAGATGTGATTATTAGGTCTAGTCTCGATGGTTCTTCTTCATTTCTATACCTAGTGTTCTCCTGTATCCACTGTGTCATTGTATGGCCAATAATAATCATCTCGAGTAGAACATTTCCCCATGAGTCGTCTCCACCCTTTACTGTCATCTCTTCCCAGCAGACTTCTTTGCAATTAAAGTCGCCCATTATAACTATTCTTCCTCTATCTTCCATTATCTTATCTAATGTTATCTTTGTGTCTTCTAACATACTTTTATGTTCACTCTCTTCCCACGAGGCTGTTTTCGGAGGCACATAATTTATCACGAACTTTCTGCTCTTCTTATCTCTGTCTTCCACTTCGATCATAATCATCTCTACTGCATTCTTTCCATATGTGACACACCTCACGTTTATATCCTTCTTAGTCAGGAACATAACTCCACCCCCTTGTTTTGTCTCTCTGTTTCTAATCCAATAATTATATGCATCATTGCCTACACTGTTGGGTGGTAGTGGACCTTTTTAATTTTGTTTCTACAATTCCCATTATGTCCGGTTCTTTTTCCATCAGATAATCATTCAGCTCATTCAGTTCTGTTATTAATCAATCTATATTTGTGTAAGACACTCTTAGTTTTCTGCCACTTCCATTGTATTCTCTGTTTCCCTTTTGTTTTTCTCTAGTATGTCGTATTTCCTTATTTTCATATTCACTACTCTCCAATAGAATTTCTCTATTTCTGACTCTGTTCTGTTCTCGTTTTTTTTCCTTAGCTTCATGTCTTTTCTTTTTTTTCCTCCTCTCTTTCCTCTTTATTCATTTCTCTTTTTATCCATAACTTTTTATATTGTTCACTTGTTGCTAGTTTCCCTGTTTTTGCTAAGATATTCTCTGCCGTCGTTTGTGACCTGAATTTAATCTTAATTGGTCTGGACTTATCTGTACTATACTTCCCGAGTCTATACATATCTTCAATTTGTTTCAGGATTTCAGGTTCATCTTCCTGAACTATAGTAAACTGCTTACTTTTTCTTTTTCCTCATTCATTCTTGTGGTTCTATTTGGGTTATATTTCTCTTCCATTCCTAATATAATTATATATTTCTTTTGATCTAAGTACTATATTCTCCTTCTGTCTCATCACTTTAATGACTGAGTCTTCAGTTTGTTCTTTCATTTGCTGTTTAATTATGTCAGTAAATGCAACTTTACTGTTTTCTTGGATCTTTTTCCAACCCTGTGTTTCTTTTGCTATGGCCTCTTTATTGTGTTTATTATTCCTCTTTAATTCCTCATTCTCCTCTTTTACTTCTTTTAACTGCCTTTTAAATCTTCTATTTCTTTAGTTAAGTTTTTGTTCACCTTCTCAAGTTCTTCCAGTTTTTCAACTTTTTGCGCAATCTTTGCTACGTTATCGAACCTCTTCTCCCAATGTTCGGTCATTTGTTCAAGTTTTTCTTCTAGTCTTGCCAATCGGGGGAGGTTGGTATCCTCCCCCCCCCCCTCATTAAATACCTGGAAATTATTTTCTTCACCTTCCATTGTGCTGCTCTTATCTATATTTCTAATCTTAATGCTTTAACTGATATTTTCGATTTCCCCAGTGTCGTCAGCTGATCTTTTGTTTACATTTTTCCTGCTGTCAGGGGGAGCCTGTTCGTCTCCCTCCTCATTTTCTTCCTTTTCCCTCAGTAATCCCTCCCCTTTCATTACCTTTTTACTACACCACGAGATTTCCCCTTCCCTACAAATACAATAACGTACTTCCTCGTAGTTGAGATCCACGAAAAATGCGGTTTTTTTTTCCCGGAGTTCCAATCCACGCCATGAATCCGACGAAAATGTGTGTGTGTGTGTGTGTGTGTGTGTGACTGTAAGGTCCCAGCATTACCCATAGATCGGTTTTTATATGAACTCTCACCCGGGTGCGAAATAGCTGTCGATTGCGAGTCCAACACGTGATCCAACAATGTGGTGAATTTAGTGGTTTGTAGTTCGATTGTGTGGTTTGTAGGGACCAGTGTTCGAATCCTGTTGTGCAGCATCTTGGTGGTCACGAGGTCGATCCTTAAGGACCTTGCCGATCCATTTGTTGGATTCACCAGTGTTGGACGTTTTTTTTTTCCAATTTAATTTTCATTTAACTATTCTGTTTATTGAAAAGAATAAATGCTATCGCTTCTATTTCGTTTCTCTATTTCTATTTCATTTATCTATTCTTATTTCTTCATTTTCGTTTCGTTTGTTTATCTACATGGCGTGTTAATGTCGCACGTAATTGGGTATGATGCTATGCTCGTAGCATATTGAGGTCATGTACGTTGCTGACTCAAGGGACTCACCTTCGGTCTCTACCTTATCTTTGTGATGATCAACTTGGTCAATTCATGTGCTCGTTAAGAAATACAACTGTAAAACAAGAAGAAAAATCCGCATTCAAACATAACAGATCACCGTACAAATCGATTTCAACATTTCAAATTCAAAATTCTAGAGTAGGCCTACACTCACCCTATGTTGATCACCCTCCCCCGTCTAGGCATAGGCGATAATAACGCCTCGAACGTGATTTCATACTGTATGCATATGTGTTCTCAATAATTGTTTTACTGTTTGTTCAATAAGTTCAAAATAGAGTTTAAGTGGGAGGTATATTTGATGGAGTACTGGAGCTACAACTCAATGTTAGACGTTCATATTTCATAGCCGGCGTACAGGTCGACCTAAATTTTTTCGAGTTATCTATATTCAAAATGTCGTCTTACGCGCCGCAATTTAGGGCATGTCAATGTCTGATCCTAACGATACCCGCTCTAGTTATATTAACGGAAGATAATTAATAAATAATATTGGCTGGTGTTTAATTCATCACTTTTGCAATCATTCGATCATGAATTTTCTATAGAAAAAAACGAAAATACAACATAAACGGAAACTTTCCACGTTCTTGCAGAAAGTGAAGTGAATCAGTCTCTACAATAATGCGTCAAAGATTTTTCCGTTTTTCCCCCTTTCTCTCCTACCATTTTCCAAACTTTCGTTGGTGATATAATCTGCTCTTCCTCCCGGCATTGACGCCGCCGTCCAAGCTCCTATCCCAGTTCTCCTAAGCCACGACAACAAATAAGCCCTTAATCGCTCGCAATTCGCCCGGTGGCAATAGCCCTCTTTTATACACTACTATCTTTTCATTTTCCTAGACATTCTTCCCCTCCCACAAAACCCGATCCCGCGCAAGCGAGGTGGTCTTTCCTTGGAATCCAGAATCCAGAAATTACAATAAACAACAGAGATAACGAATTTTGTATTCCGTCGGTACATCAATCCTGACAAAGAAATATAAGCAAAACACACTAGAAGTACTATAATTGAGAAAAAAAAACATTTAGAAGAAAAATCTTGTTTTATCATGAATTTACTTAAATTTGTTGAAAACGTGATTTGTTGTGAAAACAATTCTGTGCAGAGCAGCGTCAGCGGCACTGCGGACTGCGGAGATACCGTGGGCATAACGAACAGAGAATCGAATGCATTGTTTACAAAGCGACGGCAATGCTTTCACTAAAATATTGATTGCATAAAACATGCAGCCAACACCCCATACAGAGGGTTGTACTGTTCTCTTGTGTTGCATTAGTGTGGGACAGTTTCCGTGACAGTAGCTTATCAATGTCGCAGTTGTACCGGTCGCAACCGCAATTGCTGCGATCAGAGTTCGATTCCCACCCAAGGCTGAAATTACTTGAGCATCGCTGCGCTGCGAGCCGGCACACCAACTATCGTTGACAGAGAGTTGGGTGTCTGTGTGTGTAAGGTCACAGCATTACCCATAGATCGGGTATCTGAACTCTCATCTGGGAGGGTAAAAGTTGTCGATCACGAGTCCAACATATGATCCAAGACTGGTGAATCACCAGTTACTAGTTTTCCTTATGAGGAACTTGATAGTGACCTTGGGCCCTGTCTAGGGACAGAGCATCAGCCCCTTGGGGTTTCAGTTTCAGATGGAGGCATGTCGATAGTTTAATTCAAGTGGTTCTTCATATTTCCTCATTTCTTTATTGGAATCACAGTAGACCTCTTCCAATCCTGTGGCACTCTACCTTTTTGTAATGAACACTCAAATTGTGAACCTTGTCCAGCTGTTGACTACATTCCAGTATGCAGTTGGAGACTCATAAAATCCTACAATTTCCCCCTCCTGTTTCCGGTAGATCACATACTTCCATCACTTCCTATTTGACAACTTTGAACCTGTCATTCCTGGTGCCAACCATCTCTTCTACAAAGTAATTTTCTTTAGTGAAAACTTTAGTTTATGACTTCAACTTGTGTTGATTCATCTTCATCAACCTCTCCTTACACTTTTAACTTGAGATCAATTTCCTGCTTCTCAGTTCAGGGCTGTAGTTTTGACAGATTTTTAGTGGGAAGTTACACAATATGGCTTTTGTGCTAGATGTTTACACAATTCAGTATGGGGGTTATGAATCAAAGATTAAGAAGATATTGAAAATACTGGGGGCTGTATCTCACCAACCCCTAGAAATTACAGTCCTGGCTAACCATTGAGATCAAATTTGCATTTATAAATATCATCTTTTTCAAGGTTCCTTTTTACTTCTCTTGTGGTACAGGGTATGCTATGATGTATGTGATAGATGCCATAAGCTGGTTTGATGGGAGGATTCTAGTTTCTAGATGTCAGTGGACAATGGTCACATCTTTCATACAAGTTTCAATATGAGTATGCACAACAGTATTATTTTCCTTTCTTCTGCAGAAAACAATGGCTAACAAATTTCATGATAATGAAAATATCCAGACAATTTTCTTTGGGGATGATTATTGACTTACATTATCAACAATGAATTCATTTGATGGGAACACAATTATCATTTTATAGAATAAACAGTTTATCATACCTACTGCACATAACAACAAATGAAGAAAATAAAATATGATATGAAGACATGTCAAACAATTATAAATGCCCTTGATTTTAACTACATTTTCTACTGCTGGACTGGTGGGTTAAAGGTATTATTTTGCTGAGTGCAGCCAGGGAATGCGACATGAGAAGTGTGGGTATGGAGAGCAAAAGAAACAAGTGCTAGGAAGGAGAAATGCACTTGGCAGTAAACGAGGAGAGTGTACAAGGCAGTGTATAAAAAGGAGAGAAGGATGGGTGCATATTAAAGAAACACAAGGACTTCAAGGTATCAGAAAATAAGGGGACCCTGATGCTTAAGATTAATTAACACTCTCGTTCTCAGCTATGGTGCAAGTCACTACCCTGCTTGATGTCACTCGTTCTGGTGCTGAGCTGCATGAATTCCACCAATACTCATTTTTGGGGATATTATTCCATTATTTGTAAAAACAAGGAGATATACCCTTTTTGTTATGTTACATAAATTCAATTTTGATGCTTTCAATGGAAATTCACTGTGAAAAAGTGAGGGAAATGTGAGGGAATACCAAGGTTTTCATGCACTTCATTATGAGCTGGAACATTTACTATTAGTGACAATATCTAAATTGTGTATGCTCTACTGAGACTTTATGTGCCTCTAAGGTGCTTTTATGGAAATTAAAATATATATGGCTGTAAAGTATGGATCAAGTTTCATGGGTGTTCCTGTTTGGCACCATACAATTTGAGAAAACTATCTACAGATAATTATCACTCAGGTGACATGTGGCAACTCTTACCTAGATGGTTGAACCCAACTGTAAACAAAATGCATATGTGATGCATATGCATAGTACCCAACTTGAAGGTATGTACAATACACATCAAAATATGCATGAGAGCACGAGGACATCAAAGCTGTAAAACAATGAAAATGCATACATGCATCTGAAATTAATGAGTGTTAACTGATTTCAGAGGCGCTTGGGGATAATACAAAGAAATTCAGGTATACAATAAACAGGTAAACTTTTGAAAAGAGGCAATGGAAGTGAATGAAGACATGAGAGGGATATTCTGATAAGCTTCGGAATTCTAGAGAGGAAGGGAGCCAGAATTAATGAGATCGAGATGGGTGAGAACTAGATGAGGAAAGGATGTGGGGGTGAAAGTGTGTATGTCAGGGAAGGGCAGAATGCAGTACGAATACTTATGATGGGTAAGGCACCAGGGGTAGATGGTATGATGGGTGAAATGTTACATGAGTGAGGGAGGACCCCATATGGTTATATGGTTGCTGAGGCTCTTTGAAAAATAAGGGATGGGAGAGGTCTGGAGGACTGGGAATGGGCTAGCACGGGAACACTACAGAAACACGAGGGTGATACAACAGACTATAGAAACCACCAAGGAAAGGTTATTGCATGTACTAGAAAAGGTGTATCACAGGGTACTAACAGATGTGAAAAATATCAAAAGGAAAGTTGGGCAAGGATGAGGGAGGAAATATAGGTACAAGGTGCTCACATCAAAATAGACTGGACCTTAGGAAAAGGAGAGAAACTGTACAAGTTCTTCAAGAAAATTCAAGACAGTGGAAAGGCTGTATGAATGAGATATGAAGGACATGAAGAAGATGCATGACAGGAAATGAATGATATTTCAAGGACTTAGAGGAGGTATATGGCAAGGTATTGGAAGGCTCTAAAAAAAAATCATGGACTTGGAGAAGATATGTGACATGAAAATGGAAATCTCTATGATAGATGTCAGTAATGTCAGGGGTGAGAGGGAAGTTCTTTTGGGTAACAAGAGCATACATGAAGGAAGCATTCTAAATACAAAGGAACTGGAATGGTTCCACAATGGACTGGAGCTCAAATTGCGGTGTGTTGTATCCTGGTGGTTGTTTAATGTAAACATGGACAAGATTCTACAATTACTGGAGGTGAGACGCTTGGGAAATGATGTCTGAGTAATGGGTAGAAACAGGAGACAAAAATACTGATCATGTAATGATAATTGTTACCTTCAGTTTTGTTAGGATTGAAACCTGCAACCCCAAAGTACCAAGCAGTGGTCCTTAGGACCTCTCACAGATCTCACGAAAGAAATATTGGACCATTGTCTGTGTTGTATTAGTATAGGTACATTTCAATGTCACCATTTGAGGAAGAAGGGGGGAGGAGGAGGAGAAAGTGGAGGAGGAGAAAGAGGAAGAGGAGGAGGGGGGGTGGAGGATAACCAGTTGCCAGCACTCCTTATGTAAACACATGGAGGAAAGATAATTTAGTCAAAGTTGATGAGAGAGAGAAATCTTGGGCCCAGTCTGGAGATAGCGCCAGCCACCCTCGGCTGTACCTCTAGATGGAGACGAGGGTGTTGACCGGATTTAAAGACTAGAAATGGGGAGATGATTCTCTTCAACATCCATCTCATGGGACCACCATTACCAGGTACACATCATTGGTCCAAAGTGCTAATAAAATATAGGGTAATATTGGGGCAAATTTGTTGCACAGGGTAATAATATTTGCACAAGTTTGTGAGCAAATAAAGCTGCATGAGTGTTGAAGAGCGTCAAGTTGTATGAACTGGGAAGGAAGAGAGACAAGAATGACAATGAGGATAAAAAAAAAAAGTTGTACGAGACAAAAGTGCTCGGGTAACTAATGGTGGATGTGACAGCAGGTTGTGGGATGAAGCAGAGTCACACATGGCATGGTATGCTGTGGGAGCCTTGACAATGGTATGAAATAGAAGGAACACATCAAAACAGGTAAAAGTGAAAATGATTACAAGTACTGTTGACCGCTGCTGTACAGGTGTGAAACATGGACACCACATATAACTGTGAGGAGGATGCTGAAAATATAGATGAACTGTTGGAAGAATGAATATGAACTAAGAGAACATTTCTAAGATTAGGTGAGTGGAAAGAATGTGAGCGTGGGAGATAAGATAGAGGACGCTGGTGCTGAGATGTATTGAATATATGGAGAGAAGAGGAAGAACATGGATGGTGAAAAAGTGTATTGGTCAAAGATGGAGGGAAGACGATGAGTGGGCTGTTCAAGAAAATCCTGCTTGGAAGATATGAAAGACTGGTAAGAACAGGGGAACGAGTATGAAGGATGCACAGCTAAGAGCAGAAACGTGAAGTGAGCGACAGAGATTATAGAAAGCTCCCTTTGGACAAACTGCTATGAGGCAAGTCAAGAAATGCAAATGGATATCTGTGTGCAAGAGGGGCACTGAGGGTCAAAATGGCTGACTGAAGGGCTTCTTGTGTGGTAGGAGAGTTTGGGATGCTGGAAAGGGGAGTCTACTTCTTGCCCAATTCTTAGAGCCTTCTTTCTGCTAAAAAAACAAAACATATATATACATCTATTTTTACAACCTTCCAGACTTTTCCCTATACAGATAAGAGAGCCTAACAATATGGGTCAAAAGAAGAAGTCCCTCTTCCTTCATCACATTTCCTATCAAAATAGGGCCCTACTATCACTCATTCCTGCCCTATGATGCTTCAAGTCACAATACCAGTCCTCCATTCACAACTGTACTTGGCTCATTAAACTGTCTGATAATGACCAGAGCCCTCTTAGCTACTCACTCCACTCTACTTTTGCCTTTACCTCCTCCACACACTCTACCCTTCTTGTAAAACACTCACACCTTCAATCTAACTACTCTTGGGGCAACCCACGTGTCTGCTCTTCTCCACATCTGACAAAAACAATTTTTTTTTTGTAAATTCTCTTCCCACTGCCCCACATGCCCAAACCATGTCAGCAAACCTCAATCCATCTTACTACCCAACTTAACCTTCTACACAATCACACACTCACACATACACAAACACACATACATATATCTATATAATTATAAATACACAAATACAATTATGCACTGAAACACAGATACACATATGCATATGCACATATATTTATAGGTGCATACTCAATTTGGCTGATAATTTGCCTTTTCCTGCTCATCCACCAGCCCAACTCCAATAAAGCACCATCATTCACAACAAAAACAAATCAAACAATATAATCTTTTTCAAACTTCATCTCAATGCTAATAATAATTACTGTATTCCACTAAATTGCATTTTGTGACTAGATTAGGTGTCTCCATCCTTATCTTCATTTTAACTATTAGTAATAATGTGTACAGTCCCAACTCCTCATTTCTATTAAAATGAGGTTTCTTACTTCTCCTTGTTGTTCACATATTTCACAATTCCTTAAACCTTCAAGAAAACTGAAGGCAAAATACCTTTTCCTTTAACATAATCTGCCATTGCTTCCTCCTCTTCATCAAATCTAAGATCATCATCCAGTCCTTTAGGCTTGCCTCTAAGAAGATCCAAAACACAGGTACAAGTGACAGTATACACCTATAAAACGCCTATACAGTACCATAATGTATGCAAAAGCTAACCACTAATTTCATGCTGTATCCTATTCTGCACAACACATTTGTCCTGTTTATGTTTACTTACATGTAACTGTATAATACATTATACTTGGTCAATATTGATGCCACACAGGTTTGCTATTACACTACTGTGGAAACTTGAAGTTGGCCTTTGTTATGCGTTAACTGCATCTGTACTGAACGTGTCTTGTAAATCTGATAAAGTGCATTTAGAGACTTCAGTCTATGAAGGAAAAACAAAAGAAAAAATATACTCAGGAAGAAACTACACATGCAACAATATGCACTTTTAAGATCAAATCCATTCAAACGGATATCTTCTCTACGATCCACTTTTAGAGTGCATGTCACTATCCGGTGGTGTATTTTCCCGAAAAACTGTCTCCGCAATCACTTGTGTTTCACACTCAGTAGGTGCAGCTTTTTTGGAAGAGAAAGTTTCCATATTTGCTACACTGCACTCAATCTCTAATCTCTCTTTACTCTGTCTATCTGCCTCTGAAGGGTATAAATTCGACTGGATATATATGTTGGGTTCAATGTGCATGTCTTTTATTGTTTCAGAGTCTTGCAGAAAAGGCTCCTTTTCATTAACATTTAACATTTCTTTGTTGGGAGAGGCATCACAACGGTGCTCTCCATGTTGCATGATTTGGACCGGCATTGCAATGTGATCGTTAATACGTTCCTGGTGGCCATCAGAAACCATAATTTCACATAAATCTGAAAAATAAATAAAAAAATTTAAGTATGTCTACAGATCCTAACATTCAATAAATCTTGCTTACGAAACTAATCTACCTATTGCCATGAACTTCACACATCAACTTCGCAAAATCTCCATTATGTGCTGCTGTCTTATCACTAATTGTCATTAACCACTTCAGTGAGAGTTATCTCCTTGCTGCTCAGGTTCAAATCTTGTCAACACCTCTACTTCCATTTGGAGGTGCTACTCTTAGGAGCTGACACTTGACCTCTGGACTGGGTCTAAGACCTCTATCAGCTCATACTACATTTCCCCCACCTTTCAACACAAGGAGCGCTGACAACTAGAGACCGCCCTCCAGCTACGACTTCCAGGGAGCGATGTAGAAACAGACCCACACTAATGAGCGTTGCTCCTTTCCTGTATGCTACAATTAGGTAACTACTAACACAAACCACCCATCAACATCCTCACCTCCAAGAACCCTAAGAGAATGTCACTTGGTTGCCCCAAACATGTCCAAGATCTTTTTTCTATAACTTCAACTTTGTTTCTCTCACCTTTTCACGTGCAAAATGCTGGGAGGTACCCTAATTAAAACTCATAATCTGATGGTGTGTACTTTTAAAACTTTGCTTAAACATTATAATTAACGTAACAATATGTCACAACTGTGTAAAAATATAGTAAACTGGCAGATTCAGAATGTATATCTGAGATATATCATTACTTATGCATGATTTCTCATTCTCTTGTTTGCAAGCTCATCAAAAATTCTCACATATCCCATATCCCTTCCTTTCACCTTTTTTAAATTTCATCATGGAACACAAATTCGTAACAAAGAAAGAATCAGCTTAAATGTACAACAGCCGGCCTATCCTATAACGTCATATATGGAGAGAAATGTACAAAATGGCAATCACATATAAAAATCTCCAGGATCTCATTATGTTAAGGTATAAATGATGCATCAAAGACCTCATTCCCCCTCATATGGGGTGGTGACTGAGTCAAAAACAAACACCCAAACCACTTACACGACCTAATATAAAAAACACTGCCAACTCAAAATCTTCCAATCACTGTAAGAAGAGTTTATAAAGAAACATATTGCACACATAAAATATCTATGGCTCTTTACAAATACCTCAAGAGCCATTAACTGGTGTAAGCAAGGGTCCTAAAGACTGGTGATACATCCAGAAAAGCTGCAAAACAGTGCTCTAATAGGCAATGTGATTCCATCTACATAACAAACCTGTTGTGAACAAACTACAATGGTTTGCTTTAAAGAGAAAAGCCTATGAGAAGATATATCGCAAAAGGCTTCGGTGGACTGCAAGCTGGTAGATTATAATACATGGCAGCACCTATACTCTGTCCAAAGCAAGCTGGCTAAGATAATTTTTCTTATCATTACTGAATAATCTATTTACAATTTGATCCTAGCTGCTGCAAAACTATTTCATTGGTCTCCAAGTAAACCCTCTAGTAACAAAGAGTAATCTTGGTCAACTCCTTTCAATACTGACAGGATCATATATAGTTTTTCACAATCTTCCTAAAATTAATGTACATATTTCTTCTAGAGCATTATTCCCCCCCACAGTTTCTTACATTAATAAACTTCCTTTAAATAACTTTGGACAGACTATAAGTAGGTGTCTGAGGGAATGAAGTAAAATAACTGACTGAAGCAAATCTGGATACAGATCTGGTAATCAGTTCAACCAAGTCAGACTGACAAGAGGAACAGCTTTTCCACAGAATAAACTGTAAGTCTTTTCACTTCCTCTGATGATAAAAATCAAATAAACATCTGAATAACAGTGATCTGAATAATAATAATAATAATAAAAAAATAATAATAATAAAATAAAAAATAAATAGATAAAAAATTGTAATGAGTGGATCAGATTTTTCTTTATATAACTTAACCTCCTGGATTTCTTTGCCCCCACCAGCCTCCCCCCAAATATTCCTATCAATGTTATTCATGCAAACCTTTCTACTGTGCATAGTGTCTAATTTACTACTTACATAATGTTGACTAAAGGGTCGAAGAGAGAGGTGGGAGTGGGGACTGCCTTCAGCTTTTCTATCCTTTCCTTCTACTTCAGCCGTATACTCACACAAATATAGGAATAACCTAGTTTTAACCCTTTTGTTGTGGATTTTGGTTGTAAAATCCACTGTCAATTTGCCCTTCAAAAACAAAATTGAAACTATGGTATTTTATTTCATTTTATTTTTTTTTTTGTCAATAATACCTTTAGTTTATAGGAATAACTTCAGGTCTGGTTTTAATATGTGGGATCATTTTTCCCCAATATCAACTATATAAAAAACAAATTAAATTTATGGAAATCATAAAAAAAAAAAAAAATAATAATAAAGTAGCACAAACATGTGAGTATATACCCAATATTCTTTTTTTTCTGTAATGTTTGAAGTGAATTATAATCTATTCCCAATAAGTCTTCCAAGTTGGAAATGGAACTACGGACTTATCTAACTACTGACACCCATAGAGGAAGCACTTGTCAATGTTTGACGCTTCACCTGAAGTCTAGTGAGCTATCGCATGTTTCAAGACAAGGCTAAACTTTTTTCAGATTGTAGAAATCTGATTATGCATAAAATAACTGCTCACTATTACAATACTTGCTAAAATTTCATTTGCTTAGTAAAAAAAAGAGAAAAAAAAAAAAAAAAAAAAAAAAAATATATATATATATATATATATATATTATATATATATATATATATATATATATATCATATATGTATATATATATATATATATCATATATGTATATACATATATATATATATATATACATAGTAATTACTGAAACTTGATTTGTCCTTATACCTTCTGAAACTCACTCATACACACACAGCTGAAACAATACATGAATTCAAATCCAAATATGACAATCAACAAGTAAAGATATAGACCCAGTTGGAACCATACATGTGTCCGAAGCTATGTATGATAAATAGGAGAGTATGAAGGAGGATCCCACAATGTTCTTCCTTTCCTATATAACACAATTAGGCAAATACAATTAATTAAATACATATACACACCACACATAGTGTTAGAGTTCAATGTTCAGTTTAGGAATCCATGACAAAAGAATAAGAATGCTTATTAAATGAATTAATCACACTTAATGCTGAACAAATATAAGAAACTGATCAACTAAGAGGGGAAAATAAAAAGATTAAGATGGAATATAAATCAGAGGGTAAAGATATTTTGGCCAAATGAAATTAAAAGAATATCAGTTGAGAAGAACAAATGGGATAGAGAATGAAAAATGAAGCAGAGGGAGATCATGGAACAATTTAAAAAATAAGAACAGGAAAATCTTGAGAAAGAAGAGGTGAAAATATTAAGCCAAAGAGAAATGCTTGTCAAATATGTAATAGATAAAAGAAAAAGTGGCACAATCTGAGAATGTTAAGAGAGCCACATGGCACCAAGTGAAGTCTGCAGACCCTCAGGGATCCAAGACGGGGGTCTGTCAGAGCCATCTGGCAAAGCTGGTGGAATGTCAACCAAGTAGTGTATATCCAGTGGCCATCAGGAGTGTATGTATCATGAGTTGTTGGGTAAAAAAGAATTATTTTTATTATCTTTGGATAAGAAAAGATGTGACTGAAGAAGAGAGAATGAAAGATAGCTTGTAAATAATACCAAGGAAAAAATTACCAGAGATAAGTACAATTGTTTTCTTGGTAAGTTTTAAATCAGAAACTAAGGAAATAGTATAAAAAGAGAGAAAAAAATAGCCCAGGGTAGGAAACAATGGCAACTAAAAGAGACATATGTTGATGTAGGCAGTATAATGTCAACAATGTTAGAAACTGGTTCCTTGTAAGCAAATGAACCAGGTACAGTCTGGTCAAGTCTAAGCTACCCAATAATGTTCATATCCTACTGGGAAATGGTATATATAGACTCACAATGATTCAGAAATGACAAAATGGGGGAGTGTTGATAGTAGTGAAGAATGAAATGCATCTACATACCAAGGGCTTTTCCCCCCTTACATGGGAGGTAGCCATGTCAAAAGGCAAGTACCTACTCCCACCCATTCCACTCCCATCCATCACCCTTTCTTACCTATCATCTTAGCTCCTAATGGATGACAGTATCCTCATCTGGGATATTGGCTGCATGTTATTATGCAATATAATTTATGCAGTAGCATCCAACCCATACACTAAAAACCCACTGTTGATTGGATTTAAGAAAAGAAAGGAAATAACAATTTCCGTATATTTCAATCACTTGCTGTGATCCTCTTCAGTGCATAAATTGGGACATGGCAAAAATCATATTCAAATCAAAATGTAGTTTTAAAAGGAAAATCATTGAATCTTCTTTGATTATCAAATGGGCAATGGTCACCTGATTATATAACAACCTTGGCAGTTAACAAATTACTTCCTTCTATTGTAAAAGTGGACGACTTGCCACAAAGCCCGTGCAGCAACACAGACGTTACCTGATATGTCATGTCCATGTTCCCTCACTCCACCCCTCTCCTCTGTATATAAGATATATGTTTTCTTTTGTCTTTGTATTCTGCTGAAGAGGATCACAGCAAGTGATCGAAATATACTTTAGGGCCTATATGGGGTGTCCCTATGGACCAGAACCACATATTTTGTCTAAGTTAAAGGCAATTCTTACTCAAAGAAATTATGTTACTTTATTGTACTGCGACTATCATTCCATTATGCTGTCGCCCCTCCTCTTAATACTCTTGTACCACTTCTTTGAATATATATTTCTATTTTTGCCTCTGTCCCCTGTGATGCGGGGAAGAAAGAATACTGCCACTGAGTCTTCCCACTCGGGTTGTAAAGGCAGCTAAAATGGGACAGAGTGATGGGACAAGGCATCCTGCTCTCTGTAACCCTGAAGGATACATTCCTCGAAGTCAAAAAAGAATGAAATAAGTGGAAATGTGATAGTGGGTAAAGTTAAGGCTGTGGTGATGAACTTGAAAATAATACCAAAGAAATAGATATGACACTTCAAGGTAGTATACAGATTTTTTTTTTAATGGAAATAACTATTTCTAGGAAAGGAATGACCAGTGACAATATAATTCTGGTGGGTGATTTTAACTGTAAAGAGGTGGACTGGGAGAAGTGGGAAGTAAGTGAAAGGAGATATTCTTGGGGGAATAATTTGTTAATGTTTTCATTGATAACACAATGACTGGGTGGCTTGGGATGGGAAAACGATAAGGCAAAGAAAAAAAATAAATAAAAAGATAAGATGCTTGAAGGAAAAAGAAACATAAGTTTCTGTAAAGATGCATCAACTTTTAGAATAACCTAAAATAGGATATAGTCCAATGAAAATACTTAAATGTAAAGGCAAGTTTGATTAATGAAGATAAAGAGACACACCATGACTATACATCTTTTCCTGTACAGTACAATTAGGTAAATACACCCACCTGTCCACACATTCATGCATACATACGCACACAAAAATAAACAACAACTATTCTATCTAAACATTCTATATGAATGGCTATCTTATAGTAGTCCCTGACCAGAGAATTATACTATCTGATATATAAGACCTATTATGGATTCCTTACCTTCTGTAGGTGCTGAGGGACCATCTGAAGCTGAGGGTTCAATGGATGGGTGCTTTCCATTACCTATATGAAAATCAATTACCACTATCAGTAAAGGGCCACTGAATTACAGACTATAAAATTATGATGGTATTTACCATAGTGTACAATGTTTTCTATCTAAAATTATGGAAATCCTCTCAATAAAAATGCAATATCTTTTTGTAATGTACTATTTACTTTTGCAATGTACTCATTTCTTAAAAAAAAAAAAAAAAAAAAAATCCTGATTTCAAAACATAATTTGAACTGGAATTACATGAACAACAGATATAAACGGGTTATTACAGCAAAATACTCAAGGTCTACTCAGTATGTGAAGTACTTACGGGTTGGGGACATGAAGGAGGGGTTATATGCTGAGGAGTTGTGGTGATGCATTTCATCTTGCTGGTTGAGGTTAAGAGGGCAGGACGGAGAGGGAGGAGTTACGTGTTCACATAACGGAGTTAAAAACGGACTTGAGGCGCTGACCTTGCGCAGGGACATAAAGCCCATTGGATATTTAGGAGCATGAATCATTGGAGCGATATTGGTGTGGCCTATATCTTTGATTTGTTCCTGGGCTGGGGCATACGAAAGGATGGTTGTGTCTGTGCCATATTTGGTCTCTTGTGTTGGGCTTAAGGAATACGGTAAATTATCGTTCTCGTGCTTTGAGCCTATAACATCGTTAGGATTGATGGGATATGGTGGTGTAGGAGGAAAAGTTGCGATAGATTTAATCTTTGGAGAAGACGTGGAGTATTCTGTTTGTGGAGCAAATGTCTCCAATGGAATTGCTGAGACAGAATCTCTTGGGTCTTCATTAAAAGATGCTGTATCGCCACCATAGGTGTGAAGAGGCACAGTATAGAATCGGCTCATATACTGCACTTTACTGCTCCTGTAAGTGTACAATATTTCCAGTTATTTCAAATAGACAGATTTATTTCCTTTATATTCGAACAGAATACAAAAAAATTATATTCGCAGATTTATTCATAGTTTCTCAAACTCTTGAAATTTCACCCAAAAGACTATGCAATTTAACAATTTGAACATCAATGATTCCTCAGATAAAGTTTCAACATGAATTCACATTATCTGAAACATAATTGTACTTTTATATGAAAACTAAATACAAAAATAACACCTACTTCTTGACCAGACGGCACAGCATGCAAGTCCAGAAGGCAACAATGAGCAGCCCTCCAAAAACCCCAACCGTGACAGGAGCAGCCACTTTCACCTCTCCACAATCACACGTGTCTCTGTCTTCCAAGTAAAAGCATGCCCTGAAACCAGAGTGTGGATCAACTTCATGAAATAAAATCTAGATACACAAGTTCCTGAAAGAACCTAGAAGATAACATACATATACCAAGGGCTTGTCCCCCCTTACATGGGAGGTAGCCAAAGTCAAAGGCATAATTCCATTTTCACCCACTCCCTCCCTCTTTTCTTGGCTCCTCCTGGATGACAGGTCAACCCTGCACCTTGCCCATTGCCCTGGGTCAGAAGCAATGCAGCAAGGCACATATCATAACATAGAAGATAACACAGCCCATGCAAATACCATACACAAATTCAAAACTAGGTATGATAGTAGGAGAAAAAGAGATGGGACCTCTAGAGCAGAGCTCTATTTTTTGTACATTACAACTAGGTACCTACAGATCACAAAAACTCTCCCCATTATACCATCAAGTTCTGTATTTTACCAGATATCCCCAGAAATAAATCCAGCAGAAAATTAAGTCAAGGTACAAGAAGGAAGAGCATTAACATACCCATGCTAAGATCACCACCCTTCACGGAAACAGTACCAGTACAGAACTAGTGGCAAAACACAAAATGCTCAAGTTGTAAACACTAAATAGATGACCCACAATGTTATTCTAAACTGTTCTGCACTCACCTCAAAGAAGTCCACAAAATCTCTTCACTAAGTGACATACATACATATACCAAAGGCTTTTTCCCCCTACATGGGGGGGGGGGGGTAGCCAAAAAGAAAAAGGCATAGAAACCACTCCCACCCATTCCATTTCCTATATATTCCACTCCCCATCACCCTCCTCCCTCCCTCCTATCTTGGCACCTCCTGGATGACGGGTCATCCTTGCATCCTGTCCACTGCCCTGGGTCAGAAGCAGTGTTGCATGACACAGCACAACCACAGCAAGGCTGCTTCATAAATTTGGCGACGCCCCCTCTCCATCCCCTCATGCAGAAAAGGAGAAAACGGGGAGAACTCCCTTTGGGCTGCATCAATTTTTTTTTTTCTCATACATACTTCCTTAACCCCCATCCCCCACCCACTCCCCCTCATGCATCACAGCATCATCTATACACAACCCCTCTCCATTCACCCCTATCTTCTGTCCTCTCCCATCCTTCCTCCACAGACATTCCTCTCTTTTGTAATGCCCCTTTCACCCCATCCATCCATCTCATCCTAGGATGCCCCCTCATATTCACTCCTTCCACACTTCTTTTACTAATCTTTCTTCACTCATTCTTTCCATGTGTCCAAACCATCCTAATACCCTTTCATCAACCCTATCTCCCAGTTCCCTTTCCACCCCTGTTCTCCTCCTCACCTCCTCATTTCTCACTCTATCTAGCCTAGTAACCCCTATCATACTTCTCAGACATTTCATCTCAAACACATTCAAACTCCTTCTCTCTTATGTTCCATGTTTCTGCCCCGTACAATGCTGTTGGCACAATCACTCCTTCATATAACCTCCTCTTAGCACCCATTCCCAGATGTCTATTTCTCATTATACTTTTCAATCCACCAAGGCATTTACTCGCTTCTCTCAATCTACATTCTACCTACACCCCCCACTCCTCCCTTTCCTGCCACATTCGCACCCAAGTATCTAAAACTATCCACTTCCTCCAGTCTTTCACCCCTAATGCTCACCTCCAGCCTGCTATCACTCTCTTCCCTTGTACACCTCATCACCTTACTTTTACCCACATTTATCTTCAGCTTCCTTCTTTTACACACCTTCTCAAACTCTGTCACTAACTTCCTCAATCCCTCCTCTGATCCTGCTACAAGCACAGTGTCGTCAGCAAACAACAACTGGCTTACCTCCCACTTTTCTCCATTTTCTTTAATCATCTCCAACCCCTGACCCACTACCCTTGCGTTCACCTCTCGCACCACCCCATCCATGTAAAGATTGAACAGCCAGGGCGACATAACACTAAGTGACACATGGGGCAAACTTGTGGCCATGCCCAGTTCTCTCAATGTTATGCCTCTCATAAGAGAACTTGTGCAACAAATAAAGTGACTGAACTGTTAACCATGCACACATCTACACCACACTTTACTACTATATAATTTCAAATTGGAATGACTCAAAATGACTGTGTTTGGAATATACTCACAGGGGGCAGGCACACTGATTGTTTTCAAGACAGAAAAGTCCATCAATGCAATCCTCGCTTGTTTCACAGTACACACCCGGCTTCACTTTGTACTCTGCCAAAATATTATGCACAACATTCAGTAACACAAAGATTAATTTGAAATATCTATGATATATGTATGGAGCCCTACACTAATAACCTTTCATGCTTACTCTTCTCTTTTAGTCACTTCTTCTGATCTGATTCTACTTAGGAGTAAATCTGGAAATTACTTTTTTAATCTTACACTAAGCTTGTTTAAAAATGTACTGTACCTATATTTATGATAATACCTTACATGAAGAAACACATCTGATTATGTTATATCAAATCAAATCAAAGGATATTATGAGCTTAAATGGAAAAGATTACTTCCCTGTCAATAGCCACTGGTGCATTTCAAGGCCAAATATTGACTAAACATAGCTAAGCTCACCTGTTATGTTATTGATGGCAACATATTCACTCCGTGGCTCACACACATCCATCTCAAAATTGAAGTAATAATCACTGAAATGACAAAAATAAATAAATGCATACACATACCAAATGACCTCCCTGTTTTATACTACATTTTATGCTTGAAAAGATAATTTCAATAAAATACTCACACACACATGCATACACCATACGATACCAGTATCTCCGAGTTCAAAGCAGATCTTAAAACATTACCCACCTCTCACAGACGCACTTGTTTTTTACGCACTCCAACCCCTGACTGCTGTTGCACTTGAAAACAAGCTCGAGTTCAGCAGATACAAAATGACAATATCTTGAAATGGATCTCATTTCAACTGAAAGAAAACATACAAGACATTTACATTAACAGCATCAATGACATGAACCAGTGGAAAATGTTGACAAGTAAGATTAATTGAACAAAATGGAATAATGTGATCAAACTGTTATTCATCTCCAAATCATATAAATGGACTAAAAAGGTCACCTTGTTGGCACTTGTTGCTGGCCCTGATGTAATCACCATAAAAAGAATCTTCACATTGGCACATACGACCAGGGGCTGCGCAGCATTCAGAGGAACCACAGGTACAGCAGCGCTTTGATGAATCTGTAAGTAATTGGTGATGTACTTTAAAGGGATCAAAGACAAGTACAAATGGTGGTCCTACAAGATGGACATCAAAGAGAATCATCTCACTGTTGGCAAGCTTCAAAACTCAACACCCTCGCCTCTATCCGAAGGTGCAGCCCTGAGGGACTGACACTCTCTAGACGGAGCTTGCAACCTCCCTTTTAACTCCAAATTATATCTCCCATTTTTATCCAACTGAGTTCATTATGGATCAATAGGTCTCCAGTCATATTTATAAACTGGTAAAAGAAACTGCTCCAAACACAGACAACAGCTATGGAAGAGTCTAATGACCATAGGAACTTGAGGCAACAATTATTATTACTAAATGTTCTAAAAGTATGTTCAGATCTATATCACTAGTAACCATGTAGTAAGCGCTGAAACTATCAGTTGTTTTAAAAAACGATTATACAACTTTATGGATGGGGATGACAGGTGGTGATGGATACGGAGCTGCCTAATGTAGGCCTTATGGTCTTTTGCAGTCTCCTTTATTCTTATGTTCTATGTTCTTATTATGGGGACGCCACACTTCTTGTAATGGACCTGTGCTGTAAAGTCATGAATCATCTCTGAGAAAGGAACAAAGTAGGAAGGAGGTAGGAAAATTATGTATTTCCTTAATTGTTTTATATAAGAAGTATATAGATTGAGGTCCTGTCAGGTTCTGGTGTTTTTCTAATATCTAAAGTTTCCAAGTGTGTACTTCCTTCATTTATAATTTCTTTATCTTTTAACACAAAAATCTTGTTCTCACCCTTCTCTGCACAGTCCTTTTCCTTGGTAAGAACTAATAGGAAACTTTTGTTTATTATATCAGTCATAGTTGATGTATTATAATAAACTCTTAGCTCTGAGACCACTTCTTTGTCTCAATTTACAAATGACAGACTTAAAATTTGGTTTCCTCTTTGCACATCAATAATACCCTTTTTAAAGTTCAGCTTCCTCTTCTGATTTTGATATTAATTTCGAGATAATGGGGTTTTAACTCCTATTTTCCAATTAAGACACCTCGTTTTAAATTTTTGTTTATGGTTCCGGCTTATGCTATTTCATCTTCTAGGCTATTCTATGAGTTTATATATTTGTATGGAAAACCCCATTTCTTAATATCCCTCAGACTTGTATCCTTTTCTTCAATTTGTTCCCATGAACTCCTGATGCCCTACTGTCCCAGAGTATGTGACCTCTGTAAATTTAGTCTACCCATTTGTGACCTGAAAACCACAACCAAGTAACTTTTCTCCATTCCTTCAATGACAGCAGATTTAGGGATTCTTCTCTTCCCTCATAAGGTTAATCTGCAAAGGATGAGAACCAATTTGGTCAATAATCTTGGTATTCTCTCTCTTTTTTTCTGTATCTTTCACTTTGTGTTTTTAAAAGCTGCATATATGCTTGCACATGTCACCCTTGTTTGCCTGATAACTATTTTGCCATGTTACTTTACTCATTCTCCTGACCCTAAGGTCATTCTATGTAAACTTATTTGATATATTTTTCTTAGTCTGCCTCTTGAAACTCTACCCTAAATATTCATGGTCCTTACCCTTCTACACAGTTAACTTCTCCCATTCTCCCCACATGCCCAAGCCACATGATTGTCCACCTTCTTATTACCTAGTCTCATTCTTCTTAAATTTCCATTCACAACCCTGTTAACAACTTCACACATTCAACCGTGCACCACATATCCACATTCTAATATGCCTTGGCACAGTAACTGTCCTGTGTTTAAGCACCCGATGGGCAGCCTCTTAGGAAATTCCTCCAAGGTTTAGAGGTCTTGCTGCAATACTCGGGGAGAAGCAGCTTGGCAAAGTGCAATGCTTTATACCCTTTGATCTGACCTGAACTCCAGCCAGTCCCATTCCTAAAAGAACACACAAAAGGAGGCTGTTGCTCATCTTTTTCTTGTCTGTCAAACATAGCACAGCAAATTTACAGCCCTGTATCTTTGACGTCGCTAACATCAGCAGAATTTCATGAGTATAAAGTGGTCACACAACAATACACTGTGTGCAAAATTGTCTGTAACCATGTCAGACTTCTCTGCTAGATCAACTTCAATGTTCACAGAAGGCAAGTTTCATGTCTTCTAGGACAGTAATTTCTTTCAACTGTGATGAAGATACCATGACCACTGCATCATCACAATGCTAATCAGCTCCTGCAAGACAACACTATAACCAAGACAATGTATATGATGACATTACATACCGTTACTTCTGCTCAGAACTTAACATATAATGACACAAGTAACATAATTTCCACCTTTTCACATTGAAAAATAAGGGTGAAAAATTAGTATATTTTATCTATCTTTTTAATTATTAGCATTGAGGTCATTTGATCTATTACTCTAAAATGGGAACTTACATATATACTAAAACTGCCCCAGTTTGTGGTGTTCTATTTGTCAACATTTTAATGTCTTCACTACTCAAGTATTTTGAACTGATGACAAACCAGGCAAGAATTCCTTGTATTATTCTGGCTGCCACCAGACTGTCTTATTCATCTCTGAGGCACCTTAGTACAAAATGGGTTAAGCCTCCTGTTCAAATATGATAGTATAAAAGACGTGACAGTGTGACATACTATGCTAAATCTATAACAACTGTTAAGTGTTGTCTAAGAGATATAACTATATCTTACATAATGTCTCTCTAGATAGAATTTATATAATCAGACTGCAGTAATATTATCTTCTTCTTAATACTAAATTCATTCATACATTGTTGAATGATAATTATATGAATGCACTTTTTTTTTCTTATTTCACACATGCATTAACCCATTTCTGTGAGAAGGTGGAGAGTGTATATATTTCCAATACCTAAAAAGTTCTCATTGAATTTGTAAATTGTGCATTTTTTTTTAGAATGAATCAATAATTTGTACACAAAAGGAATTAAGGGTTTAAACTTGTAATATTACTAATTTGGTTATCCATACTAACCAGCTAATACTATATGAAAAAACATACAATAAAATAATATGAACTTAAGAAATACAAATAATGTAATTGTAATTTAACAAACCTTTTAATTGACTATGTATACTGTATGCTCATTTGTAAAACATAAAGGTATTTAAGTCTTTAATACACATTTAAATGGGGACTTCTATGGACTAATGGTACTACTAAGGGAACATGAATAATATATAGTACAAGAATAATACACACTAGGCTACACACATGAAAAGGGGCAATAAAATTTAAGTAAATTATATCCTCACTCAACTGACGAGGATACAATGGTAGGGGATTACATGTCTTCTTGTGAATAACTTTCATGTACAAGGCATGCTGGATAGGATAACGAAATGAATATTTCAATTTAGCTTGAGTAACTACTATAGTTACCTGAGGTATTAATACTATGAATGGAAAGGTTGCATGCAATGAAATATTTAGTTTACCTGAATCTGACAGTCCAACTGTTGTTTGCTGTGACAAAATTACGCAAGTAAAAAATAGCGATGCCATTTTTTTCTTCCTCATCTTAAAGTTTCTCATAATTCCTCTTTCACTAAATGACACGTGCATCTTGTTAACTAATATGCATAAATGCAAGATTTGTGATTAGCGTATTCCTGTTGCATCTCACCGTCCCTAACAACCGCGCCGCGGTACGGCTGTCATCGATCTGTGTTTACTACAAAAGCAGATTGTAGGGATTAACTAACTAAAAAGGAGTTGTATGTTGAATGTTATTCACAGATTTATAAAATCTTATTTTAATGTTATCGAATAAAAATACATTTGTCTTATAATCATTATATTGAATAATTTATTCACATGATTTTTTTCTAAACAAGTTATAAAAAAATATGACCCTTACAAAAGGACTGATATAAGGACACATCCGATTAATAAATATCAAATATCAATTTTTGTAGTAATAAACAGTATATTAGCTTAAATACCTATACCTGGTGTTGCTATGGTTACGGGTAAAGTTTACATGGAAGAAGTGAATGACACGGGCGATGCTAAATACTTCCAGAAAGCTTTTATAAATTCATAATTCTATCATATGCATTTAACGGCGTCCAGAAATAAGTTAACATAATTGCCACTGATACAATTTTTGTTAATCTTATAATTATAGCCCATGTATAAAGTTAACATTGAAACATAAATAATACCAAGCATAATTCCTTATGTATGATCGTACAACAAGGTTGGAAACTATCTCAATATCCACTGTCAGTTCAACGCAAGAATGCGTTAGGTGTGGGAATAGCGCAGGTGTTACTAAAACTTGCCCAAGTAGCAACATAATTACGTGATCCTTTATCGGGGATTGTGATCGTTTGTGGTGAATTTAGTGCATGTTATTATTTGAATTTAACCCCGAAGCTAGTTTTGGCGATTTAAATTTAGTTTTGGGAACTACAGACGCTAAGAGTTATATGCATAGTTGCATTGAAAAAGCAGCCTACCATGGCTCAAGGATTTCAACCCTTCAGATAAGCACAATGCAATCTGAAATATATAAATTCTTTTGATATCGTGTTGCACCACGTCATCTGTCGACAGTCACTCTAAGGTAAGCGATATTATTTATATTCCTTCTTTTTCTCAACCATGCATTACCGAACTTGTGCCTATGGTTTCATTGGCACTGATAAGAATATTGTAGAAAAATCGTAATATTGTCCGCGTTTTTAAAATAAATTGTAGTTATTATTATATACTTATATTTGTGTCGTCCTTTGTTTTATTTTACAGTTTATTTTGACTTAAGTTGATTTGTTGTGTTTTTGTTGGTTGACATTGTTGATATAAACATAGTTTTGTTTATATACTACATGCACGTAATTATGAAATGCAGCCGCATGGTTTCGTAGATACGAAGCGAATAACTTGGAAGGTATTTCAAAAAATTAATAAAGTCTTGGATGATGTCAATGCATGCAGAACATTTTGTTTTTTGTGAAAAATTTGAATTTCCTTAAAAATAACGTGATCTTT
Source organism: Oratosquilla oratoria (assembly GCF_046742065.1). NCBI lineage: Eukaryota > Metazoa > Arthropoda > Malacostraca > Stomatopoda > Squillidae > Oratosquilla > Oratosquilla oratoria. Next base: position 9,654,858 of record NC_134785.1, on the reverse strand, counting down.
CTATCATTTGAAAAGAAGAAAGGCGATACATAATTGTATGTTGTCAGTATTTATTACAAAGATTTGTCCAGATTCGGTCTGACAGTAGCCTGAATAGAATTATATGAAATGCTTAATTGTACAGAGGGATGGGGTGGGTGGAGGTACCATTAAGTCTTTCAAATTTGACTTAATTAAAGCAATCTAACCAGAATAAAACATGCCAAGTGCGTCATTTGCTCGTATCTCAGGGTTGGATCAATTTGTACCGCTTCTCGCTGGAAATCACAGTACCGTACAGTCGTGTACCAAGAAATAAAATGCAACCTAACACCTTTACCGTAAAGGTACCATGAAAATGGATGAAATCGTATACCTTGGATAGGTATACGATTAAATTATATTTTTTTCTCGAAAAGGGTTCAAACAAATTAATAAACTAACTTTGAGACAACTATAATATAAATACCATTAGTATTCGAAATTGTACCATAATGCGTCTGTTTTTAGTAAAGATAGACTCTGAATGAGGTTAATCGCGTTGTGTTTATCGGTTAACTTTTAAACCCTCTTGGCTATGTTAGGGTCACCACACACGCGACTAAAATCCCCTGGCGTTATCCTGAGTGAATAAATAGCGACACTCAAATTCCATCACGACACGATATTTCACACGCAAAACTCCCATAGATCAACATCAACGACCACAGTGGCCCAGCCCTGACCATTAATTCGTCAATGAATTGATTATATAATTAATCATTCCACCAGAGTTATATAAAATATATCACCATCACATTATATTAAATGTGATATCATCGCATCATATAAGATGTATTATCACATCTAGATATAAGGTATAACCAGTAATATGACCACGCGTCGACATTGTGGTGAGTAAGAGACGACTTTAGCCACCCCTCCCCCTCCCCCTTCCACCTCCCGCGCTCACATGTCAACACAAAACGGCCGCTTGCTCCCCCAGCAGAGCATGAACACGGAAATATCAGGTGACAATCAACCGACACCATAGTGTGTATTTTTTGTGTGATATTATTGTATCACATTTTTTCTTTTTAAGAGTATTGAATGTATAATCAAACTAGAAAAATGTAGTGGCACATGTGTGAATCACGCAGAAAATCCACTGGCGGAGTGAAAATTGACTTCATTATTTCGGCATCAAACTGCAGCCCTCTTCAATTAAAGTATTTTACTAAGGAGGGCTGCTGTTGACAGCCGAAATATAGAAATCAACTTTCTAATAAGTTTTTCTTTCACTCCGACATTGGGTTTTCTGTGTGACAAGGATATAGATTAATTTGAAACTGTACACGAATTTGAGGCGAGGTGTGACGAAGTGGAGAATAGGAGACGGGATCCTACGAGCGTTGTTTTATTCCTGTATATTACAAATAGGTAAAAACGCACACCGTTTTCTGCATACAGCATGAAGTGACTAATTGGGTAAATGCAGCAATAATATTCCTTTTGTGTGTAAATATGATTGATGGATTAGGTAGCAACGCAAACTTAGCTGATGACGATGCCAAAATCATGAGAACAGTGAAACAGGAGGAGGAATGTAAAATGACACAGGAATATCTAAATTTAGTTTAAGAATAGAACCAGGAGTGGGAACTTAAACTCACTTCCAAGAAATACACGGTGGTATTCTTAAAAAAATCTTTCCCTTCCAAGTATTTATATAAGATTTATATAAAGAAAGAATATTTTTTAAGAATACCACCGTAAGATTCTTACGATGGTATTCTTAAAAGAAAAAAATCCCTTCCAAGGATTTATATAAAACTTGTAAAAGGAAAGATTTATATAAGGAAAGAATTTTTTAAGAATACCACCGACAAAGCCTTGGGAATGGGCCAAAATGAAAAAAAAAAAAATGATAATAAAAAATCAAATAAAAAGAAAGGTAAATGAAGAAGCTGAAAATCATGTAAATAGAAGAATGAAATTATGAGAATAAAGGAGACTACAAGAGACCATAATGCCTACACTAGGCAGTTCCATGTCCATTACCACCTTTCATCCCTTTCTATAAAGTTATCTAAACATTCTCGTAAAACATTCAATTGTTCTATCTATCGCCCTCCAAATGGTGACTAAGTGTATTCCATTCTGCTGGTAAACCAGTTTTTAGCTATTTCCTTCTTAAATCTAAATTTGTTCAATTTATAAATCATATCAATAAAATAAGGAAACAATTGAAAAATAATAATGAATCCAAATGTGTCAATCCATTTTACGGATGAGAATGTGAAGACAACAAATGAATGTTTGATCTGACCCAAACTGGAATACAAACAGAGGTCTGGTCATCACACACACATGCACACGCACACACACACACACACACACATACACACACACACACACACACACACACACACACATATATATATATATATATATATATATATATATATATATGTATATATATGTATATATATATGCATATATATGTATATATATATGTATATGTATATACATATATATGTATATATATATTCAACAAGAACCCACTGTGTTGGATAAGAAGAAACGAAATAGACGATATCCAACACGGTGGGTTTTTGTTGAAATTTACGAATGTGTTACGAAATTACTTTATATATATATATATATATATATATATATATATATATGCGCTGGTACATTGCATTCCTCTGAAGAAGCATAGAGCGAAACCGGTCAGGAATAACCTCAGAAACTCGGAATTAGACCCGTGACTTCTTTTTCCACCTTCATATATATATATATATATATATATATATATATATATATATATATATATATGTGTGTTTTAATTACCCACTGTCGGAGAAACAAAGCAAAAGAAACAAACGTCTAGTATTCCGAACTTTATTTCCCTGTGGTTTCTGAATGATCATTTAGTCACGCGTTTTTGTGATTATCTTTGCATATATATATATATATATATATATATATATATATATATATATATATATTGTAACGTAATATTAGATATTACGTCATATGTGTAATTATGTTATAGAATTGTGTTCCTTTGTATTACATAACTATGTTCATATTTCTTGTCTATGTATGTATTGTAACAATGTTAAGCAGTAACGCCCGTCCACTATATGTAATCTTGCCTACGTGCGGAGAGAGGTGCGCACTCTTGTAGAACAAACAGACAAGCGAAATCCTGAATAGTTCGGAGCGCACAGATTTGACAGTTACTAAATAAGTAGATTGTTCAAGCGAGTCGAGGGTCTTAAAACTACCCATGTTGACGTGTGTTAACCTACCCTCCTCCCCCTCTTTCGCTCACCCGGAAGTATCCCGCTTCCGGTCCAATGGTATATAAGCGGTGGAAATCGCTCACTCCTCGTCATTTTCTCGCATATCTTATCTCTTGATAAAAACTGGAAGTTTAGACTCATGAGACGATTGGTGTGAAGTGATCACCCTTTTTGCCTACATTACGTGTCTGATATACATTGCATTACTTTATACTTATATTTGTACTTATTACTTATTCTGATACATGTTCCTGATCTCTTTGTACTTAGATAGTACCATATTGTATACGTATCTTGTGTTTCTTATTTGAACGATAATTTCCATATTCTTATAATCATGTAACGGTCCCATTGACCCTACTGCCCATTCTCTTTTGTGTTGATTGCCTGTAAATATTTTCCATATTAATAATTTCGTTTACTAGTTTTATCGCTAGTTTAATATTCCTTTCCTGGAATCTTCTTTGTTACCTTTACTTCTAGTCTTACGAATTATCTAGGCCCTGACCAGATAGTTCAGTCCTACAGTGGCTTCTAGAAGTGAGCTGGTTCTTAAGCACTTATCCGTTATACGTAACGTCTCTTCACTAACCAGCCCGCCCGTAACAATATATACATATATATATCGAGGGCAACCAAAATGATCCCAAGCCTGGTAGAGAAGGCACATGAAGAGAGACCAGGAAAGTTGGGACTACCCACATTGGAGGAGCGAAGATGAGAGGACAGATGAGATCGCAGCAATATATTAATAAATAAATAAAAAGAATCACTGGAGGACGTTAGGGAAGATTAGCTTTCCACCTAGGTGCATCAATATGCGGAACACGTTACAAGATGAACTGATACAGGCAAATATTGATAAACTGAGATATACATGCACACACACACACACACACACACACACACACACACACACACACAGTACACAGGCTTATGCACAGGAGTGAGGTGTACCCATAGTATACATTAATCTTTTTAAACTTGTAAGCCAAGAAATGGGTTAAGAAAGTTATAATCTTTTTGTAAAGATATATTTGTCCTTCAGCTAACAATCCTGGAAAGACAAGAAATGACGAAAACCTGATTTCAAATAGATTCGAAATTTACATTTCAGCAGTGAGGATTAATCTGAGAATTGAATGTGTAGTTTGACAGCCGTGAAACTATCGATATCTGAATCCAGCCCGAACTGTCGATATGACGTCATCAAGACAAGACTTTCATCTCCCTTGGCGGCGCGGCGTCGTCATCGTCTTCGTCATCGCCCTGTCTGCACGTCGCCATCGACAAGTAGCCTTACTTTCGGGTCCAGTGAGCTATTCATGTCCAACGATTGACGTCATCGGTGACGTCATCACACCAGCTTTTTATTATGTCCATCTTTATGCTGGTCGACTTTGTAAAGGGAGAATATACAGGGTCTGTCAAATGTCACATTTTACTTACGTAGGCTTGAACTGCGCTGTTGTTGTGGGTGATTTGCCTTTCGTATTGTCTCGACAGATCCCTAAATACATCTTTGACGGTGTTTTACTAATAATGGTGGTGATACGAGTATTAATAACAATAATAGTGATAATAATAATAATAATATTATTATTATTAATAATAATAATAGTGATAATGATAATAATAATGACTACTTCGTTCAAAGGATCATTCTATTCGGGAGAAGTTGGGTTTTGGTCTCAAATCGTCTATACGTCCTTCACTCGTAGGGTCTCGTTCCCCTGAAACCACATAAAATTGGTCAGAAAGTGACAGAAAAAAAAATTGTCAACATATTGGTCCGTTACCGATGGAGAAAATGTCGACATTTTGGAAGGAGCTGTCGTCCGTTTTGCGTGTTCTTGGTATTGGAGCCCTGCGTGGGTCGTACCCCGGGCCAGTGCGATAGCAGTCTGTCCTGCATAATAGAAAAGTTTACTCTCTTCCGTTCGATGGCGGCCTGTGCTCCAGGTTTTGTTTTGGGATCGGTTTCTGGAAATTTGTGCCAAACTCGAACGCACCACAGCCAGTCAGCCTCCTCTAACGCAGCGATCCATTATTCGTGAAAATGCTGCTTTCATTAACGAATTTGAAATTTGTAAATAATATATAAAAACTGAAAATAGGGGAGTTAAAGCTATGAAACAAAGAATAGCAAGGTTTGCAAAAAAAAAAAAGATAAATTTTTGTGGAATAAATGAAAAATAAACACAAAGGTTAAGAATTGATGTTTTACTGATGTCGCTCAACAAGAGACAATATCAGTGTATCTTGTAAAATTAACATCAGCAATGGATATAGGAAATTAACAGAATATTTACCTGGGGGTCTGAGGAGAGAAACTGATAATTATCAAGACTCAAATGTTATCATTACTGATTATTATTTTAAGTCACGATTCGTGAAGATCGTAAGTTACGATACGTGAACATCACAAGTTACGATGATTGAAGGTCGTAAGTTACGATTCTAATACATCGTAAGTCACGATCATTATGATTTTAGCATCATTATCATTACTGAGCATTGCGATTTATACTTTATGAGTTATGGAACTTAAACATAGTAATGTGAGGTGTTTGAGCATTCTAGATTTTTGGGTATCAGTTGTTATCTAGATTTGTAATTTGTGAGTCTTATGAGTCTCTTGACTCACAAATCAAGGTCCTTCTCCTCGTCCTCCTCCTCCTCTTCCTCATCACCCGAGAACGAGCCCAGAGTCCTTCTCCTCCTCTTCCATCGATCAAGACTTTTCCTCATCAATTAGTCGAGCCCAAAATCATCCTCCTCCTTGTCCTACAACCACACCTAAACTCTCAATCCTCCTCCTCCTCCTCCTACACTCTTCTTCCTCCTCGCCTTACAACCACACCCTCTTCCTCCTCCTCCTCCTCGTCCTACAACCACACCCAAACTCCTAATCCTCCTCCTCCTCGTCCTACAATCAAACACTCCTCCTCCTCCTCTTTGTCCCTCAACAAAACCCTAGGCTCCTCCTTCTCTTCTTCTTTCTCCTCCTTCTCCCTTCACCTCTTCCTCCTACTTGACCTCTTCCCTCTCCTTGACCTACGGTCGAGCCCAGGCTGTTGACACCAGGTGCTTTGGCTTAGGCTAACTTCCATCACGGATCACAGGCGTTCCCCTCCCCCCCACCTTCCCCCTTCCCCGCCCACTTCCCCAGACCCATTGTGTTTCGACCCGGACACTTGACCCCCCCCACCCCCCACGTTGCCTTTTAACCTGTACGGACCACCTGCACACCTGTGCACCTGCAGGCCCACACCTGTGGCAAATCTTTGCTCTCATCAACCGCCTACTCAATTTCTATTTGTCTATTTATGTATTTACTTATTTTTGTGATTATTTGTTTATTTATTTATTAATTCATCTATGTATTCATTTATTTAATCACGCATTCATTTATTCATCTATATTTTTCTCGATCCATCAACACACACTCCCCCCCCCACCTCCAAGGGGTCTGTTTCTCATATAAACAAAAATGTCCAAGCACACAAGGCCAAGGTGACGACTTCCATCGCAGGTAAGCGCCTCCTGGCGTCAGCTGGACCAACAAGTTCCCTCAAGTGTGTCTCTGGGTTAAAAAAAGAAAACGGGACGAGGGTGGGGCGTCAAGTGGGGTTTTTAATATGTATGAAGTGTGGGTGGTTGCTCTGACGCGGCCGCCACCCTAATTAGGGGGAAAAAACCTTGTGTGTGTGTGTGTGTGTGTGTGTGTGTGTGTGTGTGTGTGTGTACATACGTTGTGGGCCCTTTTGTTAGCATTGGCATCTCGCAGTTTCCTTGTGGCTGCCGCCAGACGATTCTATTCGTCTAAGAGGGAAACCCGACCCACACACGTTGGCCCTTTCGCTACAGTTCCCCCCCCCCACGGAGATGAATAGAATCACCTGGCGACACGTAGAGTAAAATATACAAGTGCCACCCGGTACGGAAGGGGCTCACTACCCATAAAACGTAAAAGAGAGAGAGAGAGAGAGAGATACCTTTTACTTTATTACAAAGTTGATAATCATGAGAAGAACATAAGAACATAAGAAATAAAGGAGACTGCAAAAGACCATAAGGCCTACACTATGCAGCTCCGTATCCATCACCACCTGTCATCCCCATCCATAAAGTTGTCTAATCGTTTTTTAAAACAACTGATAGTTTCAGCGCTTACTACATGATTCTCTTGTACCAGGACAGTGATGATTTTTGTTGTTGTTGAGGTTTCTCATATTATACAGAAATGTTACCATTTGTGACAGCAGTCCATAAATTCATGTCATGGCCCCCTGGGTTAGAACCACTGGGTTGACCCGTTTGATTGTGGCGTCGCTTTTGTGTCTTTCTTCTGGCTACCGCCAGGCGATTTTAATCACCCGCGCACACACCCTTCATTACATAAAGGATTGCATTTTAAATGTATGACCACCTTTGCCCTATGTACATGGCCAGTGGTGTCTAGCTGTGTGTCGCGACATTTGGGAGAGTGGTTGTTGTGGTACAATGCAAATAAACAAAATAGATAAATCAATGAATGAACAAACACATAAGGAACTATTTGAATATTACGTGCAAGCGGAGGTTCGAGTCCTTAGATGTACCACGTATTAATTTCTGTATGTATGCCTCCTCGAGTTTCTCGATGTTGATGGTTTAGCAATAAAGTGAATTGTGGTTTATATATATATATATATATATATATATATATACAGTATATATATATATATATATATACATATATATTATATATATATATATATATATATATATATATATATATATATATATATATATATATATATATGGGGGCAGTGACGTCACACTGACCCAGTTGGAAATTGTACCGCTCATGGATGATGGAGGAAAGAGGAAAGAGGGCGGCCGGGCGAAGACTCCGATGAAGAGCCCAGATAGGAAGACGCCCCCCTCCCTCCCTCTCCCCCTTCGGGCTTCCTGGAGGTCCCACGAGTACCGTATACTAACTGTAGACGTTCCGGGGGGGGGAGGGGGGGCTGTGTTATGTCCTGGAGTAGTCTTGTCTGGGGTGTTCTGAGGTCTCGGTCTATCTAAGTCGCGTTTCCTCTGGGGGTCGCCTCCTCAGCTGAATAAAGTCGTCTGGCTTTCCCCCGAATAATCGTCTTGAGCCTCTTCGCTGGCGGGGTATGGGTGACACAGAAATGAATGAGGTCCTGTTCACACGAGCGGTTTGAACCGCCGCGGTTCAGTTACGAGATAAGGGAATGGAGGCGTTCACACACAAAAGCGCAGTTTTTCACTGACTGTGCGGTACCGCTGCGGTTTCCGCGCGGTTCAAACCGCTTGTGTGAACAGGGCCTGGAGGGAGTGGGGGGTGGGGGAGTATCCCCCATGTTCCCCCCTCCACTCAGAAAGGGCGTACCTATATTATTCACATAAGAATAGTGATTAATATATATTAATACGTTCACAGTCTACTACACACAGCATAAGTAAAAAAAATATTGAAAATGTAAATCATGAGACATATGCCTCTGCTGTTATTCTAGATCATGCTAATTAGATCCGGCATTGGGTGAGGGGGGGAAGGGGAGGCGAGAGGTCACAGCAGGGGAGAGGGGGGGAGGGAGGAGAGCTTTTGAGGGATGTAACAGGAGTGAGAAAAGGGAGACAATAAGGACTGCACGGGGGGGGGGGAGGAATGAATTTGACGAGTGTGATGTAGATTTGCGAGGTGGAAGGGTGAAAAGGAGAGTAAAATGAGTGTGTGTGTGTGTGTGTGGTTCTTCACGCTCTTGGGGTTACGTGTTGACCTCATGATCGACAGCTATTACCTTCCCGGAGGAGAGCTCAGAGTTCATATATGGTCCGGTCGTTGGGTAATGTTGTGTGTGCAATCTCACACACACACACACGCACATCTCCTTGCCCACTAGAGTTGGTATGCCGGCTTGCAGTGTTGTACTGGTTTTCAGCCCTGCCGGAGACTCGAACTCGGATCGCTCAGTTAGTGGTACCAGTGTGTGTGTGAGTGTGTGTATGTGTTAACGTAACGGTAGGAAACAAATAAACGTTTCTATATAATTACAGCATTCTTTTCAGAAACAGTTCATCTTGAACTCCTCAATAGGTTTCTCAAAGTTTTCGCACAGTCCTCTCTTTTTGGAATTTGGATGGAAAGGGAAATGTGTGGGACGACACTGCAGAGGAGAGAAATGGAATGAGAATGAACAATTCTTAAATTACCATATGTGTAATTGCATGTGTACTTGTTGCTCCCATTGGTAATTGGGTTGTATGGTTGTTTTTTGCGTGTGCACATATTCGTTTGGATGTGCGTTTTTGGGATTAGTAGGTCCTACGTAGTGATGAAAAAAAAAAAAAAAAAATCGTAAGTTAAAAAAAGATTATGTTTTTTTTACACGTCCAAATTTGTTCAGATATTAAATATCAAGTATATGAAAACAGGTGTAAGTACTTGATTTATCCCTCCACATATGCGCATCTACCTTATCCAAAGAGACATCAGACACAGTATAAAAATAAACAAGTAATTGACCTTTTTAGTCAGGACTCATGCTGCAACAAGTGTAGATACTGTATATGGGCCAATATGGCTACCTTACAAATTTACTCTTAGCATAATCTTCAGTTTAAACACTCCAAATTTCCTTGTCATGAATGGTTAAACATACGCATAAAATAGGATACACAATAAGGTATGCGCAAATTACATGGTCTATGGGCCTGGAAAAAAAAAACAAAAAAACGAAAATATAATTTTTTTGTCATTTTTTAAAATAAAAAACATGTTTTTTTTTTTTTATAAAAAACGGCACGCTTTTATTAGTTGCATCTATAATCCTGCGAGCTGATCTTTGTCTCATCTTTCGTACAAAACCTGTTCAATATGGGTGACCCTGCAGATTTTCATCTCTATCGGCATAGCTCTTGTAGTCGTTAAGATACTCAAACCTATCCACCACACCAAAGTGTGTGTGTGTGTGTGTGTGTGTGTGTGTATGTGTGTGTGTGTGTGTGTGTGTGTTCCAGTGTAGCTTCATCATCACAGGCGTGCTCATGCATGCGTGCAAGATAATTGTTTCCCTCTGTATCTGCACGTAGCGTCGCCCTTGCCATTAGTATGCTGCGATGTACTGTTGGGGCTTACCAAGGGCAGCTGCAGAGGTCGTTTTCAGACGATACCATTGCCAAGGGCAATCAGAGAGAGAGAGAGAGAGAGGACAGGTCTCCCAAGTTATAGGCATGAGTGACGTCATGTCGTCTTTGGGCTGCATCAGGCCGCGTCCAACGTACAATTACCCGCCTTACCCTTTTAGAGATTTAAGCACAATCTTGTTTGCCCTCCCCCTTTCCCTCCCATTCCACTCCTTATAGAAGACTCCTTTCCCCCCCCCTTACTCCTTATTTTGCCTTCCCCCACCTCCCCATACCATTTTATCATGTCCATTTGTGCCTCTCTTGCACAGACTGTCTCCATGTCATTCCATGAGGTGCTCTGGAATCATCTATGGCGGTCTCCGATGGTTTCTATCTCGATAAACACCTTCCAAATCAAGTTACATTCATAATTTTTATTCTGGATGACCTTAGGTTATTCTATCCATCTCTGTGGCGTCATGAGTAATCGAAGTGATGATTGGCTGGACATTTTTTCACTACACAGACCACTTTTCTAGATTGTAAACATGTGTCCTGGGCTTAAGGTACGTTTTCCTCAATACGGTTATCGATGATCGTTCATGGCTCAACGATGATCGTCCAACGATTGTCTAGATCACTAATTCTTTGTTTTCGAACGGGGATGTCTTGGTTCGAGATGCAAAACACGAGGCTGATAACCATTTTAACCCAACCTACAACCGACGCGTTTACCCAAATAAAGGATGCCAGGTAGTAGGATGCGCGCCACCCGCCATTGAATGTGGTAGTTGGAGGATAATAATCATCATCGAACCGATCAAAACGTTCCTTTTGAAAGAGCTCCCTGAAACGAGACGCCATACTCAAGGATAAAGCAGGAAGGAAACACCCAAGAAGAAGATAGTCAATCCTCGGTGGAGGGTGACCTGAGGATTTGAGGGTCAGCTGGCAAGGACGAGGTCACGCTGCGGAGAAATGATCCGTCTTTACGCTTCTTCCTAGACCCTGTTCATACTAGCGGTTTGATCCGCGCGGAAACCGCGGCGGCACTACATAGTCGAGGAAAAACGGCGTGGTTATGTGTGAAGGCCTTCAATGACTTACATTGTAATTGAACCGCGGCGGTTGAAACCGCTAGTGTGAACAGGACCTTCGCATCTCCGTCTCGCCACTCCAGATTCACCGTACGAAGACGGACCACTTTGTCCCGCCATTGAGTTGAATCTGCTGAGTACACTCGTGTGTTACATGTACATTTGTGTGTTACATGTACACTCAGGAGTTACATGTACAATCAGGTGTTACATGTACATTCGTGTGTTACATGTACACTTAGGTGTTACGTGTACACTTTTGGATGCGGAGAGGGAGTGAAAGTGGCGAACCCCCAAAGGTGATACCAGAACAGGAGAGGAATTGCTGAGATCATCTTTGATGTTTCTTCCAAAGCCATTTCTTATCTCGCGAAGAGATACGCACGTACGTGTGTGTGTGTGTGTGTGGTTTACCATAGTCTTCGACCACGTGCTGGACTCGTGATCCACAGCTACAACCTTCCTGGAGGAGAGATCAGGGTTCACATTGCCCGATCTGTGTATAATGGTGGGACCGCACACACAGATACATATCTTTGCTCAAGGGTGACAGTGACAACATAGTGTCTGTAAGCTTTCTAAACCGTGAGCGGGGATCGAACTCAGATTTTCCGCGTGAGAAGTTAAGACGCTATCCACTATGCAAACAAAGTCTGTGCGTGTGGAGACGCCAGGTGGATGAGAAGAATCTTGTTTGGATTCCGTCACTTTCTAAGAGCATTCAGATGGACCAAGAGAAACGAAAGAAAGAAGAAGAAGAAAAACACAACAACGAAAAGTCGCTCTTCCAGACAAGGGGGACACCACGAGTACAACCTTCTTCCTGGATTTACATTTACTTTTCATGACTTTCCGTTGATGTATGGATGGCTTGTACTCGTGGTGTCCCGTCTTGGTATCTTTACGCCCTATTCAGTATATAAGACTAAAAATTTTGAATCTATTTTATTCTTTTATGCGACAAAGCCTAACGGTGTGCCAGTCATGGGGGTACCGGGTACGTTGCCTGAAATGGGGATGTCTGTGTGCGTGCCTCGGTCTTTCTTTGAGTCCAACACCGCTGATTCCTACTTTTATGTCCCAATTCTATTTTTTATATTGATCTCTATGTTATCTGTTATCATTATTATTATTGTCACTATTATTATCATTGTTGTTATCATCATTATTATTATTATTATTATTATTATAATTATTATCATCATAATTATTATTGTCACTATTATTATTATTATTATTATTATTATTATTATTATTATCATCATCATTATGATTTTATTCTTTTGTATTTATTCGTTTATTTACCTATATAAGTGTTTGCATATTCTAATCGTGATTTAAGATCAGAAAATCGCCCATAAGTCTTGTGACCATAAGGTCCCACCACCAGAGCAAAAACCAGAAACTAAGAATAAAATCTATCTCCATTTACTCCACATGGGGTGTGCACCACCACCACACTCGGAGGGAAGGAGCTGATGTTGGGCTCCCCTAGATACCGTGTGTCCGTGCGTGCGTGCAAGCATGTGGAAAGCCTCGCCAAGGTTGCGTCGATGTGTAGGTTCTCCATCGTGCTTGCTTGCGTGCGTGCGTGCGTACGCGCACCTGGTCTTCGGGGGGACTCTCCAGCAAAGGACTTCGCAAAAGTTTCCGAACTTCCTTGTTGGCCACCCACATCCCCTCCTCTCCTTTTATCTATTCACCCTTTCTTCGTTTTCTTATTTTTTATGTTTTACATAAGATCATAAGAATGGAGAAAACTGCAAGATACCATATGGCTTATTCTAGGCAGTTCCATGTCGCTGACCACCTGGCATCCCTGTCCATAGTTATCTAACTTTCACATGAAACAATCATTTGTTTCAGTGCTCACTTCATGATTACATTTTCTTCTTCTTCTTCCCCTTTTTTTCTTCATCTTGGTCCTCTTCATCTTCATGTTATGCCAGGAAACTTACGGTCGTATTCTTAAAAAAAACATTCTTTCCTTAAGTTTTATATAAATCCTTGAAAGGAAATTTATTTATCTATTTATTTATATATATATCTTTTAAGAATACCACTGCTAATCCCGGCCGGGGTCAAAGATGAGGAAAATAATTATTCCGACTCTGCCCTGTGATGATTGAGAGATAGGAAGGGGATCTCCCCATTCACGCAGACGAGGGCGATTAGGACCCACTGAGGAGGCCCTAATCACTTCGCACGACGAACAGGAACCTCATCAAGTACTGTAGACGTCGCAGATGAGGGAAGGGCATGGTGTGAGCCATCGATGGCGATAACCGTCACCCTCACAAGCCAAGAACTCCGTGGGGGACAATTCTCTGTCCGCACAGGAACACCCTGTACCGACTACAAAGTTTCTGTTAAATATATAGGTCTCGTGGAACCCCTTCGGAGCAGAGGCACGCAGTACTGCTGTGTAGTTAGAGACTACCCTTCAACTTTTGCTACTTCTCCTCTCCAACCTTTCTTAAATACATTTTTTTATCACCTCTTCGGTGCGGTAATGTTCCCAAGGATAGAAACGCTGGTTATCGTCGGGGAAATACGAAAATAATAATAATATCCCTAAGGAAATATGAGAATGATAATAATGAAAATAATTATAATAATAATAATGTCCTTAAGAATAGAAACGCTGTTATCTCCGACGAAATACGAAAATGATAATAACAATAACGATGATGATAATAACAATATTAAGATAAACATCGCACAAGTACGAATACAATCCTGTGAAATGAGAACATCGAAAGTAAAATTTGCCCTCGCTGGCTGAGCGGATTAAAGCGTCGCTACTTGTGACGGAGGTCGGGGTGATGGCGGTTCGAACCCTGCCACCGGCGACTTGAACCAATAGGCTTGGTTTATTAGATTTCACGTTACAAAGCCCCCAGTAAGGGACACTGTCCTAGCCTCCTGATAGGGAAAATTTCGCGACGTTAAACCGAATAATGCATCATCATAATTTAGTCAGAAGATCAGAAACAGTTTGACTAGTAAATGGAGAGGCAAATAAGATACAAATATGTGGGTCAGACATCGGGCACACTCTCACCCGACGTCTTTTTCTAACGTAGTGAAAGATCCACATCTGTCGCCGTGACACTAATGACACCTGCTGCAGCTTCCAACAGCTGTTGCCAAGATGAACTTTCCCTCCCGCCTCCCCCCCCCTCCTTCGTGCTGGCGGAGGATCCGTCTGCCTCTCACTTTCTTCTGCCTCGTGCCAGACAGACAGACGACTCCATTCAGCACCAAGAGGGACCTCCTGTCCTTGAAGGGAGATGGTGTCTTGCCAGCCAAAGCCAGTGGAGGCAGAAAGGTGTTAAAAGGGAGACAAACGTTAAAAAAATATCTATTTATTTATTCTGGACAAGATGCAGGGGTGACCCGTCATCCAGGAGGTGCCAAGATAAGAGGGAGGGAGGAGGGTGGAGGGGAATGGAGTATGTAGGCGATGGAATGGGTGGGAGTGGTTTCTATGCCTTTGTCTTTTGGCTACCTCCCGTGTAAGAGGGAAACAAGCCTTTGGTATATATGTATTCATTTATTTATTAATTTATTATAGATAATAGTTTCCATTAAAATCACGACGGTATCAGTTGCGTGAAGTATCCAGTCAGTACCACATACGGGGTGCCCTTGAAGTGGGAAGACTTCCAGAGAGAAGGAATTGGAGCGAGTGCGTGGCTGGAAATCACAAACCTGACACCCTCTACGGATCAGAGTTACACAACATTGTTTGTAAGGATGGAAACTCCTCTTCTAAAAGAATGCTGGTTACTTTAGAGTTTTACTAATCTTCTTACATCTATCCATCTCCCTTGTCGCCCCCTCCACGTTTAGCAACTCGTGGATAAACGGGCATCTCTCATTTTTTTCATTTGTAATACATCGAGATCAATCGGATCTATTGCATTATCTAGGTTGCATGACCCGAGCTCCTACTGTCATTTCTGACGACCCCTTGACCTTGCTGTTCGGGCGGAAGAGAGTGAGAGTGAGAGGGAGAAAGATAAAGAGAGAGAGAGAGAGAGAGGGAAAAAGATAAAGAGAAAGAGAGAGAGGGAGAAAGATAAAGAGAGAGAGAGAGAGGGAGAAAGATAAAGAGAAAGAGAGAGAGAGAGAATACGGTTTCGACCGTAAAGTGAAGTTTTAGCTGAAGCTCCTCTCACAAGGAGTCGGGAGCCCCCCTCCTCTCCACTCTCATTCTCTCTCACCCTCTCTCTCTCTCTCACTCTCTGTCTCTCTAGTTACTACCTAGCAGTTTCGTAACTGCTTTCCAGGGCCTGGCATGTCATGCGATCATGACAATCCGTTGCATAGGAGGCTTAGGGGAGTCGTACAGACGATCATCAACAATGGGGGACGCGTACATGACGGCAGGAGACCTTCCGGTCCATAACGAGGCCGAACGAAGGTGAGTGAGAGGCAGGGATGGAGGGAAAGCGGGGGTGACTTGAGGGAGGTGAAGAAAGACAAGAAGAAGAAGAAGAAGAAGAGGAGGAGGAGGAGGAATGTTGTGCGGGTGAGGTAACGGTACAGGCTGAGTCATGCCTTTGTTGGGGTCGCCTCCCCGGGACGGGGAAGCGCGCGCGCGTGCGGGCTTTTACGTGGACGTGTGCACGCGCGTGTGTGGGTGTGTGCGACGCGTTTATGTTAACGCGCGCGTGTGCGTGCGCGTGGTTGTGATGCGTGATTGCGCGTGATTATAGGTAGGTTCGCGTGTTTGTCCGCGTCTTTTGTTGTTTTCCTTTTCTCTTGTCTTCGTCTCGTGTTTTTTCGGGTTCGAGTCTCTCCTCTGGGCGTTGCGTTGCTTTCTTACTTGGATTCCTGCTGCCACTATTTCTGGCGCCATTTGAAACGTCAAATTAACTGTGAAATGTATATATCTATTCTAAGTTTATACTGCTACCACAGTATTTTACACAGTGACAGTAGTCAGACTTGACAGTACATGCATAACATTTAAGTTACATTTAGCATATTTTGTGTGTGTGTGTGTGTGTGTGTGTGTGTGTGTGCATGTGTGTGTGTGTGCATGTGTGTGTTATGCACACGTGTCAGCAACGTGATTCCTGTCCCATCACCTTCCCTCCCTTCCTCTAATGGCTGTAGCCTCTCTATTCCACTGCCCCCCCACCCCCTCTCCCCGTCCATGCCCCTCCTCAGACAAGTTACACCACCTCCACATTATCTCCTGTAAGGTGTGTTGTCCTCCATGAACACCCACTCCCATATGGGATCAAACAAAACCCGTGGGAGTGACATTCCACTCCCAATTAAATAAAATAAAATAAATACATAAATAATCCCTCTTCCCTCTTCCCCCTCCCTCTCCCTTCCTCCTCCCCCTCCCTCTCCACTCCTACTTCGTCCTCTCCCCTCCTCCTTCCCCTACCTCTCCACTCCTCCTCCCCCTCCCTCTCCCCTCGTTCTCCGCCCTCTCCCCTCCTCCTCGCCCTCCCCTCCACTCCTCCTCCCCCTTCCTCTCCCCTCGTTCTCCGCCCCCTCCCCTCCTCCTTCTCCCCTCCCCCCTTCACCTCCCTCTCCCCTCCTCCTCCTCCCCCTCCCCTCCTCCCCCTCCCTCTCCCCTCCTCCTCCTCCCTCTCCCCTTCTCCTCCTCCCTCTCCCCTTCTCCTCCTCCCCCTCTCCCCTCTCCACTCCTCCTTCCCCTCCCTCTCTCTCTCCCTTTCAATGCTTATCTTATCACTCCATTGGCGTGTGTAGTATGTGCGCGCCTGGAGCCAATACCCAAGGTATAGATTTTCTCCTCCATGGAGGGAAGAGACGTCACAACTATGACGTCATGGAAACGTCACAAGTATGACGTCCTCGTCCTGGTGATGTTCTTAACTCGAGGACAGGACGCCCACTGGGGCAAGTGGCCATCAGCGTGGGCCGCCCGATGAATGAGCGACTTGGAATAATACGGACGGACTTCGTCTGAAACCGACCGACGGACGGATCTGCTGCTGCTGCTGCATAGACTCCTCCTCCTCCTCCTCCTCCTCCTCTTGCAAGGACGAATGGTCTTGGTGTGGGTGTTCGACCGACACTCTTGATTCACTAGAGAGGAAGAGGAAGAAGAGGAAGAGGAGGAGGAAGAAGAGGAAGAGGAGGAGGAAGAAGAGGAAGAGGAGGAGGAAGAGGAGGAGGAAGAAGAGGAAGAGGAGGAGGAAGGGGAGGAAGAAGAGGAAGAGGAGTCTTATTGGGAGGAGTAGATGACATGGAGTAGTGACTGAAGCAGCATTTATTTACACCAGAAGGAGGAGGGAGAGGAACAACAGGAAGAATAGGAGGAGTCACAGCAGTACGAGGCGGGAATAGGAGGAGGAGAAAGAGAAACAACAGGAAGAATAGTAGGAGTCACAGCAGTAGGAGGCGGGAATAGGAGGAGGAGGAAGAGAAACAACAGGAAGAATAGTAGGAGTCACAGCAGTAGGAGGCGGGAATAGGAGGAGGAGGAGGAACAATAGGAAGAATAGGAGGAGTAACAGCAGTAGGAGGGGAGAGCAGTAGTAGGAGAGAGAAAGAAGAAGATAAGGAGGAAGAGCA
The DNA here is from genome assembly GCF_046742065.1 of Oratosquilla oratoria. Lineage (NCBI taxonomy): Eukaryota > Metazoa > Arthropoda > Malacostraca > Stomatopoda > Squillidae > Oratosquilla > Oratosquilla oratoria. The sequence continues at coordinate 9,636,785 of NC_134785.1, read as the reverse complement.
GGAAAATAGGAGGAACAGCATCAGTAGGAGGAAGGGGAAGGGGAGCAATAGGAGAAGGAGGAGGAGGGGGCGAAGGAGATGGAGGAACTGGAGGATGAATAGGAGGAGCGGCGGTAAGAGGAGGGGGGAACAAGAGGAATAGGACCAGTAGCATGAGCGGGGAAGAGTAATGGGGGTGAGGAAGAAGAGAAGGAGGAGGAGGAACAATAGGAAGAATAGGAGGAGCAACGGTAAGAGGAGCGAGGAAAAAAGGAATAGGATCAGTAGTGGGAGCGGGGAAGAGGAATGGGGGTGAGGAAGAAGAGAAGGAGGAGGAGGAGGAGGAGTAAGCCTCCCCCCCCCCTCTCCCTCTCCTCCTCCAATCCTTTCCAGGACCAGACGAACGAGATCTTCTTCGGCTGCCACACAGGTTTGTTCAGAAGCTTTTTCGTCCTAAGCGCCGCCACTTCAAGAACGCGCCTCATCGAACTCCAGGAGGTAAACCGGGAGTGGGGGGAGGGGGGTGGGGGTATATCGTCGTGGTTCAGTAGTTAAAGTGCTCGGCTCATGCTTTTTTTTTTTCCTAAACTGAGGGGGTTCGATTCCTGAGTGGTGGCCCTCTGGTCTGTACTTAGTTCTTTCCCACCGCGCTATCTTCGGAATCTTTACTTAGTGTTTGTTTTTACTGATAACAGATAAAGATAACAAGTCCGTGAAACGTGCACCCTTCACAAGGACAGAAGCAACACTGCTGTCTCGAGGGAAAAAAAAAAAAAAAAAAAAAATCAAACACTATTGTTGTTGATACTGGAAGAACACTGTCACCCATATTTTCTGAAATACAATACTACATGTCCTGAAATTCCTGAAATACAGTGCCGCATGTCACGGGGTCTGAATCGTCCGACTCTAACCAGAAGAAATAGTACAAGCTATACTACACATTAAATGGGTTTATATATATATATATATATATATATATATATATATATATATACATGTATATATATATATATATTGAGGCATTCTGACAGGTTGACGTAAGCGGAATAGGAAACAGGAGTTTATTCCTGACTAGTTTCGCAGGTATGCTTTTTCAAAGGAATAGGTTTACAAACGGGCTGTGGGCATTATATACATGGGATGGACCTGACCACCTCCCCGAGTTACCATAGTTGGTGACGAGTGTGAACATTACATTGTGGCTAACGTAACAATGATGAAATTTACAATTAAATATGATAACACTAATAACAAAGAAATTAATAATAGTAAATGTAACAATAGTAATGATAACAATGATGATATTTTTTTTAACTAATAAAAATGATAATAACAATAAGATAGAAGTAATAATAATAATAATGATAATAATAACAATAAAATAAAAGTAATAATAATAATAATGATAATAATAATAAAAAAATCTGATAATACTAATAACAAAAATAAAAAAGAAATTATTAATAGTAATTATAACAATAATAGGGATAACAATGATAGTAAAAAACGAAAAATTAAATATTAAAATAATAATAGTAACAATAATAACAATAATAATTACAAAGATAATGAAAGTAATAATAATAATGATGGTGATAATAATAAAAACAAAAATATAAATATAATAAAAATATAAAAATAATAATAATAATAATAATAATAATAATTACAATGATGAAAATAATAGTGTTGTTACATTTACTATTATTTATTTCTTTGTTATAGGTGTTATCATATTTAATTGTAAATTTCATCATTGTTACGTTAGCCACAATGTAATGTTCACACTCGTCACGAACTATGGTAACTCGGGGAGGTGGTGAGGTGTACCCCATGTATATAATGCCCACAGCCCGTTTGTAAACCTATTCCTTTGAAAAAGCATACCTGCGAAACTAGTCAGAAATAAACTCAAGACTAAAACTCCTGTGTTTCCTATTCCGCTTACGTCATACATATATATATATATATATATATATAAATATATGGTAGTGCAGGGGTTTATGTAACCTTTCTACACACACTTTTTTTCATTTCTTTTCGCATTCCTTTTTTGCCGGGCACTAAATATATAATGTGTGTGTGATTCACCATGCTCTTGAATTACGTGTTGGACTCGTGACTGACAGTTATTTCTCTCCTGGAAGAGAGCTCAGAGATCTTATATGACCGATCTATGGGTTATGTTGTGACCTTACTCGCACACACACAGCCAACTCCCCGCCCACGAGTTGGAGTAACAACTCGCAGCGCAGCGATACTGAAATTATTTCAGCCCTGGGCGGGATTCGAACCCGGACCGCCGTAGTGGCAGCCAGGAACTCTAACCACTGCGCCACGAGGTGCGCGTGTGTGCGCGCGCGCGCGTAGAGCACGGTAGATATAGATTTTGTGCTCACAGGTGAGCTCTGGACGGAGCACAGGGGCGCGTCGCTTGTGGCATAACACGGAGTACACTATTTTTTTTCGTATATTTTAAATTTGTTCAGCTCCTGCTGGCTGAAAGAAAATATAGATACAAGGATTTAAAGTGTGTGATCATGTTGTGTTTTGCCAAAAATTAAGGTGAAAATATTATTATTATTGTTGCTCCTATTATTTCTATCATAATTCTATTATTCTAATTATTATTGTTATCGTCATCGTTATTATTGATATCATTATTATTATCATCATCATCATCATTACTATTGTTATAACGACACTATGTATCCAAAATGGCGAGAGCGAATCTCAATGGTACTTCACAATTTTCGCACAGGAATGACATTAGGTCAATTTGGGTCACGCCCATTCCTTTCATGTGAATCATTATCACTTCACACGAGGAGAGGAGGAGGAGGAAGAGGAGAAGGAAACTATCCAATCGATCCGCAGAGGCACTCCTCGATGGCACTCAAGACCCATCGGCCTTGCGGAGTCATGCCAGGTCGACTTGACCTCTTTCCAGGTGTTGGCACACCAAGCGGTTTACATACACTCGTTGGCACACGATTTCGCGGCCCCCTCTCTGAACAGACCTTCGGTCGATAGGGACACCTGGTCCTGGAGAATAGGAAGGAAAGAGGGTTAGGGAGCATTCGTGTCATTTATTGGTAAGGTTAAGACTGAACTGCCTAGTATAGGCCTTATGGTCTCTTGCATTCTCCTTCATTCTTATGTTCTTGTGATTTACATGTGGCTGAAGTCGTGTATATACACTGCGTGGGCAAGCACCCGCGGTGCGTAATTATCCCTAATTACATTGGATTGGGTCAGCGTCGATTCACGCTGTCACACTGACCAAGTAGGTGTGTGCGTCAGGTCGCAGCGCGTCCTTTCTGACCCCGCGTGTGTCGTAAACCCAGATGCGAATGGTTCGTTATGTGAACACATTGAAAAACGAACCGTTTTCTTTATAGGAAATGAAGTTCGTTTTACGATCTTTCCTGAATTTCTAACAAACAACTGCGAGCAGACTGTGGTTTCTATTTCCAAATCGTGGATTTTCCATGTTTGTATGTTCCATGTGTGTGTGTGCGCGCGCACGCGCGTTTACCTCACTGTAACAAACGCGGAAAATAGTTACACTTGTAGTTTATTTTATTTTATTCTTTTTAGGGGGGCCGAAGTATTGGCTATCCCATAAGTCTATATATCTATGCGGAAAACTGTATTTATAAAGATATACAGTTTTACGCATGGATGTATGTATATGTATATATATATATATATATATATATATATATATATATATATGTATATATATATATGTATATATATATGTATATATATATATGTATATATATATGTATATATATATATATATATAATATATATATATATATATATATATATATATATATATATATATATATATATATATATATACACACACATATGCGTGTGAGTGTATGTGTGCGTTTATTCGGAATATTTAGTATTGCGTCGCTTCTTAAAGCGAGAAAGACACGCAGTCACCAAACCCAGACGAAAATGGACGATGAAATATAGCTTCAGAAAAGAAATAAAGATGCCACATTGCATCGGCTAAAGACGGCCATAGAGAAAAGACGCGCAAGGCTGAGGTCCGGGTGAGTGACTGCCACGCAAAAATAAATAAATAAATAAATAAATAAAAAACAAATACAAATTAAGTAAACAAATAATAGATAAAATAAATAAATAAAATAAAAATAAGTAAATGAATTAAATTTAAAATAAACTAAAATGATTTTAAATAAATAAATAAGATAATAATAATAAATGAATAAATAAACGCGTAAAAAAAAAAAAAAAAAAAAAAAAGAGTTGAAAAGACGGTGGTAGGCTTCAGGCCTCACCTTCCCCGGAGGTAACGAACGTTGTGGGTTCACCCAAAGACGAGGAGAGGCGCGTACACCACAGACGGGGACAAAAACCTCCCCCACCCCCCTCCCCTCCCTTTGTGCAAGGCCACCGCCAGCTGCTGCTGCTGCTGCCCAACTGGACCTGAACACCCCGGAGACGCTCAAAAACAATTAACTTCATCAAACCTGCTCTGGCAATGGGAGAGATCACCGCGTGACATCATTGTTCTTGTTCTAGACCAGGGAGTCTCAACTTTTTCCCTCCATCATGAGCCCCTTCGGCTGGATGTATTTCTCCACTTAATCCCTTACTTCCATACAAAAAATTGATAGGCACCATAAAGGGAAAAAACAACAGATAAACGGGAAAATATTAAATTCGTTATTCAGGATAGGCACAAAAGTAATAACATACATTCATATCACAACTTTTTTTTTCTAATATATATATATATATATATATATATATATATATATATGTGTGTGTGTGTGTGTGTGTGTGTGTGTGTGTGTGTGTGTGTGTGTGTGTTTAGTCCATTTTTATCACAACTTATAAAATAAAATAAATTTGAATTATTATTCAATTATCAGGTACATCAATTATTTACCCCTTACCGCGTCATTTTGCACCCCCAAGGGAGTAAATGTAGCCCTGGTTGAGAATCCCTGTTCTAGACTGTAGTTGACCAGCGCTTCTATTGTTTAGCATCGGGAGGAAGCAGCACTGCGAGGCAGGACGTGCGGTGGTGGTCATGTTGAAATTGGGGTTGTTACTCCCTTGTCCCCACCCCATCCCCTCACCCCCACCCCCTCGGGTCTGTCCTGCACGCACGTAACGGACAAATCACGTTCGTCACGTGGTACGTGGTTTCTGCAGGTTCGCCTGGCGAAGGAAAGACGACGACGACATTTTGAGCCTTTCTTTGCTTTGACGCACTTGGGAGACCTTGTTTTGGTTAATGCCGGACATATCCACTCAGCCGGTGCCAGCTCCCTTACGATTTTTTTTATTGTTTATTTCTTCGTCGATTTATTCATTCCTTTATTTATTTAGTTTCTTTAATTCATTTATCTATTATTTTCCCGATAGGCTGTGTGCACGAAAATAATTACACTCGACAAAACCTTATCTTGGCTTATCCTGTCGAGCCAGGTGTTACCTCCCCCTTCTCCCCCTCCCCTCCCTCTCCCCCACTTCGTCGTGTTATCGCAGCCCCCTCCCCCACTCACCCACAGATGCTTTCAATGTCATTAACTAGGAATAGGCGGTTCCGTGGCGGTTGCAGAGCTCATCCGAGATGCCGTAAGGTGATTTTATTATGCTGATGGTCGATTTTTATATCAATAGGGTCTGGAGGATCTTGGTGTAATTGATATATATATATATATATATATATATATATATATATATATATATATATATATATATATATATATATATATATATATATATATATATGACACACAGGAAACCCACAGTCGGAGAAAATAAACTTCGAATAAAGAAGAATCCTATATTTCGTCTATCAACTGTAGCCCTCTTCAGGAAAGTACATAAGGCAGAGTACAGAGGGGACTTATAAGCTACAGAGAAGAGAAGGGATGTGGACAGATGACCTCACTCAGGCGCGGGGGCAAACTGGGGTGGCGGAGTGAGGTCATCTGTCCACATCCCTTCTCTTCTCTGTTGCTTATAAGTCCCCTCTGTACTCTGTCTTATTTACTTTCCTGAAGAGGGCTACAGTTGATAGCCAAAATATAGGATTCTTCTTTATTCGAAGTTTATTTTCTCTGACTGTGGGTTTTTTGTGTGTCATTTACAAATGTGCTACTACATTTCTGTTTAGAATATATATATATATATATATATATATATATATATATATTTGGTATACGCACATATGTGTGTATATATATATATATATATATATATATATATATATATACATACACATATGTGTGTGATGTAATAAGAGACAAATAGTTGAATAGAGTGGTGTAGAGAAAAATCCAATATGTTGTAGAAGCAGAGGTTATAATACACCTTGTATTATAATTTTCCTGTATTATACAGGCAACATATCAGGCAGCATATACTGTACGTATCAACATTTGGGTCATCTTGCGGAACATCTTATTAAACCTTTCCGAGTTTTCGCCATCACCAGTCCTGCTGTGTTTCGCGCAGATGAAACCTTCACCGTGATTGGCCCTTTCCTCCGTGTGTGTGTGTGTGTGTATGTGTGTGTGTATGTACGCTGCTTCTGGGCCCCTTCGTGTCATCTTATCTTTGCTCGTGTGTCATATCTTTAAGTTGTATCAGTTGGGTATAAAGCCGTAATTTGGTACATGTATCACTAGTGAACTATGTGTTCTACGTTGTCGCATGTTATTTTTGTCTTCGTATATTCGCGTTTCGATTCCTCGCGATGTTTCGACAAAATAAGTTGCAGAACAGCCGCCGCATGGGGGTTATGTAAATCACACTTTTATTATTCCTCTCGTTGTGAACATTTCTCGATATATCTTTTATCTTTCATCCTGAAGGGTGTACAACTCAAAGATATTACACATGGATATCGAAACGATGACACGAAGAACCATAGAAGGCAACACACGTATGTACACAGGAAACGACCGATCACAGGGAAGGGTTGATTTTTTTTTTTTTTTTAAGCTTGGAAAGGTTCAAGATACCCCGCAAGGTGATCCAAATAAGTGTATATATATATATATATATATATATATATATATATATATATATATATATATATATATATATATATATATATATATATATATATAAGCTGTCTGATAACTTGCCTATATGATGCTGTCTGAAGAAGACTGTTGAAACGTAAGAGAAGAAAAGTGCTTCTGAGGCGTCCTGGATTTTCTCTACACACTCTCTCTCTCTCTCTCTCTCTCTCTCTCTCTCTCTCTCTCTCTCTCTCTCTCTCAGAAAAGAGCGTTCGAATCATTTGCCGCGGTGAATTGGTTAAAAGACGTTGAGTGGAGATGAATACACTCAAGGAAGATGGATTGTCTGGGAGATGTGTGAAGATTGAGGAGGGAGGGCGGGGGGTGGGTGGGAGGGGGCAAATAGGGCTGTCAACACGGGAACTCGAGGGCACAGGATGGAGGGACCGGCAATAGAATGTAAGGACATACGAATGAAAAGACTGGTGAAGTGGGAGGTGTATGGGTAACAAGGAAAAAAAACATATTTAGATGATGCTGGTATGCTCGAAGTAAAAACAAAGTAGAAGTAAAAACTAATATTCGAGTCTGAGCAGTGAGTGATATGAGATGCATATGTGGGAACATCAGGAGGACAGAAACTTAAAAAGAAAAAAATAGATGGTGCTGACACGTGGGAAGTAAGAACTAAGAGGGACAACTTGAATCGCAGCTGGGAGGAGACGAGATGTACGAAGTTGGGGGGGAAGGGGAGGGGCAGAAGAAGAAGAAGAACAGAAAGTGGAAGGGGGACCAGAAGAAAAAAAAGAAGAACAGAAAGTGGAGGGGGGCACAGGAGGAAGAAGGAGGAGGAGAACAGAAAGTGGAGGGGGACCAGAAGAAGAAAAAGAAGGACAGAAAGTGGAGGGGAGACCAGAAGAAGAAATAGAAGGAGGAGCAGGAGGAGGAGACCAGAAAGTGGAGGGGGGGGGGCAGAAGAAGAAAATGAAGAAGCCGAAAATAAAAAAAATGGCGGAGGGACCAGAAGAAGAGAAAATGGCGGGCTCGCTGGGCTGGACTTGGGGGGTGGGGTGGGGAGTGTCTGTCGAGGAAGGAGGCGAGGGCGGAAGAGTTGCGTGACGGCGCGATCGGGTGAGAAGCAAGAAGGTGACGTAACACACTCAAGACACCTCATCCCCAGCACGGAAAGAGAGAGAGAGAGGGGAGGAGAACCGATGTAGGTCTTTGTGAAGGCCCACGTGGGGCGGGGAAGCGAGGAAGGTCGTGGGAATGGGAGAGGGAAGAAGGAAGGAAAGAAGGCAAGGGGAGTTTTGTTATTTTTGCAGATGATGGGCCTCTTTATTTATTAATTTATTTTATTTTTTGTGACTTCCACTCCAACAGAAGTGGCAATGGACACATCGGATATATGTGTGTGTGTGTGTGTGCGCGCGTGTGACTCAATTTCTTCGATTTTAACTCTACAGTAATATGTACACACACATACACAACACATACACATATACACAATACACACACATACACGACTCGTGGCGCAGTGGTAGAGTTCCTAGCTTTCATTACGGCGGTCCGGGTTCGAATCCAGCCCAGGGCTGAAATTTTTTCAGGATAGCTGCGCTGCGGGTCGTTGCTCCAACTATCGTGAGCGGGGAGTTGGTTGTGTGTGTGCGTGTAATGTCACAGCATTACCCATAGATCGGTCATATACGAGCTCTGAGCTCTTTTCCGAGAGAGAAATAGCTGTCGATCACACAAGTCCAACACGTGATCCAAGATCATGGTGAAGACCGTGGTGAATCACACACACACACACACATATACATATATATATATATATATATACACATATATATAATATATAATATGTGTGTGTGTGCATAATACACTATTTGTGTATATACACAAAACACACGTCTTACAGATGGAGAAAGAGGAGGTACCCCATCAGTATAGCACATATCCACACACACACACACACACACACACACGTATAGTACACCGCAAGAGCACTTACTTGCGCACGTGGAACCAAAAATCGAAATCGCAAAGGAAGGTTAGGAAGACCGCAAGAACCGCGGGGCGTCCTCCAGGCGGCATTGCGGTTTGCGGATCCGCGGGTCCACGATCTCAGTCAGCATCACGGCCTGACTGCTCCGACTGTGCCGCAGTCGGCCCTTAGCATCGGTGTTGCTAGTGCTTCGGTTGTATCGGGTAAGGATTTGGTATGGGGCGGGTAAGGGCTTGGTATGGGACGGGTAAGGATTTGGCATGGGGCGGATAAGTGTTTAGTATGAGGATATGTTGGTAGGGGTTTACTATGTGGATATGCGGATGTGTTAAGATATGTGGGGATCAGCCCTGGCATGGTGTCTCCTTACCGAACCACGAGGACAGAAACGCTGTCAACAGCAATCCATAAAAACAACAACACTAATGATCTTTTCAAACATAAGAATGAAGGAGACTGCAAGAGACCAGAATTAGTGCCATACATCTCTATTTTATTGTATTTTTTTTTTACTACAGTATTGGAATAATGGACTGTAGTTTACTTTCACCTCTATCCTTATCGACACTATCGTGCTATTAAAATAATAGTGATGCTTTCATGGTAGTATAGTGAGAGACATATGACAGTGGATCACCCATAAAGGTCATTTTACAATGGAGATATGAAGAAAAACCGACTTTATGAGCAGATGCGTCTCCTATACGTGAGTACAAACAATTTTGAGCCCTTTTTTCCGGGCGAGGGGAAGAGCGAGGATGAGGTGGATGGATGTGGTGATGGGGGCGTTGAGAGAGGGGAATGTCAGTTGAGCAAGGAAGAAAGAAGGGAGGAATTAGGGATGAGTGGAGAGTTGCTGTGTACAGATGATAATATTATGCAAGGAAGGGAGGGGTGGGGGTGGGGGCTAGGGGGTGATTACGTGTGAATGATATTTTGACGCAGCCCAAAGGGATTTTTCCTTGTCTTCTCTTTTTCTGTATGAGGGAACGGAGAAGGGGGCGGGGGTCGCCAATGAAGTGAAACAGCCTTACTGTAGGTGTACTGTATCTTGCCTTATTGCTTCTGACCCAGGGAAGTGGGCGGGATACAGGGATGACCCGTCACCCATGAGGAGCTAAGATGAGAGGGGGCAAGGGGTGGTGGAGGGGAGTGGAATGGGTGGGAGTAGGTACGTGCCCTTGACTTGGCTACCTCCTTTGTAAAGGGGAAAAGGCTCTTGGTAAATATATACGGTAGTCTTCTGGATCCGTCAAAACCGCGGAAAATACTTTTGTGGTCAACTGTGCACCAGCGATTCCCGGAAGTATGGCTGCCCAGTTGTCCACATCTGCGGCCAACATGTTTTAGTCATTTATTCATTATCATGTCTATATGTTTTGTTTATTTTATTTGTACATTATTTAGGTTTATTTTATTTTATTTTCATTTATTTCATAGTCTACACGTATCATTCTCTTTATCTATTATTTCAATTCTCATTTCTCTTCTTTTACTTGTGCATTTATTTATATTATTTTTGTGTTCTTTTGATTTAATTTTTCCTTTTTTATATATTTATTCGTGTACTTATATATATTTGCTTGGGTCTGCTGCATGTCAGCCACCAGGCGCGGACAACCTCTGCCTGCAGCCAGCTCTCTCTCTCTCTCTCTCTCCCGAACAATCCCCGGCGGCAGAAAGGAATTCTTGTGGGTGGGTGGGTGGAGGTGGGGTGGGTTCGGGGGTGGGGGGTGAGGTTCTTCAACCCGTATCGCACCGGCGACATTTTCCACGACTCTTTCGGGTTCGTGTGACTGGGAGGGACTTCGGTTACAGTCGTCTCCCCACCGAACCCTGCAAACGTCAGGTTATGATTATATAAAGGAATTTATAAAAGATAAACACACATATATATATAACATCAAACTGATGGAGGTTGCAAAGGCACTTGTGGGTACGTTGGAACACAAGTAAGAAGTGGAATTCCTGTGGACTTCTTTAGTCAACTTTCTCCCTCCCCTCCTCGAGTGGAATATCGATATCATACAGTTAGAATGTCAATCAATCCATCCATCTATCAACCAATCACTCAATCTTCCCTGTCCACCCCGACCTACTGTTATTTTGTTTTTTCTTGCGATGGTACATTTTCTCTCTCTCTCTCTCTCTCTATTGTATTTGTTTTTCTATAATTTTCTTACTTCTCTGTTCTCTGTGATGTCTTTCCTTCTGCCGTTCCTTTTCCCACGCATGATATCATACACATGACCGTGCCCCAAGTACATGTGTAACAGCTGTGTACATTTCTGTGTTTACAAGACAGTCTGTAAATCACAATTACACACATAGTTTTAAGTTCATTTACACATTCATATTACATCTGTCATATATTCTATGTTTGGCTAGACCATTTCATTCAGCAGGAAGTAATCCCCTACCACAAGCATACTTCCCCTCGATTTCTGGTGTCTAGTCCGGGGATCCAGTGCCAGCTCACGGGGTTGCACCCTGATTGAGGGTTGAAGAGCGTGCGTTTCCACATTAATGTTTTGTGTAAAATAATTTCACTTCTCAGAAATTGAGTTCGCATTGATCTCTTGTACTGAGAGAAAATCTATAAGGAATTTATGTTTAATGTTTTGAAATGACTCCAATTTCGCAGTCAGTAAATGTAAAACATAAGTTCTCATTTGTGTGTGTGTGTGTGTGTGTGTGTGTGTGTGTGTGTGTGTGTGTGCACCTGCATGGTCGTCTTTCGGGCAGCCAAAAGGGTCATACTTTTGAATAACCTTGAACGTACTATCGACTCATGACGTCACAAGGTCTCTGCATGTTGGCCCCCCCCCCCCCCCACCGCCGCCGCTAACACTCGGATTCGATACTTTTAGTTCTCATGGCTTCGTTTGGTTTAGATATTCATGGACGGAGGTGTGGGACCGTTGGCGACATCAGCACGGACAGGTTGCGGACTTGTGCTGTCTCATTCGGGTAAATGTCTTCTGTTTTGCTTGTTCTTGCCTCCTCTTTCAATCACACCGGCGTGCAGGTGCTTGAGCCGTTTCGTTAGTTCTCCCTCTTGATTTCTGTTTTCTTTCTCAATCGTTTGTTTTTCACACACACACACACACACACACACACACACACACACACACACACCTAATGTAGGTCTTCATCGAATTGTAATGCTTTGTAGTCATCAAAACACTTGGCAGATTCTCGACGATAGTGTTGTATCAGTTAAATTTTTAATGGTTGTCGTGTATTCACGTATTAGATTATTAAGTTGCGTAACCACGCCTTGCAAATTGGCCAAGGCTAAGTCAATAAGTAATTAATTCAAAAGATTTTACCTTGTTTATTTGCTTATGTACTTGTTTATTTTATTTATACTATTTATTCCCAACGAATATCTAATGAAAGTCTACCGACGCTGATAGATGACGTCATGTCGACTTGAAGCTTCTCATTGGCCAAAGGCTCATTTGAAGCCTCTCTGGCAGGCCTGAAGAACGTTGATTGGCCGTTTGAGAGCCCATACGTGAAATCATGCGCCAACTTGGTCTATTATTGGTTCGGAATGCGCAAGTCTTAAAATCATGAGACCTTGGTGCAACTTAAGTAGTCAGTTTTAACGTAATTGTCGAGTCTTGCGTGTGGGGACACGTTTCAAACAAGAAATGCCAGTGGAAAAAATAGTAATAATAATGTCCAGCCTTGTCGTCTGAAACGAATAATTTCATAATTTCAAGATATTATTAATCATCATTGTTATTATTCTTGTTATTACTTTTGCCTTCGCCATGACGGGATCAACATTTGTTATTGCTGTTATTGTTATTATTCAATGATGTTATTGTTTATGTTAAGGCTATTATTATTGATATATGATGGTAGTAATTGCTCCATAGCGGTCACCAGTGACTACCACTTGTCCTGCCCTTGTGATCGATGTTATCGTTCCCATCGTCTTGTGTTTGTGTTTGGTGTCCTCGTTCCTTCAGGGACGCGAACCAACTGTTATTGCTATTGTTATTGGATACCTTCTCCCTTACACGGGGGGGGGGGGGGGAGAAGCAACTGATATATAATTATTATTATTATCATCATCATCATTATTATTGCTATTATCATTATTACTTTTATAATTGTTAGTTATCATTTCTATTATCATTATTATTATTACTATCATTATTATTTTCATAATTGTTAGTTATTATTTCTATTATCATTATTTTATTGCTATTATTATTATCATCATTATTATTTTTATTTATCATTATTCTATTGTTTTATAGTCATAATTAGAAATATGAATTAGTACTAATCGCCGTTGTTTAGATACAATACCGTAGCGCTGTACCAATTTCTTCAATGTTTATTATATCATCATAATTATCATCACTATATTATTATTATTATCATTATTATTACTGTTATTATCATTGCTGTTACTATTATTTATTTATCTATTTTATTTCTAGTGATAGATTGGTAATTATGGGTGACGCTGACCGTCACCTTAACGGTTACTGTCACGTCACCGTTTCGTCACTGTTAAGTTATACTCACGTCACTGTCACCCCACCGTTAGGTCACTGTCACGTCACCAATACGCCACTGTCATGTCACTGTAACGTTTTCATCACATTACTGCCAAAATCACCCACGTCACGATCACGTTACGTCACTGTCACGTCACAATCACGTTACCCTGACGTCACCGTCAAGTTATGTTACTGCCACCACTCTCTTCTGGGGCTAAGTCACACCGCCGTCGTGCTGTGTCTTTGTGAGTCAGTCACCTCACAGGTGTGACTCAGCAACCTGGACATTTGCCTCAGACACACGGGTGGGAATGTGACCCACTGGTGTCTGTGTCTGTGTAGTTTATGTATACGTTGTATGAGGTCATACAAGGCCGAGACACATTCAAACGGGACTATACATAATGATATCCCATCGTAAGTATTCCCCTTTCTTGGGAATTTTGTGAAATTGGGAGTTATTAAATATTCAAAAATGAAAAAGTCTTCCATTTGGCCAATTTCGAATGCCAGAGGCACTTTCTAATATCCTGGTATCTTTATTTTAATTTTTCGTTTACAGTAGTGGAGTTTCGAATTTTGGAAACTCCCAGGAGCGAGAGAGAGAGAGAGAGAGAGAGAGAGAGAGAGAGAGAGAGAGAGAGAGGGAGGGGGGAGAGAGAGAGGGAGGGGGGAGAGAGAGACTTGACTGACACATTTGTCTAGGACGAGATCCGTGGGAGAAACTGACGCCTTGCATCGGCTTGGAAACAAAGGACTTGTGGGCCCGTATTCTCAAAGATGGCTCAAGTTTAAGTCTCATTTCAAAATGTCGGAGGGATAACTTTCAAATGATTCGTGTTTCATCTTGATATTTTGAACTGGACAGTATTATTGTATAATGTTTAATATGTGAAAAAGTAACGAAATTTACGTCATTTTAAGTTCGCTTTCTATCCTACTTAAAATAAGATTTAAAGATGATTACAAATTTGTAAGTACGACTTCTGGAAAAAAAATGAACCAATAAAATTGGCCATTACTTTTTTTTTCAGCTTTCATTTTTAATTTTCAGCTCAATTACTTGAATTTCTGATTGTACTTAATATACTACTATTATAGAAATATATTACAACATAAAGACTACAGATAAGATGGAATTAACAACATTAACATACGTATATTAACATTTGTATTAATAAGAAAATGAGTTGCTCATACCTGAAGACTATTTTCAAAGGTTTGAATTTGTTTTATAATTTTGAACTTGGTAGGCAGGACATTCTTTTGTGTTCAATCACGTAGGTCAGAGCCCACGGCTTCAGCCACGGGAAAGCGTCTCCTGCCGTGAGCAGTCTTACAAGTGCGGAGAGACGTTTTTCCTCTTCCCACGGTTGGCAAAATGAGTTGGTAAACTTACTTGTGCCTCATCTGCAAATGCGGTACTCGGCGCGTTCGTTTGACTGATGCCATCTCCCAGGTTTCATTTTCGAAGAGTTATTACTGGGTAATGTTTCATCGTTTATACTTATATCATTTTTAAGAAGACGCCATTATTCCTGAACTGTTATTAAGGTTTCACGTTAGTTAATTGCGTTGTACGTTAATGAGAAAGTTTCACATGTGCAAGTTATGTGGCATGCTCATGTTTTGTGGGAAAACGACAAATAGTTTCTGGGTCAGTTCGCGCATAACAATGAACTTTTGTTCTTCAGTGTTCTGAAGTTTTGGGTTACAAATGGAACAGGTGGATAATATATGAAATGTTATATTTTTAACGTCTATATATATATTACCATTTCTTCACGATGTCTGTCTAATTTTTTGTATGGCGTCAGAGGAAAGCCGGTAGCACGAGATTTGAAAATGGGTGGATGACGTCATGTCGCTCTTCCGGGTGTCAGGACTATTATTATTGTGTTACTCATCATGTACGTGTCAGGAATGTATATCCATAAAAAGGCTTTCAAATTAGCATGAAAAGTATAGGAGATAAAATCTAGTTGAAAGTAAAAGTAGTGTTTTTTATGAGACGTTCAAAGTCACTTTTACGTTAGATACTGTCATTTTATCTCGTCTGGAAGATTTGAACTAATTCATTTTTTGCTACGGCTTTGTATGAAAATACGATCGTGGACCTGCATCAACGTTTCGCTGCGATTATAATCATTCTAAATACTTTCCTCCCGCTATCGAAAATATTATTACGGAGTACGTGGCCGCAGAATTTAATCTTTTAGTGAAGAAAAAAATAATCAGTAGAAACTCAGACTGGACCAGTTAAGTCGTCTCCTACTAGCGGAAGTGGTCGGAGGAAGGGGGGGAGGGGGAGAAATAGCAATTATTGAAAGACAATTTCCTGGAACAAAAATATCAAGGAAAAAGACTTTGTTTGTTACAAATAAGATATATATATATATATATATATATATATATATATATTTGTGTTTATATATATATATATATATATATATATATATATATATATATATATATATTCAAAGAATGCAGACGGTCTGTCGTCTATTCAAAGGCTCAAAGGTGTATTTTAATGAAAGTTACCAAATTCACAAAAACAACCAGCCATTACTGAACCAGATAACAGGGTATCTTTATAATAATTGTGCATTGCAAAACTTCAACGTGTAGGTTTATATATTAATTTAATGTTTTGCACACATATTTGTTGTTTCTTTCTCTCCTTTATGATAATTAAATATGCTCATCTAATTCTTTCTCCATTTCTCTTCCCTGCCTGTCTGTATGACTTTCTTAAAAATATAATTGGTACTGTGAGCACATTCACGTGTGAAATAACGGTTGACACTGAACTGTTGGCATTTTTAAAGTCGTCACTGCTGTCTTGTTGCATCTTTCCCAGGGGTTACATTTCGAAATGTGTTGGGCATTATTTTCTTCTTTTCTTTCTTGGTCTTTCAAAGGCATCTCTTGGTAAATGTTACCATCTTGTCCAATCATTTTATTTCTATCTTCTAACAAAATTTCTAACTTCAGAAGTATTTTTAAAACACATTTTTCTTGTGTGCGTCACTTTGGTAGTACATTTAGAATTTGCGAGTAAAGATGTGAGTTTAAAAGTGATGTGCAGTTCTACAGAAGTAATACCATGGTGCTCAATTTGATTATGTCGCTTGGGAAGCCTTTTTAATAATACTCTAAATATAGGTTTAATAATTATTTATATACCAAGAGCTTTTTTCCCCTTATAAGGGAGGTAGCCAAGTCAGAGGCACGTACCTATTCCCGCCCGTTTCACTCCCCCACCCCCACCCCACCTCCCATCTCGGCTCCTCGTGGATGACGGGTCATCCCTGCATCCGCCAACTGCCCCCTTGGGTCAAGCGTAATGCAGCAAGACACAGTACATCCACAGCAAGGCCGCTTCATTTAATCTCCGTTCCTTCACGCAGAAAAAGAGAAGACGGGGAGAAATCCCTTCTGGCTGCGTCAAAATATAATTCACACATAAGCACCCTCTACTCCCATCCCTCCCTTCCTTGCATAACAGAATCATCCACACACAGCCATTTTCCTCCCTTCCGTAGCTCCTGCCTTCTCCCTTCCATACTCAACAGACATTCACCACTTTCTTAACGCCCCCTTCACCCCATCCATCCATCTCATCCTCGGACGTCCCCTCATGTTCACTCCCTCCACCTCTGCCTTCCACACCTCTTTTACCAATCTTTCATCACTCATTCTTTCCATGTTTCCAAACCATCCCAATATTCCTTCTTCAGTCCTATCTACCCTCTCCTTTTCCATTCCCGCTCTCCTCCTTCTCATCTGACGTAGGTATGACAGACCAGTAGCTGTTGACATACTGTGAAGTTTTCATGAGAATGTCGCAATAGATGTTGAAATGTTGAGCCATAAGAAACCAACCAACCGTGTTGTTGCACTCGCCATGGGAGAGGTGTCGTAGAACCGTATATATAGTTTTAAGAGAAAGGCATGGCGATTTAATTCAGCTTAAAATGGGTTCTAAATAAATGGGTTATTGATTGTAGTGGCTAGAAAAACTTTGATTGTGGAAATATGACGTTTTCGACACCTAGATGATTTGCAAAATAAAATATTATGACAGATTTTGTTTTTAGTCGAACGAATCGACAAAGGTATAAAAAAAAAATCGTTCGGTGTGATTTCGCTGCACGCTAAATCCTGGTCGTTGTTGAGACGAGGCAAAGAATGTGTCCGCCTCTGCACTCACAGCGATGATCTGGTATGTGAGCTGACGACCGAAGATCGAATCTAATCTCGAGATGCAAAGGTACACCGTGTGCGTATTTTGTGAGGCGCACGTTGCTTGTGGATCATTCAAGTAGTGGAAAAAAAACGAACCTAATAGTTAAAAAACGCTCTAGTTAGAAATAGTTGAAAACATCTCGCTCCATATTTCTCCAGCGGCAGGATGAATACTGTAAAATTGCCAAAAATTAAAACGCAAATAAATAAACGATTACATTCCCAACCGACTAACTCCAAAGTATTTCATTCAGCTCAGAGTGAACCCTGGCATCGACAGAGATCTCTGTTTGTTCCGAGTCAGACCTACGAAGAACTGAATAAAATCGTTTGGAATTAGCCAGAACAAGAGCACATGCGTGACTTTAACGCACTACAATAGTGTGTCTGAATCTTGGTTCTTAAAAAAAATTGAGGACGAATCCTGAAGTTCCTATTTGATGAAATCCTCCTAGATGATCAAATTCTAGAATAAGCATAAACGTGAGCATGCCCTCTATCTGAGTAAAATTGCCTGGCGACAGTTGGAACGGAATATAAGGCATGGAGGCGAGGGAAAAAGAAGGTATACTTTGACCTGTTCGAGGGTCAAGAATGCATAACGGAATTGGGCACAGCGTGTGGGCCCACCTTCGTCCGCATGGCGTTGCAACCAACAACTCGATTAGACGTGATGCAATCATCACACCGGGGGAGTGGGGGGATAAGGGGGTGTGCTCCCTCTCCCCTTCCTCCCACACTCCCTCCTCCTCCTCCTCCTCCCCATCGCCCAGCGAACGACAACAACATGAATCCGTGGAACGAAATATATACAAACATCAGAAAGAAAAATACTAAGAAAAATAGAAGAAGGAGACAGATGAGTGACGATAAAAAACAAGATATCAATTCGAGCAGGAACATTCCAGGTGGAGCAAATGTTCAAAGTTTGTTCAAAATGAGCACATGGCCCCCAAGAACAACTATCTCTGCTCCACAAAACAAGTAGAGATAAACTCGTGCACACACACACACACACACACACACACACACACACACACACACACACACACACACACACACACACACTTTCCCTGTGGTCGTAGCATTCCTGATCACCTATTACTCCTGAGCCGTTACCTATATGCGACATTACGGGAATGAAACAAAGTCCCCATTAATTTTTCTTTTGTTGAAATGACGTCTTCCTTTGATCTCTCGAGACCTCCAAGTGTCTCACGCTTGTTCGAGGACACCTCGAGTCACCAGGGGGTGGGGGAGGGGGTGTACAGCGTGGGAGATGTAACATGCGGGGTTTCTTTGGGAACCCTAACGCAAGGGGCCCTCGACCTGCCTTCTCACGCACCCCCAAACCTATGCGATGCTGTTGGTGCATCTCTCGAGGACCACTTCGACACTGAACTAAATCGCTAACGGTCCATGGTCTCACTTGGGATATTCTGTGTCTCCCAAAAACGGGCTTCCACGGGCTTCATTTGAGTAAAAATTCTCCAAACACCAATTTATCTTTCCGTCATAGCAAAGCTGAATGTCCATCCATGTTTCCTTTGCCGTGTTGATGCAACTTGTTCACATGGATTTTCATGGTCCAGGCTCTCCCTTGCTACAGTTTGGAAGCGAAGTCCGATAGAATGACGTCATCAATGGCGTCTTGGACGACATGACGTCATTAGTGGTGTCAAGTCGCTCCCGTTTGGTGGTTTTCTTGCGCCGACAGGTGCTACCGTTTAAGGGGTTATCACACTGTGCTATTTTTCCTCCGACCTCCAACCTTCATTTCTATAAATCTAGATCTCTAAGAACAGTTCAGCAGCATGCCTAACATTCGTGTAGGTTTGCGTTATCGTTCATCATTCAGCTTTGCTATACATGACGGAAAGATGATTTGGTATTTGGAGAATTTTTACTCGAATGAACTCTCAGCTGTTGGTGAAGCCCGTGGAATCCCATTTTTGGTAAGCCCCTTAACGGCCCTGAGTGCTCTCCTTAGTTTCAGCTGTGCGTAACCAAGTCTGTATGACTGCGGTTGTCCTTTGTCTTTAATGCTTCAACGCTGGGTTTCCGTGGTGCAATGCTAGCGGCCTTGCAGTGCACAACTCCGGCAGAAGTACGAGGAAGACGACGACGATGGTAACGAGGAGGAGGAGGAGGGGCGAGGACAATGAAAAGGAGGAAAGGAAGAAGTGAAAGAGGAAGGGGAGGACTATGAAGATGAGTAGGAGGAAGGAGAGGAATTAAGAAAAGGATGAAGAAGAGGAATAGAAGGACTGCAATGGATGTGAAGTGAAGGACGAGGGTGATGATGATGACGAAGAGGAGGAGGAGGAGGAAGAGGAGTAGGAGGAGGAGGAGGAGGAGGAGGTGAAAAGGGTAACCCAACACCGCCCGCTGCGCCTGAAGAGGTCTTCTCGACCCCCCCACCCCACTCCCATCCTCGGAAACATGTCGTCGTCGTCGTCGCCTTCGTCGGATCAAGTGACGCAAGGTCGGAAGGCTCGTCGCCAACCGGTTCCCGCGCACCCAAGATGACCTCAACCGTGCAACCTGCTGCTGCAACCTGCTCGTGCAACCTCACGACCACCTGCAACCTTCAACAACGCAACCTACCGCAGGTGTTGGTCTGTTCGGAGGAGCGTGAAAGGTTCATAGGTCGGGCGACCTTTGCCCGAACTACGTGCATACCATACCTGCGAACCTTGTTCTTCGATTCCTTCCACTCCTACTCTCTGTCTCCTCCTCCTCCTCCTCTTCTACCTTTGTCACCCCAGCACCTATTCCTCTTCCACCTCCTCCTCCTCCCTCAACAACTCCTTTTTCTTTGTCATCCTCCTCCGCCTTTATCTTTCCTTTTCCCGCCCTCTATCCCTGACACATTTCAAACTTGCCCGTTAATCCATTCAACACGGTGCTCATTGTATACCTTCCAATGTGACAAGCATCTGACGACTTTTTTCGGTTGAAAGCCGTGCCCCAGGCCCGCAATAGGTCCCTGGTCGTCTGACATACCCTACAGGTTGTGAATAAACTCACCTGGTGTTGGCATTGGTGAAATATCTTTAAATTCGTCACCGCATTGATGAGTAGATCTCTGCGCCCAACTGAAGACGCCTTCCCCATCCGCCCTCCCGTCCACTCCACCGCGACCTTCTCGACTCCATCAAATGCTGCACATACCCAAGCTTGGATCGAAGTAACAACGGTACCTGTTCTGTACCTTTCCTGCCTTTCTTTGATCTCCTTTTTTTCCATCCTCCCTTTTTTCTCTCTCTATTACTTGAAAATTCCCTCGGATTCTTCTGACTTTTTTATGTAACTGTACCGTTATTGCAATAAAACCGTGCGTGATTTTGTTTTGTCAAGTCGTTTTCATTTGTCTGCACTGCGAATCGTGTCTGTAGTCCCGTATCTTCGTGTATGTTTGCACATTCAAGTTGGGGGCAAATATACTCGTACATAACTTTTTCCTGGTGCGTGTGCTTACGGTACATCAAATTTGATCTTGTACTATTTACAGTTTCTTCAAATTGTAAATATTACATGGCTGATGTTTCGTAGAGGGAGCTGTGTAAAAGTTATCTTCGATTTCAAATTCTCCGACGTGATTGAGCCAATTAATACAAAATAAACTTACTTATATCGACGTAATAATATGTTTACCATAGGTTCAGAATTTTTTTAGTGCGTACTAAATAGGAGTAATCTACATATTCATTTTTGTAGGACCAACAGAAAACATTGCAGCCAGCTTCTTTATTTTCAGCTTGGAGCCAAATAATGTATAATTTTTAATTCTTCCTGTGTAAAGTGCATAATGTATTTCATACAGGGTCACTCTCAGGTGTATATTTGCTTGTGTACATGCGTGCGTGCTATTGTGGGTAATGTGTAGATATCTTTGTTCCCCCTTTTATAATAAGTCTTGTAATTTCTTCTCGTCTCTTTGTTGTCACCGTGGGGAGAAACGTGCTTGGCAATCACCTGGTTAGACTTTGTGAGGAAGGTCACTCTCATTTGCTTTCTTTGCTATGATGTCGACTCTTATTAGAGCCTTTGGTCCGGTTGATGTCAGACCTCTGTGTGTTGATGGCATCAAAGAAAACGGAAAAGGAATTCGCGCGCGAGTTGATGCCAAGAAAGCGTTTCCATATATTTTTCTTTTCGTTAAATTATTCCTATGGCACATCGAACATGATATCCACATTCTCAAAATAAAATAAAATATTTGTATTAGTGCTGTATTGTTGGTTTTTCCTCCTTCCTCCCCCCACACCCAAAATTTTGTATATTATCCTTTTGGGGTAATATTGGAACGACTGAAGGACCGTTTTTTTGAAGACCGCTACGCTCTGATGCATCACTCGCAAATATAGATTGATTACTTGGTGGTTCTTTCGTGTCCCGTTGAGTCATATGCCCCACTTGACACGTCATAAATGTGGGAGATGCTGAGGCCATCATCTTAGCCTGCTTATTCGTTCACCAGAATTATTTCAGATCAAGTGAATGACTCAAGCCACCTTCACAGGATTGTGACTCATCCACTATACGCATTTATATTCTTCTAAAAATCACGTTTATTTTAACTTAATCCCACTTGGTATAATTTCTTCGCCGAAACTTCTTATGGACCGACAGATTTCCTGCCAACGTTCGTGTTTTTGTCACTGAAGAAGTGTTCAGTCTTTAGTCCACTGCAGGACCTTCGACCTAACCCTTGGGGGACGATAGAGCCTTAGTACCTCGCTCCGGGGGCTTATTAAGCTTGGTGAGGTGTTTTACCTAGAAGTGACCTTGAAGCGCTTCTGCCTCAAGGGGGTGTTGCTCCCCCGAAGGAACTTGAGGAAAGGTCGCCACGGCGTAGACGCCACCTTTCAGTTTGTTGTTTGTAGTCCAGCTGGTCTATAATGGAGTTGGAATTCGCTGGTCGTGATGCTGCATAACCTGGGATGCCCGGCCGATCTGGTAGGGTTGCTGTACTAATCACTTGATCAATTTATTCATTTATTCATTAGTTCATTGTTTATTTCTGTGGCAACAACGTTGGGACTGTTGAAATGAACAACTAATCAGGAGGGACCGTGTCGAAGAAGATGCTCAAGACTGGAGGTTTTCGATGAGAGGTACTGCCCCCAGTTGACCGAGATTGCTTGTCGACGGCCAGGTCAAACATTGTAAAGTGGGACATAATGGCGATGGGTGTGGGTGTGGGTGTGGGGGGCTGATGCCTTGCCTGCCTCGTATAACTACGCAGGAATTACAACAGAAAACGGGTGCTAGCAAGTGACCTTTCAGTCCATAACAAGGCAGGGTGGTGACAAAAGTAAAACGAAAAACAAATATGTACAAATAATACATAAAAGAAAAAGAATATAAGAATAGAGAAAATATAAGCATAAAAATATAATAAATAAATAAATAAATCAAATATAGTTAAACAGTAGTAATATTAATATATAAATAGTGAAAATATAAAATACACACAAAAGGAAAGGTAACATATAAGCTAGAAATGAATATTGGACGACGCACCACACCCATAAGGAAGAACCTGCTGCATCCACAAGGGGTAGGGTGATGGGTGTGGCAAGGGGGCTGCTGGGTGAGTCACTTTATAGTGGGAGGAGGAGGAAGAGAGGGAACAAGTGAAGGCTTAGGCGGATCGTGGGCGGATGACGGGCGGTCAACTCGCACCTGAGGTGGTCCTTAAAATGTTTCACACGTGGTGAACCAAAACGGGTTGCTGACTTAACCCTCCTTCGCTGAGATGATTGTGGTGCTTTTTATACTTGCCTCACCATCCCACTACCCCACGCGGTGGGAAGTGAAAAACCCCTGCTGCGGCAAACCACTTTTTTATGCCGATGTTGGGTCGCCTCCCCGCTTGGACAGGATTGTCAGGGACCAATGCGACAAAGATCGCAGCGGGTCCCGGGAATCGAACTTTTGACCACCTGCTCATTAGTTTGATACGGTATCCACTGGGCTACTAATTTTTTTACGTCTATTTGATTCTTATTTGTTTATTTACTTATTCGTTTGTCTGTTTTGATAGACATGGAAATAAGGGTAAGAGTGTGCGGGTGTGCACGAGTATATGTGTGTGTGTGTGCGCTCGCGCGCCTGTGTTTATGGTTCCCTTGTTTTTTCCAGATTTGTTTTGTTTGTCTTTGAGTCAACTTCCGTCGTGCATCCACTTATCTGTGATCACGCATAGGGACAGACGCCTCGGAGAGGGACAACTCTCACATTCAGTTAAATAGAATATTTCAGCGATGACGAGAATAGAAATATATAAATTAATGATAAATGCAAGGATAACCTTTCGGCCTATACGGAAGAGAGAGGGGGAGAGAGAGAGAGAGAGGAGGGGGGGTGATAAGCACATGGGTAAGTAATAAACGAATGAGGAAACACATGGATCAATATAATTAAAAATCTTCCTTGTGGGTCTGATCTCTCGGGAGACAAGTTTAATCACGTGGATGATAAAAAACGAAAGCCGCCATTCTGACCGACCGCGTCGTCAGTGACTGGAACAAACTTCACGCTGGGGCGATTCCATGTAATACAGTTCCAGGTTTTTAGATTGTGAGAGAGAGAGAGAGAAATGTGTGTGAGGGAGAGAGGGGGGGGGTTATTATGGACCAAAAGATCTCTAGTCATACCTTTACTCCACTAGAAATCCTATGTTCATTTGTAAAAAAGAAAGTAATGAAAAAAAAACTGTTTCAATGTTTTTTTCACAAATTCAAACAATTTTAAAACACAAATAAAACAGAAATTCAATAATTAAATTTATTTTTTGGACACGCAATGATGTAGCCTAGCATGGATAAAAAGTTCGACAAGTAGTCCTTATCAGCTAACAGATGCCGCCCTAAGTGCCACATTGCAAACACACTTGATAAATTGCGCAAGTGTCCTTGCATTCAGATGTTGCTAAGAATGAGGTCAATACTGGAATATCATTTGGTTCCAATTACTGTTCATAGATGGCGCCACACGGCGCCAGAAGTGTCGAGGAATTTTTGACTGTATTATCCATTTATTTATTTACTCATTCATGACTGTATTTCATTATTCATTCATCAATCAATTTTCCGGTTGTGCCTACGTATATCTTTTATCTATTGATCTGTTTATGGGTTGTCAGATCCAGAAGATCTGATTCAACTAAATTGGCATCATGCGTGAAGTCGACAGAGAGAGAGAGAGACGGTCACCGCTGGATCATTTTCAATAAAATCATTTATCTGGACGGTTTTAGAGGAACAAAAAAGTTTATCTGACCGTTTTCGATCCTCTTTTAGAAATAAAATAATAATAATGAATAATAACAGCAATGGTGATAAACTTTATATATATATATATATATATATATATATATACATATATATATATATATATACATATATATATATATATATATATATATATATATACTGTATATATTTTTTGCTAGTCAGCTTCAGTCAGGTGTACGTGTGTGTACCCTGCTCACTGGAACGACCGAGGTCACGCCAATCACTTTTGCTGACATTCTGTCGGCGGAGGCGACACATACCTACAGTATGTGTGTATGTGTATGTGTGTGTGTACGTATCGCTCAAGCCAGCAAGGTCACCTTGACAACAAACAACCCGCAGAGCCTTTTCTCACGCGGCGCTGCCTCCTCTTCCTCGAGGGTCACGTGATTTCAATTTTCTTCTTCTTCGTTTTCTCGTAAGTGTGTATCCATTTTGGGCGTACAATTGCTTTCCTTGACTTTTTTTTTTTATATATTTTGTGTTTTTATGCTTTGATTTTTTCACGTTTATCTATTAATTATCAGTATTATTATCATTTAAGGAAAAATCAAAAGTGAGGTATTTACTTGCCTTCTGATTAATTTCCCCTCGTTTTTTCCTTCCATCCATTGGGTAATAGAAGAGCTGGGATTGGTGGTTTTGTGGGGTGAGGGCTATTCTCAACAAATCTAACTTGTTTCGATGTCACCCAATCCTTCGCAGTGCGGGGGGGGGGGGCGAATGGTGGTGGGTAACTGGTTCAACTTTGATCTTTGTCGCGAGATGGTTTGGTGCTGTTCTACACGGTGAGTCTGGCATGGTGAGGGGACTGCGTGTAGATGCATTGCCCCGTGTCTAGTGGTACTTTACGAGACAGATAACCCACTTTATCTCGTGATAAAAGAGAGAAAATGACACCCCTGGGCAACGCCCCCCAAGGTTCCTACGCTCAGGCGAGGTTCCCAAGGGCGCAGGACGACCCTAGGTGAGCCGACGAACGATGAAAATTACGGATCTCGAGGTCACGTGACAAGGCAGCCTGTGACGTCATGTCGCGTTGATGCGAGGCGGCGTCTTTTCGAAGACTGTCTTTATCGAAAGTGATATTCTACACTTACAGGTATTTCTTTTCAAAGCTTATTTATCTTCAAGCGACAGGACCAGCAATAGTAATTCAAAAGGTAAATTGTTATCATTTCGAATAACTGTGTGGTGGAGGGGGCGCACGGAATGGCTCTACTGTCATTGCGAGGTCAACAACGTTCCATGAATTACCTGTTAAACGAGAGAGAGAGAGAGAGAGAGAGAGAGTGAGAGAGAGTGTGTGTGATCAATTATGATATAGGCTATTGGATCACATGCTGGGCATATAATCGGCAGCTATTACCTTCCCGGATGAGAGCTCATGTAGACCGATCTACTAGTGAAAGCTTTATCGCCATGAGCGGGGTAAGAACACTATCGCGACGAGGCATCCCCGACACTAACTACTACACCAGCAAGCTCAGTGCGCGTGGATAGTTTAAATAGTAAATACTATTAATGTTACTGAATATATATTAGTTATCAAAAAGCTACAAGTTAACCTGTCCAATATCTAAAGAAACAAATTTCATTGTAAACAATTTATTTAATTTATTAGTTTATTAATATATTCATTTTATTTAGATATTTGTTCACCTGCTTATTCGTTTATTTATATAATGAAATTCATTCGCTTCCTCCTTTGAAGTCCCGTGGATCGCGTGCCGAGGAGGAGGAGGAGGAGGAGGCGGGGGCGGAGGGGGGAAAGGGGAAGGGGAGATGGGGGGGGGGAGTTGGCGTGGGAGTTAAAGACTAGGGGGGAATGATCCCTCAGCTCACCCCAGATCGAAGAGACTAAGCTCCCCTCTGACCTTCGGGGAAGGAAGGTGGAAGAATGGTGGAAGAAGGGGAGGAAGGTGGAAGGGGGAGAGGAAGGTGGAAGAGGGGGAAGGAGGTGGAAAAGGGAAAGGAAGGTGTAAGAGGGGGAGGTGGAAGAGGGAGAGGAAAATGGAAAGGGGGGAGGAAGGTGGAAGAGGAAGGTGGAAAAGGGAAAGGAAGGTGTAAGAGGGAAAGGAAAATGGGAAGGGGGGAGGAAGGTGGAAGAAGTGGAGGTGGAAGAGCTGGGAGAGGAAGATGGAAAAGGGGGAAGAAGGTGGAAGTAGGGGAGGGGGAGGTGGAAGAAGGTAGAAGAGGGAGTATAAATTCGTTTCTTAAAAGAACATAAGAACGGGGGAGACTGACAGCGACCCTAAGGCCTACACTAGGCAGTCCCATGTCCCCTACCACCTGTGATCCCCCGTCCATAATGTTGTCTAACCTTCTCTCAACTTCCAGCGCTCACTGGACGGTTACTAAGACAGAATAAAATAGTTGAAGGTCTGTGCTGTGATGTCAGTCCAGCTCCCCTGAGAAAAATCGGTCGTCGTCTGCCAGAATAAAGTCTGCAAAGTGCGTCGCTTTTAGACAACGATATATTCAAAGTGAACGGATTCTAGGAAATAGAGTAAACTAGAATGAAAATATCTTAGAACTAGAAAGAAAACAAGAAGACAACAGATGGAGCTAGTGTCTTAGTAAACGAGGAAAAGCGAGGCCGTAGGTGAAATGGGGAATGTTTGCAAGAGTAACGTGGCAAAACGCGCGCGAGTGACTGTAAAGGTTGGAGCAGTGGACTCAAGAACAAAATCGCTTAATTTATTTTTCACATTTCAATTTCCTAATCGTATATTCCATTATCATCACCATTATTACTATTATTATTATTATGATTATTATTATTATCATTATGGGAAGGGTGCTAAATGGGTTTGCGTATGCTGCATGTAGTGCGTTTGTTCTCTTACATGACTACCCCCACTTAGAATATCAATAAATGAAAATTAATAATTCGAGAAAAAAATGAAATACCGCTAATATGAGAATGAAAAGAATAATAATGATAATAATAACAATATAATAATAATAGTAATAATGATAATAATAATAATGATAATAGTATAATAATAATAATAATAATAAATCCCTTTACTCTAAGGCAGCTAACGTTTAGATTTAAAATTTGACAATTTTGCAGCAAAATAACAAAAAAAAAAGTTTTGTTGCAACGCAGGTAATGTTTACAATATACAGAAAATTCAGAAGGGGGGCAGCTGTGAGCCTGAGGGCTTTTCAAAGTGATTGTACTTCGATAAAGGAAGGGGCGCGGTGGGAGGGGGAGGAGGGGAGCTAACCATATACCTAAATCTGCCGAAGGGTTTCATGAAATAGGAAAATATATAAATTAAGACAAACAACATAGAAAATAAAATAAAATAAAAATACACCTCGGTTCCTTAATCCAACACCTGCCAACCGCCACTTGAGCGGACGTTTGGGCCAAGGAGGACATAAACTCACTTCGGGTATTGGCCCGCCAGGACATAAAACATCACAAATTCCCGAAATCCTGGATTCAAACATTCGCACAATTGGATTAAGAACCCTAAGTGTAATAATAATAATAATAATAATAATAATAATAATAATAATAATATTCTCTTGATATGGAAGGTTATGGGTCTTTTCTCAGCTGAATATTATCATCTGGCGATAGCCAGAATAAACGTATAACAAGAGATACGTTGACGAGTTCCCTCCTCTGCGTGAATAAAATCGTCTGGCGGCAGTCACGGTGAAAGGGAAAGTATTACCCAGTACGGAAGGGGCTGAGCGCATGAGTGGGGGCCATTTGGTCAACACGCAAAGGTAATGACTTTGGTCGAACTCCGGGGGGCGAGTGGGGGGGGGGTTGTCTTTAATTCACAGCAGTGTGAGCCATTTAGAGTCCTCCCCTAGGCTTGATTGGCAACTAGGCAATATGTAAAAAGTCCAGTTTGTTCTTAGTGACATTTACTATGTCACTTCCCCACTCCACCTCCCCCCACCTGTTTCTCCTTCTGTTACCCTCCTCCTTTTTTTCTTCCTCTTCCCCCCCCCTACCTCCTGCTCCTTCACTCATTTTCTTCCTTAACTCTTTCTTTACCCTCCTATTTCTCCCACAATCCTCACCACCTCCCTTCTTCTTCTTATTTTTTCTCATTCTTTCCCCCTCTCCTTGTCCACCTCCACCACATCTCCCACCAAAACCACAACCACCACATTCCCTTCCTCCTGCATATTCACCCACCTCACCCGTACCTCCCCACCACAGCCGACCCCTCCTCCACCTTCTGTATAGTCACCACCATATCCGCACCCACCCACCCACCCTCTCCTTCACCACACCCACTACGGCCTCTCCTCTTGTATAGCCAGCAACCTCACCCGCGCCCACAACCTTTACCTCTCCGCCTGTCTGACGGGCTATAAAGCGCCTGACCTTTCCTTGGTGCCATTTGCTGGTGCCAAGCGCTACCAGACTCCCCGAAGGTGTTAGCACCTGGCACCTGGGTGAGTCGATCACTCTCAGTGCCACGGGGGGAGGTGGGAGGTCTGTAGGGAACGTGGTCAACTCACGTTTTGGTGTTCTTGGTTTCGTCTTCTTGTTGATCGCTTTTCGCTCATAGAGTCTCCTTAGAAGCCTCCCCCAGTGGTTTTGTGCAAAAGTGTACAAATTAATTACCGCGAGTGTGAAAGTAGTTCCTGTCACTGTGAATTTTTTTTTGTATATGTGGAGATATTTCCCGTCATTGTGAAAATAGTTCTTGCTAATGTGGAAATGTGTCCCGCGAAACTGGAAACAATTCACCGCGAATTCGGAAACAATTCACCGCCAATTTTGGAAATAATTTCCCATGATGTTGGAAATATTTACCGTGATTTTGGAGACAATTCACTGCGAATTTAGTAACGATTCCCCGCGAAGTTAGAAATAATTCACCGCGATTTTGGAAACATTTCTCGCGAATGTAGAAGGTGGACAGCAAACCCCGTAGAGCCACCATGATGGCAATCAGGAAAGACGTTTTCACGACAAGTGCACCCTTCACAAGAACAGTTACATAAAAGTGTATGTGGATCCTTAGAGGGGGTATTCTTTATTGGTAATGCTACTACGAGTTCTGGATTACCTGTGGTCACTGATGAATGCCACTTGCCCAGGCTGCCCAAGCATTCAGGGCAAAGGTAGCCTGGGCCAGAGCTAAGTGCTTCTAGACGTCATTTCATTTGACATTTTTTTCTATTTCTTATTCATTTCTTTTTATTAATTTGTTTATTCATTAAGTGACGGATGTCTCCATGTTCTCGCTTGTTGTTGTGGACAAAAATAGATAAGCAGATAAATTAATGAATAAATAAAAACAAATAAAAGACATAAAATAGATCAATAAAGACAATAAAAATATACAAACAAAAAATAAGAAATAAGAAAATAACAATATGAAATTAAATCAAATAAAACGCACCAAGGTCCAGTGTACAAGGCTTGTTGACATCACGAGCCGGGACCCAGTTGACAACCGGCACGGTGCCCCGCTCGTCGTGGCCCAAACACGTTCCGATCAGTGGAGTCGAAGTTGACCAAGAAATCGGAGACGTGGGTTGTGCACTGATCTGTATTAGCGACCAATTGAGTCTGGTTTTTGTTACGAAACGTACGAGTCAGGGGCGCTGACCTGACCTAAAACAAAACAAAGCAACGGTTTAATCCCCCCACCCCCGCCTCCCAACAGGTGCTGCGGGGAGTGGGGGAGGGATTGAGGGCCCCTTAAAGCACATACACACACACACACACACACACACACACACACACACACACACACACACACACATATATATAAAACTGTCTAGTTATTTTAAGGAGTGACTTTGTTATTTCAGTTTGTATAATTATTGGGGGTACAAGAGTCCTCATGGGGTTTCTTGATGAAATGGGTTGCAATCTACGAAGTCCTCAAATGTAATCTTGACACACAAACACACATTAAAAAAAAGGGGACAGACATTATTATTATTAATACTATTATTGTCATTATCATTATGGATGCTCCCTGGCCGCTACTTGCGGCGGAGGTCGAAGTGACAGCAATTCGAATTCTGTCGCCCTCGAGTTGGACCAAAGGCATGGCTACAAAGCCCACTGTAAGGGGCACCATCCTAGCCTTCTGATAGGTGGAGTTCGCGTTATTAAACCAAATCAATCATCATCATTATTACTGTTATCATTACTTAACAAAGACAAGCGGATTCTCAGGCGATCTAGACGCCATGTTTGTCCTAATTCCCTTCTCCCCTCGCAAACCCATTGGAATAAAACCATCTAACGTTAGAATAAAAAAGGGATTAGAACGAGATTCGGAGATGGGAAGAGGGTGGTGGTATGTGGGATTTTACTGTACATGCTCTGACTCAGCCCTTGGCCCCTGCCCCCTGCCCCCTTACTGTCATAAGGGGGAAAAGGCAAGGGCCTCTAGTGCACACGCACGCGCGCGCGGTAAGTCTTATTACGGTTTTCGCCTGAAGCCGTCACGGAACTGTCTAGTGTAGGCCTTATGGTCTCTTGCAGTCTCCTCCATTCTTATATTCTGTCTGAATGGTTCGAGCTTGTGCGTCTCTCCTTTTATATACAGATTTGCTGTCGGATGATGGGTTAATGATAACGTGCGTGTAAGTGTACCTCGTGAAGGTTCTAACTAAATCTCGCGTTCGATTCCAGGTGCTCGGACTCCCACCATGGCTTGCAGCAGCGTCTACTCCAGCGGGGAGTCCCAGCTGGCCCGTGACCTGACCCGCAGTGACCTGGCCTGCTCAGACATGACCCGTGGTGACCTGACTCCCCTCCGGAACTCCAGAGATGGTCCTGCCAGGTCCAACGGGACGGTCCCTTACAGGTCAGTCGCAGGTCCCTTCCGACTATGTCGGTCGTGGAGGGGGGGGGGGTCGATTGATATAATGATTATCATTTGATATTCCTGTGTTCGTTTGAGCTTCGAACTCGATCTGGAACTGTGCGGATCCGGGGTCGATCCGCAACGGCTCCCGGTGCCTGCCTCTTGGCCTGGATGTCCTGGCACTTGAGGCAAAGGTGATTTTCAGTGACGTTCTCGTTATGGATCGAGGAGTCACTGATCGTCATGTCTTATCCCATGTAAACAAAAGACCCTCTCGGTGACCCGTGATCCTCCACTTGGCAGGTTACCCTCGGACGGACACGAGGCCATCCGGTTCCTGCAGGCGGAGCACGAGGTCGTCCTCAGTGGGCTTCACCAGCAGATGCAGGAGCTTCAGCAGCGGTGTGATGGTCAGTGAGTCCTTCTCTCGATCTCCCCGAGTTCAAGTCGGGAAAGGGATCGAAGTTTGTTGGTCGCGTATACAATTGAACCTCGATATTCGCGGTTTTCAGATTCGTTCTTCCATATACGCGAGTTGGGTTCACTATTCGCGGAGTCTCCATATTCACTGTTTTTACTTGATTGTTTTCTCTTGTGTAGATTTTGTTTGATTTCTAAATTATTTTTGGTTATTTAATGGGGTTGGCATTTATTTAGGTTCCATTTGATGGTTACTTCTTTGCATAAGAAATGAGTCTTTTAGGATTTGGAAATTGTTTTGTGCCTCCTAACCTCGTGCGTGTCCCAATGACGGCCGCCACTCTGTCTGATGCCCTGGCTGGCTCTTGCAGATATGCAGTTCGAGCTTCACCTCCGCCACATCGCCTCCAACGACCTCGACACCTGGAAGACCAAAGTAGCCGAAGTCCAGGCCCAGCTGGACAGCAAGGAGAAGCGGATAGCCACGCTCGAGGAGGCCCTCGAGCACCAGCGGCTGGAGGCCGAGGAGGAGCGCGACCAGCTCCGGTGGCGCCTGTTGGAGTCCAAGCAGCAGGCGGCCGCGGGAGAGGAGCGCATCAACGACCTGAAGGCGGAGGTCGCGAGGCTTCGGTCCCAGGTCCACGACCTCCGCGTGTACAACAACGCCCTCCGCACGGGCGGCAGTCGTCCCTCCTCCCGGGCCTCCGTCTCCTCGAGGGGAGTCCGGTCCGTCTCGACGTCCTCCTCGACGGGCGGCGCACCCCCGACGTCCTCCACCTCGCAGCTGGGGCCTCGCCCGCTCAGCCGGTCCTCGTACGCCTCTCTCGACTCCCTGGACTCGGGACCCCGGAGTCTCGGGTCTGAGGACGGCGACGCCGCCGGCGAAGGGGCCGGAGGAGGCGCTGGGGGGGTGATGGGCTGGCGTGGGGCGCGTCTCGGGGCGGCGGGGATCTCGGCCAGGAGCCGCCAAGGGCGCGCCGTCAGGGGCAACGCGAGCCCCCCTCCTCCGCGCAACTCGGCCCTCTCCCTGCCCCCCGCCCTGGGGACCTCGCACTCCTCCTTGAGCCACGGGGACTCCGCCTCCGCCTCCCGCTCCAGGAACGTCACCCTTCCGCCCATCTCCCTCAACCAGAGCGTGACGAGGGCGCAGATTCGTCGACAACTGAGGCTCCAGTCGGCGCCGAACCTCGACTCGAGGAGTATGGCCATCGACCGGTCTCATCGCTCCACAGCGTACCGGGATCCTGCCTAAACACGCACACACACACACACACATATACACACGTTTATTCAGTTTAGTATACGACATTCGAATATACATCATGGAGAGAACTTATTCCAAATATCACAGATTTGTATGTTATTGTAAGGATGTCATTTGAAAGGGTGTGGGAAATTATGAACATCAACATCTTTATGCCTTCAGTATTTACTAATCAAATATTATATGTTAAAACATTAATGGTTAACCCACTCCTGCTGTGAGGCCCTGCCGTGGAAGAGCTGTGCCTTGCTGTATTGCTTCTGACCCAAGCAGGGTGGCGGGGACTAGGGTGACCCTTCTACCCTGAGATGGAAGGGGTTGTTGATGTGGTCATGCAGTTTGACTCTGCTACCTCCCTTATAATAGGGAAAGGGCCTTTGGTGTGTGTGAGTGTGAGTGTGTGTGTGTGTGTGTGTGTGTGTGTGTGTGTGTGTGTGTGTGTGTGTGTGTGTGTGTGTGTGTGTGATTCACCACTCTCAAGGTAACAGAAAGTTCACCATAACATAATATGGAATTTCTCTCATTTCTTTCTATGCAAAGTCAAGTATTGGTGGTGATGACGACAATCCTTACATGTTTACAAATAAAATGATGATGTCCTCATGTTATTGCATATTATGGGTGAATATACTATTCAAAATGGCATCCTATCAACATAGTTTTATCTGTGATGTTTTGAGAAAGTTCTCTCTTTACAGATACCTTAAAGATAATATAAACAGCTCCCTCTTTTGTTCGATAAATATCAAAGTCTATGTATTTCAATCATACTCGTGCATAGACAGACATGCCACTGTACTTAGACACATATTATCATCATACATACATATTACCGTTATGTAATACCATTTTGTATACAAACAGCACTGACAGCACACGGCTGTTGATGCATGTCACAATGAAGTACAAAACTGGTGGCAAGTTATCCTTAGAGGGAAATACCAAAGAACGACTGGTTTTGATTTGGTCTTCGCAGTGCATTTAGTCAAGAACTTGTTACTGGAACGAGGGTGTCTGGAAGGAGGCAGTTCGGGTGACTTTTTTTTCATACATAATGAAACTTATGTTACCACTTTCGCTGTGATATCCAATACTACACACACAGAGTAACCGTGTATATTATAGACAGAACGCTGAACTCTTGTGTTGTAGGCTTTGGTGAAAGTACTTTTTCTTCTCTTGTTTATTATTATTATTTTTAATAATACAATCAGGGACAATGGTTCACCTAATACTGTATGTGATCTGTCTTTTAGCTGCCCCTGGAGGTATAAGTTTAATACTGAGGTGACAATGTTATTCATTCAACATACATTTATGTGGCTAATCTAGAAGGTCCTCAAGAAGCAGCTTAATGAAAAGGGTTGCTGAATGTTGTATCCACAAGATACAATACATTACTAACCTCTGTATTTACAAATATGGAGAATATAGTATGACACTGAAATTCGAAATGAAGAGAAGAATTGGAAACTGAAAATGGTTTGGAGCTGGTAAGCCGTTTTACTTTGCTGTTTTGAAGATGAGCCAACAGGATTTCATGTTCATAAGGAATGTTTCTAGACTCGTATGCTTACACGTGTACTTGTCAACTGTTTATTTGAATTGATGGTAGACTAAAGAAAAAGATGAATAATACTAATTTGTTAAGTTTGGTTTCTGTAATGGATCTATAGACTGGAAAAACTTTATATATGTTTTCACATAGGTTCTGTGTTCATTTTATTTACGGAAGGAAATGTGTAACTTGTTATGGCCAAGTGCGTCCAAACAGTTTCACTCAATATACTGACAAAGGTCTAAAGAGTTCTGCCACTGCCTACCTATGCTGACGTCACATCAGGTCGAAGCCACTCGTTTGAATGGTCCAAACTACCAGAGTGTCTGATGAGAGTCCGACACTTCCATGAGTCAGTATAAGGTGAATGTGCGGTCTACATTGAGGAGACCTTCTTCTTTTTCCGGGCCTTTGATGCCAACAGTCAAGACTTGTCTTCTGTGTTCATGCAACTGCCAGATTTGTTATGGTCCCATGGAGAGGCTCGTTTATTTTTAGTCACTAAAATAAGAATATGGTGTTCAAGGAATTTGGGAAGGAGTTTGAGGTGATATCTACTGATACATAGAAAATAGCAACTTGAACATTGCATACTTTCGACCTCTTTAACACAGTAATGTATTTGATTAATATCGCTTTACCAAAGGACAGGTGGTTTTAAACAACTGAAAGGATGGACTAAAAATTGTCCTGGTATAGTGAATTTTTTATTGGCCAGGGCACTGCCTCAAATTCAGTCCTTGTCCTAAAAAAAGTGCAGGCGAGCAAAAAAAGTAGTGGTTTACATTTTGTCCGTGACTGCTAGGCGAGTACTTTTTTTCATAATACTGTTGGAATTGAATCACGGCGCACTAAAGAGAGGCGTCTTTTTTCTTTGACATGTGAACAATGCAGGAGACCTACCTGTCTCCTTGGTAATAAGCGGGATATATTAAATTGTTTCCCTATAACGAGGTAGGCTTACTTGATGAACATACCGCCATGCTCGATTTCATTCTATTCGTAAACATCGCCATTGAGGCGCGCGAAATTTGAACTTCGATTTTTCGTAGGTCCACATTTTTATTTAGCGCTCCTCGTTTCGAACTTAGGCGCGTTGTGGAGCGGGCGCGAAAATGCGTCCCTTAAAAGACAAGCCCTGAAATTTATATAATTCACATCATTACATCTGGAAAAGTCAATCTATCTGTTGCTCCAGGTCTCTTGCAAGAAACTCATTGCTCCCAAGTAGCTACTGGATTGGACCACAAGTCACTCAAGGGGAAGATATTGTGTCGTTGTCTGGGTAAGGCCAGATGAGGTATTTGATGTCTCCTGTGCAGCGACTATATTTGGGGCTTTGTCTATGGTCAGGCCTGCTCTGTGTGGTTAGAACATAAGAGCATAAGAATGGAGGAGACTGCAAGAGACCATAAGGCCTACATTAGGTAGTTGTACGTCCCTTACCACCCTTCATCCCTATCCACAAAGTTATCTCGTCTTCTCTTAAAACAACCAATCGTTTCAACGATCACTACGACATGGTTACTTGTCATGGAAAGTATCTGGAGGAAAACTTTCAAAATACATTACTGTAAAGGTGTTAAGAGTATTGTGTGCTCTACTGTGAATCAAGTGGCGATGTCCTGGCATTTCACCTGCTCTGGCTGTGTGTGGAACAGTGACTAACAGATAGACGGAGACTTGAAGGTATGTGGCGTGAGGAACTATTTGACCGGCTGAGTATTTTTAGCCTCAGGACCTCTTTTGGTAGGAACCCCACAGCATATCAAAAAAGCTGGTGACAGCCATGAACTGGACCTACAGATGTCTTAGTTGAATCCAGAGCTCAATCCAGAAAGATAAGTGCCAGTCCACAAGGATGTGTTGTCAGTGGGCAATGGCATCATATGCGGGTGCCAACATTTGCTCGAATTACATTACATGGTGAGCTGGCAAGTGCTACAATGTAAAACAGACTCTCTTTCAGGAGAGTTTCAAAGTAATTCTCTTCATAGATTAGTATCCGGTGTATTGTTCTACTGCAACGATTAAGATTTTCTTTAAATGTGCAAAGGGGATAACTGCTGCCACTAGAGCAGAATAAGAAATGAAACAATAATGAAAACTTGTTTTTTCTTTTGTGTTGCCTTGAAATTTAGTATACATAAATAGACCAAATTTTTAGCGGTCAAAGATTTGACCACTTAGACATATGCCAGGAATTTAAGGTGTTTGGTTGAGAGTATAGGCCAAAGGAAGCATAAAGCCATTAGAAATGCTTATAAATTTAACGAGTCGTAATCCAGTATACCAGAAAGTAGATACTGACATGAGGCTGATGGTGGCCGTATGGGAAGAAACCTTCTTTAGGTGGGGGATGGGAGTTAAACACCATTTCGCTTTGGTACTAGAGGGAGGATGCATATATCTGAAAGTTTATACATGTTTCTTTACAAATATACGGGAAAAACCTTAACCCATGAGTTTGATTGGCCTA
Source organism: Oratosquilla oratoria (assembly GCF_046742065.1). Taxonomy (NCBI): domain Eukaryota; kingdom Metazoa; phylum Arthropoda; class Malacostraca; order Stomatopoda; family Squillidae; genus Oratosquilla; species Oratosquilla oratoria. The sequence goes on along the minus strand of NC_134785.1, from coordinate 9,599,153 downwards.
CTTCTTGACTTCTGGTCTTCAGGTCCAAGAAAGGTAATGAGAAGCTAGAGTGAAGGGCAGAAGATTATAGATATCTATGCAAGAGCTTTTGAAGAACAGGGGCCTATTATGAACAATGGTCCCAGTTATGACCTTTTGAAGAACAATGGTCCCATATAAGAAGAAGAATAAGAAAAAAACTAACTTAATCTAACCCTAGGTTAGGTTTGGTTTAACCTTATCTAACCTTACCAACCTAAACCTAATTTAACCTAAGGTTATATTAGGTTAGGTCTGGTTACGGTAGGTTTGGTAATACTGATGGTTCGTTTCCAGTGATCAATTGGATGAAAGAGAAAAGGGTTATTGTAAATGTGTTAATAAGACCTTTTGTACAATGGGAGTCCCGGTTTTCCCTTTTTAAGAACAGGGACCTCTATTCTCCAAAAGTTCAAAATTTATTTCTATTTTGTATCTCTGAGGATATTTCCAATATTTGCAGTAAAAATCCCTTTTGGAAATGTCAAGCAATCCCTTGCAGTAGACCCGTGACTACCGGTTCGGCCCATAAATATGAGATGGCGAGAAGTTGTGTTGTCGTATGGAGAAATCAGTATTGTATTGGGCGCTCTGTGTTTCCCATGTTGTGGTTGTAGCTACCTCCCTTATTAGGGGGAAAAAGCTCTTGGTATATTGATAGATAAGGTGCAGATTGAGCAGCTGGTGTCTGTTGCCTGGCCGATTCTGTTTATCATTTAACTATATCTATGCATTTATTTATGTATTTTATTTGTTATTTACATTATTATAGTTTTTATTTATTAATTTACTATAATTATGATTTTTTTCGCATCCGACCTAGATATGGACTAAAAGGTCTCCTGTCGGCATGCTCCACCTTTGTAATCCTTTGGTGCTGTGTGAGGGGATGACCAGAATGAAGGCGTGCATGAGTCATTTATTCTAAATATGTTTAGTTTATATGGATTATTTTTTGGGGGGGTTAAGTTCATCTTTGTATGATTTTATGTTTTTTTTTTCTAGAACATTGGACGACATTTATCCCCTTATTCTGTTTGCTACTATTCATGTTAGTGATATCCTTTGGGTTAAGAGAGTTCATTGTGTACTCAAGGGCGGATCTTGCTAGCACTTACAATAGTAAACAAAACGACAATTTACAAAAGTAACGAATGCTAATTTTACACGTACAAAACTTATTAATCTTCAAACAATCATTATTTTTTCAAGTGTAAATATTCCTAACACAAATCGAAAATACAAAGTTTCGTTACGTTACCATTGTGATTATTTGAACTTAGTGTGGTCACCCCTTCTCCTTACTCAAAGAAAACTTACTTTCGCTCGGTCAGTGAATTGAACGAGGAAAAATCTATTTTAATTCATTATAATAGAACTTTCCTCGATCATCACCTAGTCAAGACGTGTAGCCGAAACTGTTGGATTACATACACGGTAAGTTGTCTAAAATTACTTAATTGCCAATGATAAACGAATTAAAAATCAAATATCCTATATTTTGCGTGGTCGCCTGTTTGGCATACCGATGCATTGAACAACAAACCTGACCTCATCTAGTTTATAAAACTGATCCACTCCGGTATGATGTTCAGGCTTTCCATTGTTTTATCACATTTGTTAATTTATTCATTTATTCATTGAGTATTCATTCGCTCATTTATCATCGTCACGCAAATGTGTTTTCATAGTTATGAATTCGAATCTTGTAACGAGCCTCGAACCAAGAATCTTGACTACAGACTCCACGCGTGGCACTCGAAACCTCGTTAGGCGCCGAAGAGGACCTCTGAGGTGGGACTCGAAGTACCGAGGGCCTCTCTCTTCCCGAGGAACACCGGAAGGGGGTCCGCTGCCCCTCATTGCCCGGCAACGATCCGGTACGCTTCCCTTTGGTGAAACGAATGCAAGCGGCCACACCCTCCCGGAAATGCCATGGGAACTACAGGGCGGCCATCCATCAACATGTCGACATTCCTCCTCAGAAATCAAGATGTCACGTGACAAAATTTCAGTACACAAAAGCCCCTTCTGTAGCAGCCATGGAGAAGGAAGAGGACGAGGAGGAGGAGGAGGAGGAGGAGGAGGAGGAAGGGGGGTGCTCCTTCTTGTGGTGTTAGTGTCGGGATCTCTGCTTCCTTCGGCCCGTGGCTTCGACCTGAGTCTGCTTGCCAACGACGACCAAGTGAAAATTGTTGTCGACAACCAAACAGTAAGTTTGTTTATCATCTGTTGCCTGGATAATGGTACCCTCCGTCCAATTTAATTCAATTTCTGCATGTACGTCTCCTCGAGTTCCTCGATGTTGATGTCTTAGAATTAGAGTGAATTGTGGTTGATATATATATATATATATATATATATATATATATATATATATATGCATATATTTGTGTGTGTTAATGATACCGATTTTATTATTAAACATTTGATATAAACATTAACAATACATCACGTGCCTCGGAGTGTATTGTATATGAATTTAATCATGTTTTATGCATTAAATACCTTTAACAACACACTATTCAATAGATTAAGTTAACGAAAAAACGTGGCAGCCAAATAACCTCCGCTGACCTTAGGTGACCTTTCAAATTATGTGAATTTGAATAGCTAGAGGAAGAATTCGTTTAGAGTATTCTAGACGTTCCTAGGAACATGTCAACAATGTGTCTAATATGTTTAACTTCTCTTTGTTCGTCACTCAGTTTTACCATAAACGACGTAAAGATAATTTGACATTTAACAACTCGAAGAAAAAAAAATTGTCACCGAGGTCGTATTTACACAAACGGACTCACAAGAATTGACTAACACATGCCCAGTGATGCGGAAACTCACAAGAATTGACACTAACCTGCCCAGTGTGAAGCGGCCTTACGACATTACTTCCTCCTCAAAGGTATACACCTCAGAGGCGGTGCCCCCCGAGCCCAACCACAACGCGCCCCGCCACGCAGGAGTCCACGTGGTCGCCCTCCACCCGTTAACCGGAGCCCCCGTGTACCGGCGACGGTTTCTCACCTTCCAGCCCAGCGAGGAGGCCAACTTGGCTCTCGCCCTCTGTCGCCTCCAGCCGGGGCGAGTGGTGGTCATCGTGGCAGTCGTGAGTAGATGTTTGTATACCTCGTCCCAGAGGGGCATGTGGGAACACACACACACTCACACACGAGAGGGTTATAGCTGTCGATCACGTGTCCTGCACGTAATCTAAGACAGTAGTGAATATTACACACACGCATACACCAAAGATCGGGCCATATACGAGCTCTGAGCTCTCACCCGGAAGGGTATTACCCGTCGATCAAGAGTCCCACACGTGAATCCATGACCGTGGTAGTGAAGCACACACACACACTTGCTCTCCGTCTCTTCCTGTTCACTTGTCTATCTCCCCATTTACCTGTGATTCGACCCATCAACGCCACCACACTTTCAGTCATTTATTCTGATTTAGAAAGCCATTTTATTTAGCCCAGGGCTGTAAGGGATTCCGATTGAAATAAATAAATAGATTGATAAATAAAATCGAGATGTGCCCCCATGGTCCCTTGGTTTTCTCTGCACCCTCAATGAGGGACACGCCCTGAACGGTGCCGATGACTTTTGACCTCAGCCACGCCCCCACAGACTCCGTTCCTGCCCTACCTCCTGCCGAACGGGATGTCAGCCTTGACCACTCTCGGGTCGTCCTTCATCTCCAAAGTGACTGACTACGAAAAATGGGCCATGGTCGTCCTCAAGGGTGACCGTCCAAGACTTGAAGGGCGAGCCGAGAACGGGTCCTTTCTTTCCACGCCCGAAGAGGACCCTGGCAGCCTCCTGAAGGGGGACATCGCTGAGACGCTGTGTGTCCTTCCTCTTGGAGGGTCGCGCGTGCTCGCCGAGGTGCTCGTGACTCGCCTGGTCACGAAGCGCCTGAGGAAGGCGTCGTCGACGGACATTCGAGTCGACCTCAAACATCAAGATAAAAACGACGCCTTGCCAGGTAAGTTTCCACGCACAGACTCAAATACACCAAAACAAAAAAAATGCATCAATCCCTTCAACACATCTTATTCATTTATCTAATAATCTGTTCATTTTAATTCATTTAAAGTTTTTTCTCCTTTTCGTTTGTAAAAATAATGAAACAGGTTTGTAAAAATAATGAAACAGCATTTGATAAACGATCGGTTGACGGTTGAACAACTAATTAAGGTAACTGATAAAAAACACAAACTTATTCTATGCAATTATTATCTTATTGAAATTTTATGAACATATTTTCAAACATGATTTGGAACACACACACACACACACACACACACACACACACACACACACATATATATATATATGTATATAGTATATATATATATATATGATGTAAGCGGAATAGGAAACACAGGAGTCTTAGTCTTGAGTTTATTCCTGACTAGTTTCGCAGGTATGCTTTTTCAACCCGTCAGAATGTCTCAACACATATATAAATATATATATATATATATATATATATATATATATATATATATATATATATATATATATATGTATATAGTATATATATATATATATTGTATATATATATATATTGCATATATATATATATATATATATATATACAGTGTATATATATATATTTCGTTGACTTAAACATGGTGTATGACATCATCCCCTAGGGACGGTTCCTTCTTGCCCGGAATGGTGGGCAGACGACCCGAAGGAGGCCCAGAGGATCCGATTCTGTGACGCTTACGACGGATACGGGTCCCTTTGCTCCCCGTGCTACACTCGGGGGGCATCGTCCAAGCCCTGGCTCTGGCGTCAAAATAGTGTAAGAATATGTAATACGTTTTGTCTATACGGGGGAGCACTCACACGCCGTTACTGTCTCCTTTGGGCAAGGGAATGGATCTGCAGTGTAAGGTCATATTATAATAAACGCACTGATCGCACAAAACGAGCTCTCATCCGGGAGGGTAATAGCTGTCGATCACGACTCCAGAACGTGATACAAGAACAAGACGAATCACATCCAGATTAAACAAATATTTTCATGATCAACTATTTACGGTAACTTACAGTGTTGCGAGGGAGAAGACCATCGTCACAAAGTTCCCTTCCATATCGTAAAAATCTACTACACTGCATAGGGGAGGGCATAATACGAGTTTTTATTATTAATTATTCGTTTTATTCCACTATTTATTATTACCATCGTTATTATTACTATTAATACCCGTATTATTATTACTATTGTCTTTATTACTATTATTACTGTTATTGTTATTTTAAATAAGGACAGACACGGCTACCCCGACTGAAGGTGGAATTTTGGCTTTTGCAAGTTTATAATGATGCTGTGTTACTCCCTGCAGCCTCGCATCCGCGTGCAGGAGTCCATCGCTGTGGTCATCGTCACAGCAAACAACCCACAGCATTTGTATCGGTTAGTAGAATCTCCACCAATGTAACAATATATATATATATATATATATATATATATATATATACATATATATATATATATATGTCGCTTATAATAATTAAAATTGTTCATTCTACTTGTATTTCTTCTCATGTATCTATCAACTTATATATTTACTCATTTATTTGTTCAGTTATTTCAGTTTTTATTTTATTCTATTATGTGCAAAAAAAATCGTAAATATTTTTCATTCATGGAAGAATTTATTTTCACCGTATTCCCCTCAAACACTTCCGCTCCCAATTATTGTCATTATCATCACTATTGTTACTATTATTATCAACAGTGTTATTACTATCATATTTTTTCTCAATGCAGCCTGTTAGAGAGCCTGCTGCGTGTGGCAGGGGCCGGCGAGACGGACTTTCTAGTTGTGGTCGACGGTCCCCACCAGGAAACCGTCGACCTGGTCCATCTCGTCGACTTGGAAGCGGAGGTGCATCTGCCCGAGGGGAAGCCGCACGAATATACCAGGTACAAACAATCATCCCGTTCTCGTAAACTTCTTTATGGATATACCAATGACCTTTTTACCTCTTCACTGCGCATGCGCATAGGCAAATGTTGTACTATTAGTTATCATTTATGAAAACATGCGTATATGAAATAGTATTTGCGAAAGTATGTTTTTGCTACCATAAAGTCGCCTTGTGTCAGTAGAAATAATCAAACAAATAACCAACCAAATAAATGAACGAATAAATAGATAAATAATGGGGGTCGTGATATATTTTGCCCCCCAGTTTGGGCTGAATTGGGGAAAATGATCATCTTTCCCAACATCATTTCCCTCACCTCTCTCCATTCCTCTCTACGCATCAAATGTTTTATATTTCGTCATAAACAAGAGGTAGATATTTTTACCTTTAGTAAGATTACCTAACTGAGAAAAAAATAAGGTAAAAGTTAGAGCAAACAAATAATAATAACCCCAATATTTGCGGGAAAATACAGAGCATTTGATATGAAGACAGGAGTGGGTATGGAGGTCACTATAGACAGCAATTAAAAAAAATATAATGCGGAGTGTGGCAAATTATTCATCAATTGCACCATATACAAAATTAACATACGGTAATATTACTTAATTACATAGATTTTCTTTACATTACCTTACACTGTGTGGGATTAAGTTGAGCAATTCTTTCCAAAATTCCATATTCCTCTTGTCGAATTTGGCAGTTGCAGTTTGAAATAGGTTGTGCGGTGACCAAGAATTCAAACTTTTCTACACCCGTAATGAGGTGCCACTTTTTTCTCCAAGCCATCTTATTCACTTTCATTTTCTCCATAATGCTTGGGTACTGGAAATCTAGCACTAAACGGAAATCACGTGGATTCCGACAAGCCACAAAAAGTGACCTATCAAACGTCCTAAACTCTGTTCCAGTTTCTCAAATTTGGGCTGGTCTCTTTCTGTGAACGGATTATCACACTGGGCTTCTATGGGCTTCAACAGCGACGACCGTTGAGAGTTCCTTCGAGTAAAACCGACTTCGGTTACAATATTATATTTTCCAAATCTCCATATATCAAATTATCTTTCCGTCGTATATAACAAAGATGAATGATGAACTAAGACATTACAGACCTATATGAATGGTAGATGTAAGGTTGAAAGGTTCTTTAGAAGTCTACATTTCTGTAAGGAAAGCCATATCCTAGTTATTCAAATGAAGGTTAGAGGTAGGGTATGGGAGGAAAAATAGCTTAGTGTGATAACTCCTGAGCGTGTAGCAACATCCAGGCCACAACTTCACAATAACTTCTTCAACAATCACGTAGTCGACAATCACTGGTTCAGTTTTTGTTCCACGACATCTACTGTAAACAAAACCCAGTTCCAGCCGTTGAAAATCAAACTTCAATATTCAAATTAGCTTCAATATCTAATTGAAATTTCACAAATAAAACATCTCGGTAAAAAGAATTGTGAAAATGTAGAAAATTTGACATTTTGCGCCTTCTTGCCATAGTAAAATTGCCCATTTGAATTCACGCCAGCACGGACGGTATTTCAAGTAGAAGAATTCCGACTTTTTCAAAGAACCTCACATTTTTCACACAAACCAAACAATTCGTTCAGTTTCCTTGAGAATATTACACCAAAGTTACCTTGACAAAAATAGCACTTGTCACAAAGTTGTTTTTGTTTCTTTGGCTAAACCTTTTCCATTCACTGCAACAGAAATAGTAACAAGACCGAACTTCTGATCGACTGTGCTTTTGCGGTGACAATTTGTAAACACTGCTGCGATTAGTTGACAAGCTCTTCCTAAAAGGTGTCCTTAACACTATAGGTACAATTTACTAGACTTGACTAAAACGTTCGGTCATAAATTTTTAATTTTCCTAATTTTTTTCCTTACATTGTGAATTACGTGTTTATTGTGACCCCGCCCTCCACACACACACACACGTCTCATGGCGCAGTGGTAGCGTTTGCGGCCGCCACTACGGCGGTTCGGGTTCGAAACTCGCCGAGAACTGAAATAATTTCAATATCGCTGTGCTTCCAGGGGGGGTTGGGTGTGTGTGTGTGCATGTAAGGTCACAGCATTACACATAGATCGGTCATGTATGACCTTTTCCGGGATGGAAATAAGTGTCGATCACGAGTCCAATGCAGTAATATATATATATATATGTGTGTTTATATATATGTGTATATTTGTGTACATGACACATTGAATGGTCCCCAGTCCATAGGTTTTTCATCTTATCAAGTGCATTCATTTTTTTCCATGGAAAAAGTTAATGTGTTGTGACCTGATGCAAATATAAATGTAAATTACACTCCCTCTTCCTAAGGATTAACCTGATCCCCCACCCAGAAAGTCTACTAGAGATCAATGGGACCAACCAATGGTTGTTACTAACAATTCATTCTATAGAATAATGTGCAATATAAAAAAATAAACGTATCATTCTTTACAATTTCACTATTCATGAGATTTATTCTCTCTCATCCTGTCATTAACCCAATTAAATATTTGCTATTTGGCAGAACAAACATGAACATCCGCTTTGCTCTCTACCGTGTCTTCCAGAAGTTCCCCCAGGCCTCCAAAGCCATCTTACTTGAAGATGACCTCATAGTGTCACCAGACTTCTTTAGGTAAGTGAAGCAATGCAAGACCACGTGAAAGATGGGGTGACAGGGGCACTGGGTGCAAGAGGAATGTCTGTCGAATAGGGATGGTAGAGTGCACGAGATATGCATGAGTGAGTGGTGAGTGGTTGTGGATGGATGAGAAACTGACGTGGCCCAAAGGGACTTCTTGTCTGCTCAGTAAATTCTTGAGTGGATGGCAGGTGGGGGTGCTATGTAATGAAATGATGGAAGTCAACCAATTTCCGCTGTTGGGCCTGGCTGTGTCTTGCTGCATTGCCTCTGAACCAAACAATTTTGGAAGTAACTATCAAGATAAAAGAACTCCAAATCACATGATCATATCAGAAATACTGGACACAAAAATCAATTTTTGTAATTTTCAGCCATTTCTATTCCACATATGTCTAACTTGCCCTACTGCTTTTGCAGCTATTTCCACCAGACAGCATGGTTGCTGGACAAGGACCCAAGCTTGTCCATAGTAAATGCCTTTGGGCAGAACAGCTTCCCAGCAACAGCGCTGTCAGTGACTACGGTCCTCAGGGCTGACATGTACCCGCAGTACGGCTGGATGACTACACGTGCTTGGGTGGAAGAGACTCTGCCCAATTGGGTACCCCCTGGAGTACGCAATCAAGATGATCCAAAATTACAAATGAGTACACCCATCCCATGATGTAATGGACAAAAAATGGAGGGTGGGAACATCGGTCCAATGAATACAATAAATTCAGCATTGTTCCCTTAATTTAATTCTAAACTCACTGAGGATTGTAAAGAGGCATGCTTGATATGATGTGATCATGTAGAGGGGAATCAGAAATATATTCTGTCACTGGATTTTTTCTGTACCCTCCAAAATTGATTAAATAGAGTTCCATTAAATCACAAGCTGAGTGTACACACATATATATATGTATATATATATATATATATATATATATATATATATATATATATATATATATATATATACATATATACTGGGTCAAATGTAATATATATATGTGTGTATATTTTTTGTATGTACTAAGTATATGAAGCTTGCCTCATAGTATTTATGTCCCATTCACCTATGTGTAAACAAGTTTTTGCCTACATAAGAGCCTGCCTGACTATGGGTGTCCTCCCCCTGCAGGAGAACAGAGACTGGGACTGGTGGTTGTTCGGTGAGGGACGGCAGTGTGGGCAGCAAGCTGTGGTTCCAGAGGTGTCACGTACGCACCATGCAGGGTCTGCAGGGGCCCATGTTACTGGCTGGTGGCAGCACAGCCTCTATAATCGACGTATCCACAACAGACAACAAAATGTCACACTTGAAGACACCAGCAGGCAAGACATACTCACACAGTATCATAGTGTATAGTGCTGCACCATATTAACACCCATCACAAGTTCACATCACATTTGAACATATCAAGTTATATCTTATTAGAGTTGGGATGCAACATAACATCACCTTTTAGAAGTATGAAGGGCAGTTTCATGGCAAACTTTTGGATGATGCCTCAATCTAGGGAGCAGATTTTAGGGGGAATTTTATTCAGTCATTAGCCAAACCAATATTTTGAACCCAAAAATTCAGTGTCTCACTTTTGATACATGACCTTCACTCTGCACATCAAAGAACTGACTGTGAAATAAACAAAAAAAAACAGTTCACACTAAAATCAGTTGCAAGCATGAGCTTTGGACAGCAAAAGGAAATTTTAATCAGAATCTACAGAGTTCTTAAGAACCACATTCAAGGCAACTATTAATTGGCTGGCTGAATGATAAACCTAGTCTTCTGCCTGTGGTGCTGATTATTTACTTTTTGTTGGTTTTGTAGACTGCAGAAGACTATGTGCAGGACAGCAGATGGAAACTTTAATCAGAATCCACAAACAATTCTTAAGAACCACACTCAAGGCAACTATTCATTGGCTGGCTGATTGATATGCCTAGTCCTCTGTCTGTGGTACTGATTAATGATTTAATTTCTATTGGTTTTGCAGGTTGCTCAAAGCAGACTATGCTCTCTGGTTTGAGTCACAGATTGGTAATGCCACCAAGATCACTCTGACTGTGCATCCATGCAAATATGACTTCCTTCCAGAGGATCAGGTGAGTTATGACTCTATTTTTTTCCTGTGTTGTATTTCTAATACTTTAAACACCTTGACTAATAGCAGCAGGCAAAGGCTATTCTGGAATTCATAAAAAATAATTTAAATATGAAGATGTAGCAGTTACTGAGAAATCATAGTACTCTTAGCAACTTCAAGACAAGGGACGTAGATCATGTACAAACAACCATTGTTTACTTCATTGCTCTACTTCACAGGAAGGGCCTTTTGTTGTCTTCTTGGGTCTATTACAACGTGATGACGCCTACCAAAGCTTCTTCCTTTTTCAGGCTGTAAGTCCTTCCATAAGTAAGCTTAATCCTTTACAAGCCAAAATGTCCTCAAAGCAGGTAAAAACTGATAAAACTACCTGCATTTCTTAAACCAAACCTTTATAGATCTCTTCTTTCTCCCAACTGTAGTGTTTAGGTCTGGATGACAGAGATCTGAAGGAGCTCTACGAAGGTGTCCTACGCCTGCGAGTCCACCGCCATGCTTACCGCCATGCCCACAGCTGGCAGTACTATGCTGCTGTGGCCAGTGGAACCCTCACACCCTCTGCTGAGGTGGTCTACTTTGTGGGATGTCCACTGTCCAAGTACTGGTATGGTACACCCACTTGGAGGAAGGGAGGGAGGGAGAGAGGAAGGGAAGGAGATGAAGAAGGAGGAAGGGAGGGAGAGAAAGAAGGAGGAAGGGAGGGAGAGAAAGAGGGAGGAAGGGAGGGAGAGAAAGAGGGAGGAAGGGAGGGAGAGAAAGAGAGAGGAAGGGAGGGAGGAAGGGAGGGAGAGAAAGAGGGAGGAAGGGAGGGAGAGAAAGAGGGAGGAAGGGAGGGAGAGAAAGAGGGAGGAAGGGAGGGAGAGAAAGAGGGAGGAAGGGAGAGAGAGAAAGAGGGAGAGAGAGAGAGAGAGAGAGAGAGAGAGAGAGAGAGAGAGAGAGAGAGAGAGAGAGAGAGAGAGAGAGAGAGAGAGAGAGAAAGAGAGAGAGAGAGAGAGAGAGAGAGAGAGAGAGAGAGAGAGAGAGAGAGAGAGAGAGAGAGAGAGAGAGAGAGAAAGAGGGAGAGAGAGAGAGAGAGGGGGACAGAGAGAGAGAAGGAGAGAGAGAGATACAATCTCCCTTTATGGGTGGTAATTTTGTTGTGCTTGTTAATATTTCTTAATAACCATTTCTTTAGCCCAATGGAATCTTCTATTTTTCACAGCAAGTATTCAGAGGGCACAAAGGACTGGCAAGCACCCACAAGTGATATGATCATGGAAGCAGAAGACCATGCCACAGAGAAAATGAGGGAAGGCACAAAGAGGACGCACAAGTGAGTTGTTGCCTTGAAGGTGATCCTTGAACACACAGAACTATAAATGGATTTATATCTGAAAAATCATTTTTTCAATGACAAATGAGGTGTCCATTAGAAATACAAGGTATGAAGTCCTGACACCTGTCTAAGCGGGTTAGGGCGTCGTTACTTGCAGCGAAGGTCGAGGTGAGGGCGGTTCGAATCCTGCCACCAGCGAATTTGAACCAAGGGCATGGTTCATTAAATTCCACGCTACAAAGCCCTCTGTGAGGGGCACCGTCCTAGCCTCCCGAAATGGGGGGAGTGTGTGACGTTAAACCATATCATCATCATAAATAATCCTAAATAGATGTACTTTTGCTAGAGCCCTTTTTAATAATTAAATGTTTCAACAGGTGGAGAACAGCTTCTCATTCTCCTGATGAAGAATTCAGTCTAAGTAACTGGATTAAACCCGGCTACACACGTAATTAAGGCATCAAAATAAACACAGATGAAGGATGTGGTCAAGTGAGCACAATTATAATAAACCAAAAGATGATATCTAACGATAACAGGGCTAATTTCTGTTATGGTATGTAACATTTATCATTTAATGTATACTAGAGCAAAATGTAGTCTTTCTATCTTGTGCATTTAACTATGGATTTTCTGTATTGATATAGGATGTCATACCTGTCAAGGACCAGAGTTAAAAAGAAGGTTTAATTTATAAATCTGATGTGTGCATACACACATGTGAACAAATATTGGGATATTAATATCAGGATAGTTGAACCTAACATTTAATTTTCATGTTACACTGCAGGCATAAATTACCCAACATCCAGGATCTCATTGGCACTTCAACATTTGGGCAAAGCAAAGCGAACATCATTGACACCTGACCCTCAGGCAGTCAGAGAAGCAACTGCAACTCGACAGGGTTCATTATCTGTCTTGGCCTCTTTCCCGTAACCAACAAATGGCAGTCCTGCTAGATGGATATCAGAGAATCAATCATCTCCTTGCTGCTGCTGATCCTCAAAACCCATCGACACCTGTATCTCCTCCCGAAGGTGCAGCCTTGATATACTGACACTTGGTCCCTGGACTATGCCCAGGATCACTTTCTGTTAATCTAGACTATATTTATTCCATCTTTTTACCTAAGATCAGCTTTCACCCACCCTCTGTCTCTCTTGCATACACACACACACACACACACTTATACATACATATACATATATATATATATACATACATATACATACACACCCACACCCCAAAGGCCCTCTTCCTCTCATAAACACAAACTCATTTCATACAAGAAATGCAGATACCCATTTTCAATTCCAAACAAAAATGTATATTTCAACTAAAATTCAACCTCAAATAAACCATACCACCAAAAGTCATATTACATACAATATTATTATAATATTAAGGTAAAGAACCAGCATAATTAAGAAGAGAAGGATCAAATGGTCGTCCTTTGAATGGAGATCCCTCTACATCCCAGGCTTCCTTCAGCATACTCTGCATCTTCTGAAATATAAGAGATGTTCTTGAACATACTCTAAATCAGTATGTAAAGCTACAAATAAATTAAATGCTTCTTCCTTTTACCTAGCTACCTCCCTTGTATGGGGGGAAAAGCCCTTGGTATATGTATGTGTATCCTTTAACCCACTCACAATACTTTTTTAACTACAGCAGCATATAGAAAGACTGAATGAGGATTGACTACAAAAAGAGTGAAAAGGAGTATATAGAGTAAATTTGATCGGAAGACCAAAAATGAGGTGGATGGACGTAAGGGGACACGAGATGCAAGCAAATGTAAAAAGAATAGGAATGAATGGAGAATGGTTGTAAATAAAGAAAGAAATGACTTGGCTGATTACTTTTATATACATCTATATCCCAAGGGTTTCTTCCACCCTTTTAAGAGAGATAGCCAAGTCAAAGTCACACAACCACTCCCACCCATTCTACTTATTTGTCTACAAATTGTCGCCTCAGTTGTATAGCATGTCCTGTGAGTCACGATTCTCATGTAAATAGTTATTAATTTGATATGTACTAGGCTTGCCGCTCTTGGAGCGTAATAAAATGATTAAAAAAAAAAAAAAAAATATTCTACTCTCTTCCACCACCCTCTCTTGTCTTGGCTCCTAATGGATGAAGGCTTATCCCTGTCTCCTGCCCACTGCCCTGGGTTGGAAGCAATGCAGCAAGACACAGCACATCCACAGTGGGACAGCTTCACTTACACAGCAACCCTCCCTCTCCAACCCCCCATGTGGAAAACAGTGAAGACATGGAGAAATCCCTTTGGGCTGTGTCAAAATATCATCCATACACAACCATTCTCCACTCACATACACACACACATATATACAGTATATATATATATATATATATATGATATGAGGATGATATGGTTTAACGTCACAAACTCCCCCCTAATGGAAGGCTAGGACGATGCCCCTCACAGAGGGCTTTGTAGCGTGGAATTTAATGAACCATGCCCTTGGTTCAACTTCGCCGGTGGTAGGATTCGAACTGCCATCACCTCGACTTTTGCCGCAAGTAACGATGCCCTAACCCACTCAGCCAGTGAGCTTCCTAAATATATATATACACATATATATACCAAAGGCTTTTTTCCCCTTACATGGGGGGTGACCAAAAAGAAAAAGGCATAGAAACCACTCCCACCCATTCCATTCCCTACATATTCAGAGTGGTTTCTATGCCTTCCTCTTTTTGGCTACCCTCCCGTGTAAGGGGGAAAGCCTTTGGTATATGTATGTATGTATGTATATATATATATATATATATATACATATATTGTTATGAAGAAGACTTGTAGTTGAAACGTCAGGAATATAGTGTTCTTGCTCTAACCCACTTTTCTCTACCACCTTTTCCACTCATATACATATATATTTTTCCTACTGTAAAACATTGTTTTGCTGCCCATATTTCAATTTTGCCACTCTATTTTCCACTTTTTTGTCACACATACAAAAGACTGCTAAAATAAGATATATGTGTCCAAATTTCTTTTCTTACTTTACAACTCAAAATCTTGAAACTATTCTTAGCTGACAACTAAGATTAAAGCATATAAAAAGTAGAATAAGGGTCCTCTGCCCATTTTTACAATTGATACATGACAGGGTAGACAGGAAGGCACTGTGGGAGGTATTGCAGATATTTGTGATAGGAGAAAAACTTTTAAGCAGTCAAGAGTTTTTACAAGAGTGGTAGAGCCTGCGTTAGATTTAAAAATGGAGAGAGTGAGTGGTTTGAGGTAAAGGTGGAACTTTGTCAGGGATGTGTTATGTCACCCTGGCTGTTCAATTTATACATGGATGGGGTGGTGCAAGAGGTAAATGCAAGGGTAATGGGTCAGGGATTTGAGATGATTAAAGAAAATGGAGAAAAAAGGGAGATGAGCCAGTTGTTGTTTGCTGACGACACTGCGCTTGTAGCAGGATCAGAGGAGGGATTAAGGAAGTTAGTGATGGAGTTTGAGGTGTGCAAAAGAGGGAAGTTGAAGATAAATGTGGGTAAAAGTAAGGTGATGAGATGTACAAGGGGAGAAAGTGGCAGTAGACTGGAAGTGAGTATTAAGGGAGAGAGACTGGAGGAAGTGGATAGCTTTAGATACTCGGGGGTGAGTGTTGTGGGACAGGCAGGAGTGGAGATGGAGGTAGAATGCATATTGAAAGAAACAAGTAAATGCCTTGGTGGATTAAAAAATTTAATGAGAAACAGACATTTGGGAATAGATGCTAAGAGGAGATTTTATGAAGGAGTGATTGTGCCAACAGCACTGTATGGGGCAGAAAAATGGAACATAAGAAAGGAAGAATTTAAATGTGTTTGAGATGATGTGCCTGAGAAGTAAGATAGAGGTTACTAGGCTAGATAGAGTGAGAAATGAGGAGGTGAGGAGGAGAACAGGGGTAAAAAGGGAGTTGGGAGATAGGGTTGTTGAAAGAGTATTGGGATGGTTTGGACACATGGAAAGAATGAGTGAAGAAAGATTAGTAAAAGAGGTGTGGAAGGCAGAGGTGGAAGGAGTGAACATGTGGGGGCAACCAAGGATGAGATGGATGGATGGAGTAAAAGGGGCATTGGGAAAGAGGGGAATGTCTGTTGAGGAAGGAAGGGAGAAGACAGAAGATGAGAGTGAGTGGAGAGTGGTTGTGTATGGATGATGCTGTGATGCATGAAAGGCAGTGGGTAGGGGATGGGGGGTTGGGAGAATGTGTGAATGATATTTTAACACAGCCTGAAGGTATGTCATCCCACCTTCTCTTTTTCTGCACAAGGGGACGGAGAGGGGGGTTGCCAATTAAATGAAGTGGCCTTTGCTGTGGATGTGCTGTGTCTTGCTGCATTGCTTCTGGCCCTGGGCAGTGGGTAAGATGCAGGGATGACCTGTCATCCAGGAAGAGCCATGAAAAGAGGAAGGGAGGGTGGTGAATAGGAGTGGAGTATGTGGAGATGAAATGGGTGGGAGTGGATTTATACCTTTGGCTACCTCCCTTGTAAGGGGGGAAAACCTTTGGTATATGTATGTATATTTAAAATTGTCTGTTAAAATAAAAGAGGAGGGTGGAGGGGAGTGGAATATATGGGAAATGGAATGGGTGGGAGTGGTTTCTATGCCTTTTTCTTTTTGGCTACCCCCCTGTGTAGGGGGAAAAAGCCTGTTAAAATAAATGAGTCTTACAAGCACATCAGATGTGGGTTTTCCTTGCTCCTGCTGCTGCTTATTCCACATGAGTTCTTGGATTTTCGCCCTCTCGTCTTCTGGTAAAGATCCATAATCCCTTTCAGCATTAATCCTCCCCAGGTCGATACCCTCCTCTTTCTCAAAAAGTTTATTCCACCAGCGCTCTTCTATCTTTTCCAAATGGATCTGGAAATAAAGTGCATTTTTGATGACAAAGTTTTCTTTTTAATTTTTTCTAAGTGCAAAAATTATGAAACTACTTGTACTTAAAGACTATTCAATCTATTACAAAAAATAAATACTGTAATCCTCACAATACACAAGCCATAAGCATAATATTCTTTAACTAACAGTTCTGATTAACAAGCCAAAAACAATACAAATATCCCTATCAGCTACACAAAGATACACGTACTGCATTTTCCTTTGCTAGTTCCACTCCGTGAGTGGTGCCAAGGCCCCTACATGGGTAAGTGCCACCCTGGGGCAAGTTGAAAAGTACCGCCCCCCCACACACACCACCACCACCACCTTCCACATCCAATGGTCACTAGCATGATTCCCATGTAACATTCATCTACAAAACAACATTTATACACACAACTCGTGATGAATAAATCATGATACATTAAAAGTACATTAGGGGGAATTTGCTTTACCTTTTCACCAAAAGTGCCCCCCACCCAAAAAAAAAAAAAAAAAAAAAAAAAAAAAAAAAAAAAAAAATGCCGTCCCAGGGCATTGCCCCCCCCCCCTCAAAAAAAAAACCATGCCGCCCCAGGGTATTGCCCCCCCACCCCTCCCCTTGTCGGGGCCCTGAGTGGTGCAGATGTTTGCTGAAGATATCCATAACTTTTTAACCTTCTCATTCTCTATTCCCATCACAATAATTCACTAAGCATCTACCACTACCACAATGAAAGCCTTCTTTTCTTCCTCTACATTCAACAATCTGAAATTTTTTTTGCCCATCATAAAGAAACCATCTCTGCCACCACTGCATAGGGCCCTCACATGGGGGCTGGGACTTGCTGCCTTACAGGCTGAAAAAAAAAAAAAAAAAAAAAAAAAAAAAAAAAAAAAAAAAAAAAAAAAAAAAAAAAAAAAAAATTATTAAGGCCCTGAATATTTCATTGTAACCAACAAATTTTGCAACAAAATAAAAAGATATGAAATAGTTTCCCGTATCCTATCTGCAATAGGGACATTGAATACGAATTTTAAAATCTGAAGGGGGCTTTGGGGAAGAGGGGAATGTCTGTTGAGGAAGGAAGGGAGAGGACGGAAGACAGAGGTGAGTGGAGAATGGTTGTATATGGATGATGTTGTGATTGCATGAGGAGGAATGGGCGGGGGGGTGGGGGTGGGGTGGTATGCGTGAGTCAATTTTGACGCAGCCCGAAGGGATTTCTCCCCGTCCTCTCCTTATATGCAAGGGGGGACGGAGAGGGGGGGTTGCCGATTAAATGAAGCGGCCTTGCTGTGGATGTGCTGTGTCTTGCGACACTGCTTCTGACCCAGGGCGGTGGGCAGGGTGCAGGGATGACCCGTCATCCAGGAGGTGCTCAGATGAGAGGGAGGGTGGGAGGGGTGTGGAGTGTATTTAGGGATGAAATGGGTGGGAGTGTTTTTATGCCTTTCCCTTTTTGGCTACCTCCCTTGGAAGGGGGAAAAATCCTTGGTATATGTATGTGTGATGTATGTAAGGGTTGATGGAGTTGGGAAGTGGTGATATGCCTAGGGGCAGCACTTAGGCATGTAAGGGCTGCCACTGTACTCACCTTCTCATTCTAATAGAAAAACAATCATAGAACTTCATGATGGTGACAATTTGGTTTACGGTCACAAACTCCCCCCTTTCAGGAGGCTAGGACAGTGCCCCTTACAGAGGACTTTTTTAGCATGGAATTTAATGAACCATACCCTTAGTTCAACTCACCCCAAGCAGGGTTCGAATCACCATCATCTCGACCTTTGCCACAAGTAACGACGTCCTAATCAGCTCGGCCAGCGAGCATCCACGTAAAACTTCATACTTACTATAATGCACTGATTTGGCAGCAGTGACCACATGGATTCATTTGCGAGTATCATGTGTGGAAAACTTCCTTCAATTACAGGCTGCCATTGATTCTGCAGGTCTTTCATGGAAACTTTCAGGGTTCTCGATTCTATTTTGACATTAACCTGGTTTCAAAGAAAAGGAAGAAAAATTGTGACAAGTTGTTACTATGGTTTAGCAATAGCAATATAACACAAACAACTTTCTATAGAGCTGTTACACTTCACTTTTAATGGTGTCATAGCCATATTCTATATTAGAATATCAATATTAATCCACAAACCCCTTCATGACTAATATACTCTACATTCATTTATAAATATGATTTATTAATGTACATTTAGGAGGCTACACTTCTCCACATCTATCTATTTCTATATACTTCTAAGATATGTTTTCCTTATAATGTGGCTATGTCATGATGGATGTAGGCCCATGAGGAGCTAAGATGAGAGGGAGGAAAGGGTGATGGATGGGAGTGGAATGAGTGGGGATGGAAAGGGTGTGGGGTAGATATATGCCAATTGACTTTAGCTACCTCCCGGGTAAAGGGGAAAAAGCCCTTGGTATATAGATAGATTAATAGATATATGTATGTATTATATGTGTATATGTGATGATGATGATATGGTTTAACGTCACACACTCCCCCCCTATTGGGAGGCTAGGACGGTGCCCCTCACAGAGGGCTTTGTAGCGTGGAATTTAATGAACCATGCCCTTGGTTCAACTTCCCTGGTGGCAGGATTCGAACCGCCCTCACCTCGACCTTCGCCGCAAGTAACGACGCCTTAACCCGCACAGCCAGCAAGCTTCCATATGTATATGTATGTACATTTATATGTACTATTAGCACCAAGTATTCCACACACCAACCTGATGTCCTTTTGTAATGTGACCTGGAACAGGAACTTTAACTTCTACATCCTCAACAGTTTGATTCCAGGCATAGTTCCTACACATAGCACCATTAGAAGTGTCAAAGTAGCTGTTATCTTTCTTAATCTGTGACATATTTCCTTTGTTTCTGGAGGGGAAAAATACACATATAAAATAAGAGAATGAAGGAAAGAAAGGGGGAAATTTTTACTTATTCTTATTTTCTTCTGTGTTTAACATATCACAACATAACTTGAAATTTTGTTTTTCTTGTGAACATAATATCAATACAGAGTATATGGGCTTTCATGACCTGTATAAACCAGTCACGGTATCCTTTTATGATCAGAGAAATATCCACCTCAAGAGGAATGTTAAACCTCTGTGAACTTCTATTAGCCTACCCAAGTCTCTCCTCTACTGTCCCTATAACTTTAACTCTTCATTTTCCCTTGGCACTTTGTTGTGTGGAACAAGAATACTGCTATTGTGTTCTAATGCACGTTGTACAAGGTGACTACATGAGGCAGAGTTAGGGGCTAGGAATCCCCCTTTTTTCTATAAAGTCATGACAAAACCATGTCTTTACAAGGTCATTGATGCCTTTGAACACAAGACTATAAGCCTCTGAACTTGAGGAAAAAAAAATCAAAGTATGAACTCATGAAACAGATCAGAATTAGACTGAAAGAAATGGACAAACTATAATTATGTATAAATAAATAATAAACAAATAATAAATAAATACTCAATGATAAATGAATAAGTCATTCATGTGTATTAGTAAAATGCTATCAAAATAATCACCATATGATGTTTTGCTTCTTACTAATAAAGACTCCATCCTCACAGAGTGTTCATTTCAATAGATTTGTTGTTGGCAACTGTCACTTTCATACAGTAAAATACTAAATGATAAGTAAATAAAATATTGATGTGTATTAGCAGACATATTTTGGGGGGGAATCATTTCAAAACCTCCCCTTGTGTAAAGTTTAAAACTTCCTGATACTTCACCTGGTTACATCTCTCTCTGCTCCACCTGAGTCCACCTCAACTTCTCTGGCAACAGGAGGTAACACTTCTGGGGAACCTCTGTAAAAATAAGTAAATAGTAAATCAATTATAAATAACTTCTTGTGCTGAATAAAAAAAATCAATCCATTTGTGGATTAGGTCCTCTGCTTCATCATATCAAATATCACAGTATCCAACTTACAATGAACTTAGTTTATCTCTGTATTGTTTAAAAGAAATGTGCTTCAAATACTTTTGTATTGCATTTTCTCTAATAGATATACTGTACCTATGTTTTTTTCTATCAAGTGCTTACTGTTTATTATCATAAACACCAGAAGGACAAATGATGGGTTCCTGCAATTTGGTCATTTTGTGAGATAGATGTCATATGGAATCATTGCCAGTTTCTGTCCTCAAAACCTGTCAACATCCTCAACACCTGAAGGTGACTAGGACACATGCACCATTTTTGTACTGGGCCCAAAATATCTTTCTTTCTAATTCAACTTTATTTCCTCCACTTTATCACATAAGAAGGGGTGACAAAAAGCAACTGTTTCCTTCTCCTTATTACTACCACAAACTGGTGATATATAAACAATCCCACATTGATACAACACAAATAATACTCCAGTTTTTTCTTTTCCCCAGAGAAATCTATGGAGGGACTGTGGGTTTCCAGTTAGTGAAAATCAAAGATACAATTATTATTATGAAAAAGTAGTATCTTTTACAAAGGATTACAAAGGTGGAACATGCCAACAAGAGACCTTTTGGTCCATAGCTAGGTCGGATGCGGAAAAAAATATAATAATGATAAATGGATAGAAAAAAAAATCATAATACTATAATAATAAATAAAATAAATGAATGCATGTAGTTAAATAATAAACAAACAGGTAAACAGTAAATAATAATAAACTGACAGACAACTAATAATAAATGAAAATCAAGCAAATAATAATAAGCAGACAAATAATAACAAACAAATAAACAAACAAACAAGTTGGCAATGAAAGGTGAGGTGGAGAGTAAAGACAATTTTTACTATCCATTACTGAGTTATATGCTTACTACCCTTCAACATCAGCTTTCTTCTGATGTTCCTGGCAGTATTTCCGACGCCACTTGCTGAAGGATTGGCTCACCTGGTGCTCCCCAGAGATTTTTGTCTCACTAAATATTTCATTTCTGCAAGAAAAAAAGAAGGTAAAATAAGTTGATACATAAAATATCAGTATAAAGATAAATAAAATATAGATAAATAATCAAAATGTATTTGATAGACATAGCTACACATGTAATACAAGGACTTATATATTCTAAAGATTGTTAGAAACAATCTGACTGCTCTAATTCACTTGGTTTCAAGTTCTAAAGCACTAAACTGATACACATACACTGGTTAAGTAACACGAAGTACTGCTAACAAATTACAAAGTACTTACGGGAATGTCCGATACATGTATCCAAAGAATGCATCCAGGAGCCCAGATACTGTGCCACCTGTTTCGTTCATTATGTCTGCAAACTTTGTGTCTATGCTATGTGTACTTCCATTAGTCTCGTTGGGTATTTCTTGAGAGCTTGCCATGATTACATTGATTGATATCAACAGTCACTGCCTTCTTCATAAACACCCAATTCTTTTGTAATTATTTCTATAACACACTTACTTGAAATTTCAAGATGCTAGCGAACCTAACAATATATGAACTGCTCTACTGCCAAGACTCAGTTTTATCTTCATTGCTTCACGACCATCGATACGTCACACCCTTACCCTTAGTTTGTATTACTTCATCATTTCTATTACATGTCATCTGTACGTGGTCATCAACTTTTCCAAATGTCTTACTTTCTTTTATATTTTTGACCAATCATGATCATCTATATGCACCAGGCTGTCAAAGAACGAAATCAGCGATGAGACAGAAGTATCTGGACTAGAACTGCATACGTAGTTTTATTGTGTTTTTAAGTAAAGTGAATGACATTCCACAGTTTAGTAACTAGCAAGAAAGTTGTGGGATATGCTATGTTAGTGTCGCTCATTTGGTGCCCTATAATCGTTATGAATACAAATTTTAATTTGCTCTTCCACAGCGCTTGAGAAAGTGTTTTGTTATTGTTTTGACGATTTTCGCACATCTTTTTTACGGCTCACAATTCCAGTTTTCTATTTGTTTTTTATATACGAATATATTTCCCCACACACTTGCATAGATATTTTCCCTTTTGTATATTAATTGACTGC
Organism: Oratosquilla oratoria; assembly: GCF_046742065.1. Taxonomy (NCBI): domain Eukaryota; kingdom Metazoa; phylum Arthropoda; class Malacostraca; order Stomatopoda; family Squillidae; genus Oratosquilla; species Oratosquilla oratoria. The sequence goes on along the minus strand of NC_134785.1, from coordinate 9,576,192 downwards.
ACTGTTTGAAAATAAGATTATCTTTTATTTTTTTTAATCAATTATTTGGCTGTGCGACCAATTGATATTCAATTCCACCTTCCATTACAACGGGAAAAATGGTCTAATGCTTAGATTTAGATTTTATTTTTATAAATTGGACATCTTTCATCTTCTACTATAACTTTTTTCCAAAATGAACTTAGGGCACTAAAAAAATGTCTTGTTTTATTTCTATTTACCGTAAATGTATGCTTTATTTGGAATAGTTTCCTGATATCGAATTTTGTCGTCGATATTCCACTCAGTGCGTCTCCTTATTGCGGCATTTTCATAATATCCTGCGCAGTTTTGCAAAAAATATATATATAGAGTCCCTTTAAAACAAACTAATTTTACTGGCGTCATCTATTGAATCAACAGAACAAAATAAATAACTTCTTAACTATATACGCTTCAAACAAATGCTAAGCGTAAATATTTATTTACTTAATTTTATCATCCCTTACACGTTTCCATGGTAACCTAAACGCTCGTTGTAAACAAATACTTGTTCTGTGTTAGTACAACCGCAGCGCGGATGAAAAAACGGCATAATGTCGTACAGAGATCTGAGAAGTAGGTTTATTCTATTTGTACAAATATAACTGATCATGATCAAATTGTAATTTTAGACGATAAGTATATATTAATTTGAATTCACCTGAAATTAGTTTAGGTTTTTCGAAATGATCGACTGTCTCCTTATTTTTGACGAAATTATATGGAATGCGAAGGCCATAGAATGTGAGACCGCGAAAACACTAATTGGAAATATGTTTTGATATTTACTTGGCTTTATTTCATTCGTCACTTTTCAAATTATTGTTCTAATTTTGTCTAAACATTCTTAATATTTGGTTGACTCGAATGATCACATATTCCGCATAGCTATAAGTATATGATGGATTTTAGTCCTGCAGTCTATGACATTGATATATACTGTGAACAGAATCAAATATGAAGTAATAAGACATACCGTGCCGTAATATGACATACTATGACGTAATATGTCATATTATGACGTAATATGGCATGCTATGACGTAATATGACCTAATATGACGTGATATGAACTAATATGACCTAGTGTAATGTATTATGACGTAATATGGTATAGTATGACGTAATATGACGTATTGGTGTTGTGTACCTTCTCCCATAGTTCATTTAATTCCTGACAAGAAGAAAACTCCTTAGCACTGAGAGCTTCACAAAATAAGTCATCTTTTTCGGACCTCAGCAGTCCATGTAGTCACGTCTAGGTAGTGTAGCAGTTCCTATACTTATGGTTATAATGACTACTGCAGATACTACAGGACTACAAGGAAGGGATTTTTTCAACACACATTCACACACGCACACACCACACACACACACACACACACACACACACACACACACACACACACACACACACACACACGCACACACACTCAGTGTTTACAAGGGAAAATATACAACCTGAAGAGATAGAGTGGAAGGAAAAAGTCCCCCCTATGGAAGAAATAGAAGTAACAAAGAATGAAATATTGACACACTTGGGTAATTTTGATGTCAGAAAATCGCATGGGCCAGATGAAATAGCAAACTGGATTCTGAAAGAATGCAGGAATGAACTGGCAGACAAAATACATAGCATAATAAGCAGTTCCTTAAAAGAAGGAAAAGTTCCAGAAGATTGGAAAAAAGCAAATATAGTACCTATATATAAAGGAGGAAATAAAGAAGAACCTACCAACTATAGACCAGTCTCTCTAACAAGTACAATAGCAAAAATATGTGAAAGAATTATCAAAAGTAGATGGGTAAAATACTTGGAAAAAAACAACGTACTAAATCCAAGGCAATTTGGATTCAGACAAGGACGATCATGCGTCACCAATTTAATATGTTTCTATTCAAGGCTAATAGATATAATACAAGAAAGAGATGGATGGGCTGATTGTGCATTTCTAGACCTAAAAAAAGCTTTTGACAAAGTACCACATAAGAAGCTGCTTAAGAAATTAGAATACGAAGGAGGAATACAAGGTAAATTGCTAAATTGGATGGAAGACTTTTTGCAAGACAGAAAAATGAGAGTAGTGATAAGAGATCAGCACTCAAAATGGAATGAAGTAATAAGCGGTGTCCCGCAGGGAACAGTTCTGGCCCCAATAATGTTTGCTATATATATTAATGATATGGACGAAGGAATTGAAAGCTATATGAGCTTCTTTGCAGATGATGCAAAACTACTGAAAAGAATGAAAACTGAAGAAGATTGTGAATCACTACAGAGAGATCTAAATAAAGTACAGGAATGGAGTAGGAAGTGGGAGATGGAGTTCAATACAAAAAAGTGTAGTATAATGGAATTTGGAAAAAGCAAAAACAGAATAACAGGATCATATAATTTGGGAGAAGAAGGAATAAAAAGAGTAGAAAATGAGAAGGACCTGGGAGTCATTGTTATGAATAATATGTCACCTGAGAAACATATAAATAAGATTTTTGGAGAAACCTATAATTTAATAAGAACAATCAAAGTGCCATTTACATACCTGGATGAAGAAATGGTGAGGAAAATCCTAATCACCCTGATAAGACCAAGATTGGAATATGCAGCAACGATATGGTCACCAAGTACAAAAAAATGTATAAAAAAACTTGAAAGAATACAAAGAGCAATTACAAAATTGGCACCAACACTCTCAAAACTATCATATGAAGAGAGACTACAAAAACTTAAACTACAGACACTAGAGCAAAGAAGAGAGAGAGGAGATTTGATAACTATTTACAGAATCATGAAAGGCATAGAAATTACTGATAGAGAGAATCTGATAAAATGGGATGACAGAAATACAAGAGGACACGGAAAGAAAATAAAAAAAGACAGCTATAGAAGAGATTTGAAAAAGAACAGCTTTCCTCACAGAGCAATAGACAGTTGGAACAAGTTAGATGAGAAAGTGGTGTGTGCAAAAACAATACACGAATTTAAAAATAGTTTAGATAAAATGAGATATGAAGACGGGACCCCACGAGCATAGCTCCCCTTCCCGTAAAATACAACTAGGTAAATACAACTAGGTAAATACACACACAGTCATACGCGCACTCACACTCACTCACACACACACACACACACACACACACAAATAAATGATACAGTCTTTTGTCAAATTGGTTTCCCCGTCTCACACGTCCTCTTCCTCGTTCTCGTCGTCCTCGTCCTCCTCCTCTTCCTCTCCTGACGGGGACGCAGACTGCGCCGAGATGTTGCGTGCCCTGGGGTTCCCCCGCCTCATCTCGATGGAGAACTTCCGCAACCCGAACTTCCCGCTGGTGGCCGAGCTGCTGTCGTGGGTGGTCAAGCGGTTCGACCCGAGCAGCGACATGCCCACCGAGGTCGACGCCGAGCAGGATCGGGTCATCTTCATCCGCTCCGTCGCGCAGTTCATGGTAAGAGGGACGCTAGGGGGGAGGCAGGGGGTGGGGGGCTAGGGGCAGCTAGGTGGTAAAAGGGACGCTAGGAGGAGGGGGAAGTAGTTAGGGGCTGGGTCAGGGGATCAGGAAGTACGAGGGGGCTTAGGGGTGATGAATAAATACACAAATAAATAAAATAAACATACAAATATACATGAATTAATATATAAACATATAAACAAGGAAACAAACCAATTAATACAATTCGTATGCCTTCACTCTCCTTTTCTTCCTCCATTTCTCCACCACTGCGCCCCCTCCCCCCCGCCCCTCCACCACTCCCAGGCCACGAAGACTCACGTCAAGCTGAACACCAAGAAGCTCTACGGGGCGGACGGCTACGCGGTCAAGGAGATCCTCAAGTGCGTCGTCCTCCTGTACTCGGCCCTCACCTCCAACGAGGCCAACGCCCACCTGGGCGAGGACGAGGGCGAGACCACCCTCAACTTCGACGTCACCAACAAGGCCAGTGGAGGGAGTTTTTTTTTTTTTTTTTTTTTTTTTTTTTTGGTATTGACCGAATGCATATTTTGTTGAATGACCCAGGGGTCCATGACTGGTGTGTGTACAACACTTACTCCAAATGTACTCCTGGTGTTTGATTTCTTTATCTTTATCTATGTATTTTCTTGTTTACCTTTATTTCTTTATCCACTTATCTATTATCATTATTATCACTAGTACTATTGGTATTATTATTATTTTACATTCATTTATCTTATTTGTTTATTTATTCATTTATTTATTATTAATTATTATTGTCTATTGATTATATTATTATTATTATCATTATTATTATCATTATTATTATCATCATTATTATTATTATTATTATTATTATTATTATTATTATTATTATTATTATTATTATTATTATTATTATTATTATTATTATTATTATTATTATTATTATCATTATTATTGTTATTATTATCATTGTTATTATTATTATTATTATTATTATTATTATTATTATTGTTATTATCATCATTGTTATCATTATTATTATCATTATTATTATTATTATAATTATCATTATCATTATTATTATTATTATTATTATTGTTATTATTGTTATTATTATTAATAATAATAATATCATTATCATTATTGTTATTATTATTATCATCATTATTATTATTATTATTATCATTATCTTTATTATTATTATTATTATTATTATTATTATTATTATTATTATTATTATTATTATTATTATTATTATTACTATTTTTTCTTTTATTGTTACTATTATCATTACTATTCCTATTTATCTATTCAACTACTTTTATTCTATTTTTTTTTCATCCAGGAGGTGCTCAGATGAGAGGGAGGGTGGGAGGGGTGTGGAGTGTATTTAGGGATGAAATGGGTGGGAGTGTTTTTATGCCTTTCCCTTTTTGGCTACCTCCCTTGAAAGGGGGAAAAAGCCTTGGTATATGTATGTATGTTATTTTATTTATTTATTAATTTTTACTTTATTCGTCACTATTACCTTTAACACGGCAGATTAACGAGTTGAAGCAAATCCGGTCTCTGGCTTCGGACATCACGACCCGGGGCGCCACCCTCTTCGATCTCCTCCGTCGAGAGGTCGATCTACGGGTAAGTCGATCAGCGCTGTAACTTTCTTCATCTAGGAGTCGTACGAACCTGATCAAAATCGTCTGGCAGCGGCTAGAATAAAACGACAAGTGTCCTATCGTATTTCATAGATCTTTTTTTATAATGACAAACTACTTCATGCAGATGAGGTGTATATTCGGGACAACTCCGTCTCGAACGGTCAATGACGTCATGTCGCGTCACCAGACTTGTGCATTTATTTGAAGAAAAAAAATCACATGTATTTCTGATGCATATTATTTTAGCTTTCCACGCCACTAGATTATTTTCAGATCTTAAGAGTGTTTATTATTTCACAAATATTTTGTACTCTCTATTTCGTGATGAATATTTGAATTTTCAATCCTATAAATCTATTTTGGAATTCTAATCGTAGACTTAGGCATTTGTTTTGAAACACGATCTTAAATCTAAGTCTGAAAACTTACACAAAAATTCTTAAATGGACGATGAGATAGTTGTACCAACACATCTAATTACATTCTGCAAATTAAATTACTAATTACACAGACATCGACGACTTAAATCAAATTCAAATGTCGACAGGAAATTCGCGTCAACATCGTCAATCGTCAACTGGAATTGACGGAGGTGGAGCGAGGAATGCACTCAGCTATACGAGCGGTGGAGGATGAGTACAAGAAGAATCAGACATCCATAGAAAACGTGGGCTCTGACGAAAACAATCTTGAATCGAAAATCGAGAAGAAGAAAACGGGTTTAGAGAGAAGCCAGAAGAGGCTTCAAACGCTGAAGAAAGTCAGGTAAGTATATAGTATTGACTGGGAACCATATCATTCGACATCAACTGAAATTCAGAGCCCTTACATGGCTAAGTGCCGCCCCTCCCCCCTCCCCCATCACCACTTCCACTCTCCACCATCCCTTACTCCCTATTATAGCTATTGACTTGCGAAATAATTGAACTGATTTTAAAAATTGTATTTAATGTCCCTATTTCAGAAAGGATACAAGGGAGGGGGGGAATATGTCATATTCTGTTGAATCTAACGCAAAATTCGTATATTACGGTAAAATATTTAGGGCTCCTGCATGTGACCTTTTTTATTATAATTATTTTGACAGCTTTGTGTGCAGCATGTCCAGACTAGAATTGCCGCCCCCCTAAATATGCCGCCCCAGGGGGACATCCCCCTCCTGCCCCCCCCCCCCACCATGTGAGGGCCCTGCTGAAACTAATTTAATTTTCAACACGTATTCATTATCATAACGCACCTATGAACAGACAAAATAGATAAAAAAGATGGAGGAGTGCTTAGCACCCTATAAACGACAAATAAAAATATATATCAATTTATAGGAACGCTGAAGGCTTAGTGTCGATGATGATGATGAAGGCGAGGAGGTGGTGGAGGGAGTGGGGATGTGCTTTAAGTAGCTGACTAGCCAGTCAATCGTGCCGCCGCGCCAATTATTAAACATAATAAATAACAATTAATGACATGAATGGATGACGTGGCCATAAGGGATGTTCTCCTCATCTGCTTTATTAGTTATTCCGAGTGGATGAGGACGGGGGAGGGAGGGGGAGGTCACCATAAGGACTGAAGAACATTTTTACATATTTCGACTATTTCTTTTTATACATGACCAAATACTATGACACATTTAAAATATACTATTTTCGTTGTTATATCAAATCATCTCATAATTTCAGGATTGTCACTCCTGAATTCCGAAACGATAGACTTATCAATTTTAATCTGACTGCGTGGTCCCACGCTTGGTACTGCAAACCGTTACTGTGACCCTTGTGCAAGGGGATGATTTGTGTGTGTGTGTGTGTGTGTGTGTGTGTGTGTGTGTGTGTGTGTGTGTGTGTGTGTGTGTGTGTGTGTGTGAGGTCGCACCATTGCGCATAGATCAGACAATAAACTGTAAGCTCTCATCCGGGAGAGTAATAGCTGTCGACCACGAGCTAAGGACGTGATCTGGGACCAGGGTACATCAGGGTCGGGGAACCACAATGGCGTGCCTAAAGACACGTTTTTCTCGGTGAACGATGATCGTTGATAGCTCAACGATGATCGTCAAACGACTGTCTGGAACACTCATTCTTTGGTGTTTGAACGACGAGCAACGGTCTGCGCCCGACCCCGCTACGTGGGGGCTCGGCCACACGGGCGAGCTCGTTTCGCTTGCAGCCAATCAGTCGTCTCCGTTGCCGTGACGTCACCGCTCTTGTCCAACCAGTCGTCTCCGTTGCGGTGAAGTCACCATTCTCGGCCAATCAGTCATCTCCGTTGCCGTGACGTCACCACTCTCTTAGCCAATCGGGGGCCGGAGGGGACGTGTCCCCTTGAGGGATTTCCGGTTCCCGGTCCGATTTAGATAGATATCAACAGGAATTCTTTTATTAGTACATGGGTAGATTTTCGCGCTTTACTCGAAAACCGTAACAGTGGCGGGGATGCCCCCCTGTTTCTGGACGCTTCATATATGATTGATGGTTCCCACTAAATACACCAATATTATTAACCTTGGGTATATCACGAAGGTGGCGCGGTAATGTGCATAAGGATAGAACCGCTAGTGAGCTGTCAGCGAAATACAACGCAGTTAAGAAAATAAGGTCGTAGAAAATATCTTGGCAAGAAAAAAAAGTCTTATTATAGCTCGCCAGAAGCAAGTAATGGCCTTTTTGTTTACATTTAGTTGTCATGGCAACCGACGACGGATGTTCTGTTCAATAACATAATCAAATATGTGTACATAAGACGTGACCTATGTGAACAATTGTTATACAAGTACAGTCTCGCAGAACATCGAAGAACTTATTTTCCTTCACCTGTTCTCGGTCTCCACATGTTCTCCTCCTTCAAGCTATACGAAGGGTCTAAATATAGCCCCTTCTATAAATAGCAAAACCCCGAAGTCGCTTGGGGAGATCCTCATCCTTCCTTTCCTCTTTTCCTGGCGCAGGCCGGCCTTCATGGACGAGTACGAGAAGCTGGAGGGCGACCTCAAAAAGTTCTACGAGGTCTTCATCCAGAGGTTCATGTGCTTGGCCTTCCTCGAGCAGCTGCTCGACGACCAGGAGAAGGCCGAGCAGGACAAGATGGCCGAGAAGGAGGTGGGTTTCTCTTGGGGACGGGGTCATTCTGAGACTTGTTTGCCCTCCCCCCCAGACTCCACGCAAGCACCCCCACAGTGCCTGCAGATAGGAACGAGAATAGGGGTTGTGGTGACGTAATCGACAAAACCTTTGTCTAAGTATATATATATATATTTTCTTTCTTAATACTTTCAGTATTTTGACAAGCTTTATATATCTTGTTCTGGCCCGCTTTATATATCCTGTTCAGGCACGTCATTTGGCATGTCACGTGACATGTCACTTGGCACGTCACTTTGCAGTCACGCGACACGTCACATGACACGTCACGTGGTACGTCACATGACACGTCACATGACGCATCACGTGACACGTCACATGACGCATCACGTGACACGTCACATGGCACGTCACATGACACGTCACCATCCTCCGTCATCGCCTTCTTCAGCGCCTCTTCCTCCTGCGTGTTACAGAGCGCCAACCGGAGGCACCTGGAGAAGATTCGAGCCACGGACGGAGGCCTCGGCAGCGACGGCGACGACTCAGATGACGACGACGACGACGATGACGACGATGACGACGACGATGACGATGACGACGAGGACGAGGAGGACCCCATCAAGGGCTTGGCCAAAGGGCCGGAGCTGAAGGCGGCGAAGAAGAGCTCCAAAGGTTCTCCCGACTCCCTCAGGATTCTTGCACGTTCTTGCATTCCTGAGCAACCAGTGCCTGGAATCCTCCTCCTGACATTTTAATGACTATAAGTATTTTGTCATGGCTTAGACATACACTAAACACTCTTTTTTTTTCGTTCTTTCTTCATGTATCGAACTTGGTGCTTGTGTCTCTTGCAGGTTCTCGAAGACTCTTCGGTTCGATGACGGGCGCCGACTTGGACTCGGAGTCCCTCGACTCGGACACGGACCTCAACCTCGAGGGCGACGGCGACACGGACCTCGGCAGCGACGACGAGTTCAACCTGAGGAGCATGGGCGGCGGCGCCGGCGGCGGCGGGAGGAAGGCTGGAGGAGGAGCTGGAGGAGGACTGGGCAAGGGCGGCGCGAGGCCTAAGCTTGGTAACGGCGTGGCTCTGGGTGTTGGCAAGAGCGATGACGACGATTTTTGAAGAGAAAGAATGAAAGAAAGAAAAAAGAAGAAGAGAGATGAAAAAATGTGATTGAATGTTAGAGATTGGGGGCAGTCGATCTGCATTCCGATGCGTTATCGGAGACAGGCGTGTGCCTGCATTGAATGCACATCACGCACACACGTTCATACGTTTACGCACACGCACACACGTTCACACTCACACACGCATACATATACTTTTACTGCCACAGGCAATATATCTAAGTATATGGAATAAAAATGACAATACACATGTATACAATAATCATATATACAGTACAAGCACACATATACCTAACCAGATATTAATATCACGAAAATTGTAAAACATGAGTACAATAATGCTCATTGTAATGAAAATGATAATAACAACTATAACTGATTGAAAGGTTGATGAAAGAATATTAGGATGGTTTGGACACATGGAAAGAATGAGTGAAGAAAGAGAGGTATGGAAGGCAGATGTGGAGGGAGTGAACATGAGGGGACGTCCTAGGATGAGGTGGATGGATGGGGTGAAGGGGGCTTTGGGGAAGAGGGGAATGTCTGTTGAGGAAGGAAGGGAGAGGACGGAAGACAGAGGTGAGTGGAGAATGGTTGTATATGGATGATGTTGTGACTGCATGAGGAGGAATGGGCGGGTAGTATGTGTGAGTAAATTTTGACGCAGCCCGAAGGGATTTCTCCCCGTCCTCGCCTTATATGCAAAGGGGGACGGAGAGGGGGGGTCGCCGATTAAATGAAGCGGCCTTGCTGTGGATGTACTGTGTCTTGCGACACTGCTTCTGACCCAGGGCGGTGGGCAGGGTGCAGGGATGACCCGTCATCCAGGAGGTGCCAAGATAAGAGGGAGGGAGGAGGGTGGAGGGGAGTGGAATATGTAGGGGATGGAATGGGTGTGAGTGTTTTTATGCCTTTCCCTTTTTGGCTACCTCCCTTGAAAGGGGGAAAAAGCCTTGGTATATGTATGTATGTATAACTGATAATATTATAAAGAATATATTGAAAATTAGAACGTATGAGTTATTCCTTCTAATGTAATCGGACAACATAATTCAATTGTTCTTCATCACAATGAAGATAATATCACAATAGATGTCACTTTATCCCAGGGACTTCTATGATACAATCTGCAGACATATATGTACACTCTTTCTGTTGCTTCGATAGCAATGCCATACATTAAGGCAACATGAATGGTCTAAGAACCAATACAGGAACTGTGAGACCACGTTTGCCGAGACTTCTGTAGTATCTCTGAAGAAGGGTAGTTGTATCAAACGTTAATTCCATAGAATTTAATAACCTCTCCCTCCAGTGTTCTTTTCATCTACCCCGACCTTATATATACACACACACACGCATATATATATTCTTAACGTTCTCGAGTCCATTGATTTGCGTCATTATAATCTGTATCTGGAAAATGGTAGTCATAAGTTTGAAATGAAAGTAAAATTATCCTTATTCTTCCTCGTTTACATTAGTCCAATAACATTGACCAATGGATCAGGGAGAAAATGTTTTTTTTTTGGGGGGGACACCCTGTAGACAAAGGTCGTAATAAGATTTCTTCACTAAAAACACAAATTCTTGAGCGTGTGGGGAAAGTAAAAACAGCTGATTTGCCATATACATTTATTCAAGGTATAAAACATAGAAAAAACGCTACAATGGTTCTGGGTTTGGGGGGTTGGGGGGTTGGGGGGGAGCGGGACCGACTTGCGGCCGTTGGAGCACAGTTCGAAGGAACAAAGACAAGAAGGTTCACGCTTATATAAGCAGGAGTCCGCCGAGGGACTCTCAGCGACTTCGTGCGTAAGCTTATGTCTACGTGTACATACATTTTCTTCTCAAACACACGCGTCAACATGCCTCGATATATACATATATAAATAATTATGTGTTTACATGTAATACACATGCAGATATATGGGTGTATATGTAACGAAAACATGGACAGGACAAACATGTAAAATACATATGAATGTGTGTGTGTGTGTGTGTGTGTGTGTTTGTGTGTGGATAAACGAAAACGTCACCTGTGCCTTACGTGTTGTGTGGCAATGTGTAAATGTATAAAATCCACATAATTGAACTGCACTGCCAGTTCTGCCTTTCTGAGCGAGGACAGTTTTGATTCAGAGTCTTTGGAAGCCTTAGCAGATGTAAACGGGGATCAGTGGGTCACGTATGACGTCACGTCACATGTCATGTCACGTGACGTCACACATCTCTGCTGCAGCGTCACAGGTTATCCAGTCAAACGGACCTGCATTCCTGTCAACTGTTAATTGCAACGTCCCAGAAAGGGTTTAGAAAATAAATAGGTAAAGAAAATCAGACTAAATTTGAGATCGATACATTACAGTCTGGTAGAAAAATGCACACACAAACACAGACATAGGCGCATTTATATATCCATGTATGTATATACCTGCTTACATACATGTACAGTATATATTATGATATACATATATGTATGACGGTATGTATGCAAGTACATACCACACACACACATATATTATATATATTTATATATATATATATACATACACGCACGTTCATATACATTTTTTCATGTATGTGGGCAAGCAATATATATATATAATCTGTTTGTGCTTATTTGCATATACGAATCTATAAGACAAATATTTGTGTATGTACAGTATGTATGAATGTATGCATGTTTGTACGTGTGGACGTAAGTATGTATGCATGGATGTATGTATATTGTCACGAAACAGAACGTTTGTTCACATAGATGCATGCATATACGGTAACTGGGCACCTTCAGTCTGATGTATGTCTGGGTTCGGGACCACCTTGGTGGCGATCAGCAAGGAAACTGGGACGGAACGCTGAAAACGACACAAACGACGATGCACAACTGAGTTCTCCAAGGAAGGACCAGCTTGGGAAGAGGTTCCTGTCTCCTGTAATTGATGGTCTCCAAAAGCACCCCCCCCCCCAGTCCTCCTTTAGCTTCCAACCCACCCACCAAGAGAGAAAAAAATAATAGATAAATAAAATCGGGGGTTTTGAGTCCGTAGTAAGTTCGAACCTAATAAACTGGCGTCTCAAAGAATTGAGGTTCCATTTTCTTTAATTAATTTGTATCGAGGTACATCACTAGGGGGGTCGAAATCGTCTCACGGTGACCTATGATAATAATGACAATGACAACGGTAATAATGAATAAAAGTTGGGGTGGGGTGGGGTGGGGGTTGAGCCACGGAACCAAATAAAATCACCTGACGACACCCAGGATGAAAGGAAGAGTGCCCCCCGGCACGTGAGGGCTCCGGTTCCACGAATTCGCAAGATCACGTAACCCGAGTTCGAACCTGGGCCGCGTGCGACGGCCGTGGGGAGGAGGGGGGGGAGGAGGAGGAGGAGGAGGGCAACACTCCGATGTACAGAGGTGGACCGTCCCCCCCCCCCCCAGGGGAGGAATAACGAAACCCTACGAGCGCAATGAATGTCAGGTGAAGATTCATTGCTGGGCAAGATTCAAAAAGGGATGGAGGAGTGTTATGCGGGAGGGGGGAGGAAGAGGAGGAGGAAAAAGAGGATGAATAGGAGAAGTAGGACCAGCAGGAGGAGTATCAAGAGGAGAAGAGAAGAGGAGGAGGAGGAGAAGGAACAGAAGGTGATAGGAAAAGGAATACGAAGAAGAGGAGGAGGAGCAGGAAGAAGAGGGGAAGGAGGAGGAGTATGGTGAAGAGAAGAGGGAGCAAGGAGAGGAGAAGGAAGAGTATGAAGAAGGAAAGAAGGAGAAGGAGCAGGAATAGGAGGAGGAGGAGCAGGAATAGGAGGAGGAGGAGCATGAAGAGGAGTAGGAGGAGGAGCAGGAGAGGGAGATAGAGCAGGAAGAGGAGGGGGAGAAAGGTCATAAAAAAGAGGAGAAGGAGGAGGAGTATGAAGAAGAGGAGAAGAAGGAGCAGGAAGAGGAGGAATAGCATGAAGATATGGAGGAGGAGATGGGACAGGAAGAGGGAGAGGAGAAACAGCATGGGGAAGAGGAGGAGGAGGAGGAGGAGGAAGGGTATGAAAAGGAGGAGGAGAGGTAAATTATTTTTAATTTGTTAGGTGGATGAATCAGTACTATAATTCTGAGGAAGACAGCAGTGGTGGTGTGGGGAAACGGGTTGTTCTGTATGTGAAGGGGAACGAGCAAAAGACTCTGCGCAAAGGAAAATAATGGAGAAAGGACTTCCCAGAAGGACAATATTCTCCCGAAGAAGAGAGTCGGGGTTCAAAGGGAGGAGGGACGTTGTTGGGGTAAGGGATTGGGGGGTCAATTAAAGGTCCGAAGGTCACTGACTGATGCTGAAGGTCGAGGAAGAGAGGCGTGGCGTGGCGACCTGAGGGCGAGGGGAACGGGAGAGGAACGTCAGAGGGTGGTACAAGGCACAGCCTGCAATGGGGGTAACAACAACGTGGAATGTAGTCGAGAATATAAGAGGAATGTACTTACACACCGTGGCCCTCCCCCGTGGGTCTCCCAGCGGCCCCGGCCCCCGTGGGACTTCACCTTGCGTTCTCTTGGGTACCTCTGTGCCGTTACTGACGTCACTGGTTACGTATTTCCCTACCCGTGGGTTCGAGTTCCATCAGTGTGCTAATTACCTGCTGCAACATTGTCCAGAGCGGTGTCAAGGGTCGTCGGGTGAAAAAGACTTTCATTTCTATCACCTTAGTATATTGGTTATTTGTGTAATCATATTTTTATCGTCAATTGTTATTTTGTGTTTGTGCATGTTCCCCCTTTTTGTGTCCACCAGCTCTGAGGGGTGTGGATGGGGGGGGGGGCTCGCTTTATTTTCTGCCAATAATAGGGGTCCTTGATTGAAAAAATAAATAAATAAAATAAATAAGAACGCCTGCTCTAGAGGTCCCAAGCCGACCCCCGTCACGCGATCGGAACCCACATACTTCCAAGAGGCGAGCCGAGCGCGTTACCCGCCGGCCCACCACGACGCCCTGGAGGGGACGGCAGGATGCGGTATACGCCGTGTACAGGTGGTCCTCGACTCAAAGCTATGTCCTCATCTGCTGGATACACGGACAGACAGGCGGGAAGATGGACGGATAAACGGACGGACGGACGGGTGAACAAGCAAACTAACAAACAGACAGACGGATAGATGAACATACAGGTGGACAGATAAACAGGCAGAAGGCCAAATGAACAGGCACAGATAAACAGACAGACGGACAGATAGACAGAAAGACAGGCAGGCAAACAGACAGAAAGAGATACGATCGGACGTGAACAGACAGACTGACAGACACCAATCTGGCCGGCAGATTCAGTCATTAAAATAATTGGAAGAGGAGGAGGAGGCGAGGAGGAGAAGCTGAAATTCAGGACCGTGCTGAAAAAGAGCACAAGTGTACAAAGTGTACAAAGTGGCGACGATAATATGTTGTACAACAAGGTGCTGTACGAACGTGGTGGTTTCTTGCACAACGTCAACAGGATATGTCGATCTTAATATACTTATTACAAATGTATAGGAAACACATACACAAACGCACGCATACACACACAAGTGCGTGCACACACAAAATAAACACAAATATCACAAGCACACCCATTCACACACACACACACACACACACACACACTCACTCACACACACAGACAAAATAAACACAGACATCACAACCACGCACACATACAAACACACACATACACACAAATTAAAAATGTATTAACATATTTCAGAATGGATACAATTGAAGATACACAGTGATAAATCTGACACACACACAAAATAAACACAGACATCACAACCACGCACACATACAAACACACACACACACACACAAATTAAAAATGTATTATCATATTGCAGAATGGATACAATTGAAGATACACAGTGATAAATCTGACGACCCCCTTCGGCAGGGCAGACACCAGGAGGCCCTGATCGGTAAGCCGAGCGCGATAACCGTCGAACCACCTCGACACTCCTCCCGTGGACCTCGAGGACAAGGGCTCGAGAGTAACAACACTTAATAAGGAAGGCCCATTTCTGTATACACCCAGAGGGCCCGTCACCAGGCGGGCGTGGGCGTGCGGGCGGACTTAAAGAAACCATCCGGGCCACCACGTTCGGAGAAGGACCCAAGTCTCTGTAGACTTCGAGGGGGACAACATCGGGAGGGGGAGGAGATCGAGGTTGGTCTTCAAGGCCGAGGCGCGTCCTCCTCCTCCTCCTCCTCCTCCTCCTCCTCTTCTTCTCCCTCCACCTTTTGGGAGCAAGGGTCCTCTTACAAGATCGCGGACCCGTGGAAGACTTCGGGGATACCCTCGGGGGAGGGGGGGGGGCGTGAAGACCCCGACCTCATCTCTTCCGCCCGCGCGCCCTCGCTCCCCGCGTGGGCGTCGGGAAGGCGCCGTGGGTGTCTCGGAACTTCTGCCGCTCCTCCAGCTTGTGCCGGAGGCTGATGAGCGTCGAGGGCGAGGCGCCCGTTCCGGGCCTGACGTGCTTCCCGGTCAGCGCCCGGGGCGCGCGCTTCCGGGCGGCGGCAGCGGCGGCGGCGGCGGAAGTCGCTCCCGTCGAAGCGTCCTCGGCGTTGCACGGGGTCGTACTCGAGGGCTGCTGCCCTGAGGAGGAGGACGAGGGCGAGTGGTCCAGTGGGAGACGGACTTCCTGTAAGGGAGAGAAACGCAATGAGACTCAAGGCCGATGTGCAGTCTCCGGGAATTAAGCTGCTAGGCAGCATAGCTTCCTTTTGTTTACAGTGTGGTGTCATGCTGCCTTGCCCATACTGCAAGAGACCAAAGGTAAAGCAATAACAGCAGCATAAACATACTCTGGCATTACATAGGTATATGCATATATGTACACACACACAAACTCCATGATACATATATAATGATAAGAAAGACAGGTTTCCATGAAATAAGATTATATGTCACTCGTGACAAGGGACCCAAGAAGAGGAGGACACAGTTATACTCTTGTAGGGTCCCTGATAGAGTGCAGACTTCCATGATCTCTCACTCCTTCTTTCCCTTTTCACTTCCTTCTTTCTACCTCTCCCACCATCTTTCTCTCATTCTTTTCCCCTTCCCCCTTCTTTCTTAATTTTTCTCTCTCCACTCGTAGGAAAGGAGCGCTAGAAAACCAAAGCCCGTAACGACAACAACAACAACTCTCTCTCCCTCTCTCTCACGCGCGCGTGCACGCACACACACATGTAGACAAAAATACAAACCTGCATTGTGCAATAAACTCTACACCGCCTCGACCACCAGCAATAAAAGTAATAAACGTTAATCAAAGTCGGGAAATTGCTACCTCGAGCAAACCTCCAGAAGCGGAGTCCCACAAGGAACTGCATTGGGTTCTCCTTTGTTGAGTGACCAGATTATCATAAAAAAAAACCACGCAGAGATATCGGAGTAAAGAAGAAGAGTATTATTAGAAGGATGAGGAAGAGGAGGAGGAGGGAGAAGAGGAGGAGATATGCAATGTCATGGGAGACGGTGGGGAACAGGTGAAAAGGAGGAAGTGGTAAACATAACAGTGTCTGAAATGGGGAGGAAATTGGGGGGGAGAGTCTTAAGGTCATGGGTGGGAGAGGGGGAATCTTCGGATGAGGGAGAGGCTGCGGAAAGTTGGGGGCTTATGTTTAAGAAAAGGGAATGGGGGAGATACAGCGGGGAGCTGAGGAAAGTGGGGTGCTCATGGAGAAGAAAAAAAGGGTGAGGGACCGAAGGGGGATAAAAGGGAACGGGGGGCGGGGGGTGGGAGGAGGAGAAGGCTGGAACCATGGCATGAGTTTTGCAATATCATCTCTCTGCGGTTCGCGTTCTTCTTCGTCCTGCCCAGGAGCTGTACGCCCTCGAGCCCAATGCAGGAACCGCCCAACGAAGAGTCTCCCGAAATGGAGAGGAGTGTAGCGGACGCGAAGAGATACAGGAGGACCTCGAGGGGGCGGAGGGGGACCTTCGGTGGCCCTCCAGCACAAGAGTTCGCGGGAATATGACTTCTTTTATGATCAAAGACCAATATCCAGAGGAAAAAATCTGATGATCATTTCTAATATCTTCTTAACGCTCTCCTTTGCACCTTCCACGGCTAGGACGGTCCCCTCACAGAGGGCTTAAAAAAAAAAAAAAAAAAAAAAAAAAAAAAAAAAAAAAAAAAAAAAAAAAAAAAAAAAAAAAAAAAAAAAAAAAAAAAAAAAAAAAACGAATAAATAAATGTATAAAAACGGCGTTCTGTAGGATTGTGTTATTCTTTTGGACAGCATTTCACCATCGCTTCTATCTGTGAAGGACGAGGCGACTTTCTCCTGTCAATTACGAGAAGACCCCGTTCAACTGAGGGGGCAGACTCGATCGAGACCCCACCACGCACCGCGTGTTCCGCCTGAACCGAATTAATCCTATCACGTCAGCCAGAATGAAGTAGATAAACCTCGCCACCGATTCACGTCTTCCTCCAGTGGACTCTGCTCCACACGGGACTTCAAAGGGGAGCAAAAGGCGGCCAAGAGGTCCCCTTCAGAGGACGCATACATACGTGTATACATAACATTACAAACATACATATGCACTTACATACATACATACGTGCATGAATACATATACATACATACATACGCACACATGTATGTACATACATACTTAAACACAATACATGCATATACACATACAAACATACATGCACACACACACACACACACACACACACACACACACACACATATATATATATATATATATATATATATATATATATATATATATATATATATATATGTATAAAGAATATTGCCATCATTCACCTGTCCCTGAAGTCTTGCTTGGAGGATGGAGGGGAAGCTGGAGTTCGAGGAGCTGCTGTGGAGATCATCCTTGAAGGGATCTTCGCCGTCGTCGTCCTCCATGCAGACTTCCTCCTCCTCCTCCTCTTCCTCCGTGTTCTCCACGTCGATGATGCTCTCGAGCTGCGTCTCCTGCAACTTCTCGCTGCTCAGCTGTTGCTGCTGCTGCTGCTGCTGCTGCTGCTGCTGCTGTTGGGTCGAGAGCAGCTGGGTTGCTAGATGCTGCTTGTGCTGCTGATTCTGGATGATGTGCTTGGCTCGAAGTGTGTTGATCAACTGCGAACAGTACGAGTAGTAGAGCATCTGGGACTGGTGGACGGCACTCAATAGGGCCTCCGTGTCCTTCAGGGAGGTCGCCGAGGAGGACTGCAGCCCCTGGATCTGGAGGAGGCTCCTGAGGAGGGTGGAGTTGGATTCCGCCAGGAGGGAGGTGGTGGAAGTCGTCTCGTCGAGGGGCAAGAGAGGGGTCTTGCCCCCTCCCCCTCCTCCTCCACCTCCCCCTCCACCGGTATCACTCCTGAAGACCTCCTCCTCCTCCTCCACCACCTCTTCCTCCTCCTCGTGCTCGTCGGGCTCCGTCGCGTGGCACCTCTGCGCCCTTCCTTTGCGCCTCATGTCAGCGAAAGACTGACGAGGCTGACGCTCGAGTCTGGGGTCATAACAACCCGTCCTCCAGCGCCACTCCTCCTCTCCACCGCCTCCGCCTCTCGGGGCGCTTTCCTCCCTGCCGCCGCCTCCTCCTCCTCTCAACAATTCCCTCAGAGTTTCCGGGCATCCTCCCGAGAACGGGGAAGACTGCTGCAGGAGCGCCCCCGGCGTGGTGGTGCTGCTGCTGCTGATCCTGTTTTCCGGGTCCCTGAAGGCCGGCGCGCCCTCCGGGAGACCCTCGCCTCTGCCCATGAAGTTGGTGACCTCCAGGATCCTCCTGACGGAGTCGCCGACGACGTCGGACGGCTCCGGGGACGCCGGGTCGCGATTCGGGGACTTCGTCCTTCTGAGGGTGCCCATGACGTGCTCCAGGCGCGCCTTCTTCTGCTGGGGATTGAGGGCGATCTCGTAGATCGGAGGGGGCGTCGGGGAGGCCACGCCCTTCGAGTGACGCTTCTTGGGGATAGGAATGTATCGGGGAATGACCACACCAGCGGGCGAGGAGGAGGTCGAGGAGGAGGAGGAGGAGGACGAAGAGGACGAGGAGGACGTCGTTATGGGAGGGAAGGTGAGTGGGAGAGGCTCCCTCAAATGCGCATACTCCTGCTGGAAGACAGTGGTTCCTTTCACCTGCTGGGGGTCTCCTCGCAGGACCCCGCTGCTGCTGCTGCTGCTGCTGTTGGCACCGGTGCCGTTGCGCCAAAGGGCAGAGCCTCCCTGTAGGAGGAGAGGCAGACTCTCCCGCAGGCGGCTCCCTCCCGTGGTGAGATCGATGGGAGCGTCGTCCATGGAGGTGTACGGGGCACGGGCCCCGGAGAGCGTGAGGACTTCCATGTGAGGTCTCACAGGTGCCTCCACTCACGGGAACGATGAATGTCAAGTGAGGTTCTTCACACTTCGCAAAGGAAACTTCAAGCACTCACGAGATGATGGGTCTTGTTACACATGTTCACACTCAAACCTTTTTTCTTTATTCTTACGAAAATAATGTATTGTTCATTTCATGGTCACTCGTTCAAATCATCCGCTGAACATGTCGATGACTTATTCTCACACGTGTTCACACCACTCAAAGAGAATGTGTTCTTCAGTTTATGAACATCCACTCCACTTGTTCACTGGACACTTGATATCGACTAATGACCGCGAAGTTGAGCCGAAGAGGACGTCTCGTTCACGAACTCATATCACTGAACTTCGACTCCAAGAACGTTCTCCTGGTTTATGACCTTGATCGCAGGCCCCGTGATCGGCCAGGAACCTCTGAGTCTGACTAGAGACTCTACGCAAAGGAGTCCCAGGTGCTCCTCCTGGTCCTCGAACTCGGAGAACCTCGAAATCAAGTCTCCTGAAGAGAAAGAAGAAGCTCCTTCGAAGTGACGTTCGTTGTCACCTGACGAAGGTCGTGGCGTCGCTATCGGTCTTTGGTCTTGGACGAAGAATTCTTCCAGAGACAAGAACGTGGACCTGGAAGTCTCGAACTCGTTCTTGGAGGACCTCGAAGTTCTCGAAGTACGAACCAGCCGCTCGAAGTCCCTGGTGGTCTCTGGATCCAGAAGGAGGCTTCAGGGTGAGGCGGTCCAGCCAGTGCCGGCACTGGTGGGGGTCGCTGCTTGGGAGGCCACTCACGGATCAACGACCCAGTCTGCGGAAGAAGACATTATGAGGCTATCTATCAATCACAGTTAAGGTGTGTGTGTGTGTGTGTGTGTGTGTGTGTGTGTGTGTGTGTGTGTGTGTGTGTGTGTGTGTTTGTGTTCGTGTGTGTGTATCACGACAAAAATTGGGTAAGACTGGTACAAAGAGGTGTCAAATAGACAAAAAAAAATTAATCAATAGATAACACAGGTGTCAAAAAGAAGAGAAAGGTGTCAGGCACTGTGCCACAGGTGTCGGGGGGATGCGTGGCACCTAAGGGAGAGCAGGTGTCGGCCACACCATCCTGCACTCCATGGCAAGGGTGTGTGGCACCGGGGGTGGAGGGGGAGATGGCACTCTGAAACGAGGTATTTGGCACCCAAGAATGGCACCTTGGCACTTTGGTGACAACAGACAGACAACTTGAAAGAACGAGATAGGCAGACTGAAATATGCGTGTGTGCGTACGTGCGTGCGTGTGATTCACCTTAGTCTTTAGATTACGTGTTGGACTCGTGATCGACAGCTATTTCCCTTCCGGAAGAGAGCTCAGAGCTCGTATGTCCGATCTATGGGTAATGCTATGACCTTACACACACACACACACACACACACACCCAACTCCCCGCCCACGAGAGTTGGAGTAACGACTCGAAGCGCAGCGATACTGAAATCATTTCAGCCCTGGGCAGGATTCGAACCAGGTACCGCCGATACCTCCGTACTGACAGTCTGAGACTCTACCAACCGCGCCACCGAGTGTGTGTGCGTATGTGCGTGCGTGTGTGTGTGTGCCTGAGTGTATTTGGCTAAAAAGACAAAAAAAATCTCTGGATACTTGCATTTTCTAGTTTTGGTATGCTTGGAATTTCAATAAAACCAGTCAACAAAAATAAATACGAAAATAAATGAATAAATGAATACGTAAGTAAATGGGCAAGTACCAATAAGATAGAATTCCTGCATTTTCCTTACAACTGGATTTACATACATACATACATATAGCAAGGGTTTTTTCCCCTTTACAAGAGAGGTAGCCAAAGTCAAAAGGCATAATTCCACTCCAACCCGTTTCATCTCCACCCATTCCCCACCCCTCCCTCCCTCTTTTCTTGGCTCATCCTGGATGACGGGCCATCCCTGCATCTCTCCGACTGCCCTGGATCAGAAGCAATGCAGGAAGACACAGCACATCTACAGCAAGGCGGCTTCATTTAATCGGCGACCCCCCCCCCTCCCACCTCTCCGTCCCCTCACACAGAAAAAGAAAAGAAGAAATCCCTCCTGAACAACTGGACTTAGATCAGAAAAATGTGATGGATACAGTCTCCAAAGGAGCAAGTGATCATGAAGGGGCTGAAGGGCCTATGATAACCTGTTTACGATTCTCTTGACCAACCTATAAAGGTATTTTTCGTTGTCTCGTTGTTGTTTTCCAAAATACTCGATTCTTTGAAGAATATCCTGTGGCCATTTTCATATAATTTTCTATTCTTTATAGAGCTTTTCAATATTGATCGAAATTAACGATTAGGTTAGCAGGCGATATATTTATTCTTCACTATAAACATACTCCCATTCTTGTATATTTCGTGAAAAAGATATAAAAAAATATTCCGAAAACACGAAATTTTGGTCATTTCAGATTCAAATCTAAAATACACCAGAATATTAGAGATTAGACGAATTTATTGGCTCCATGTAAATTATCTTTAATCACTCATTGATTGTGTAAATAATTTAGATATTTCATTTCTCATTTCATTAACATTAGAGAGTTAATCGGCAGATATAGGTAGAGTTGTATTTTTCGAATTGTTGTGCTTCTTGAGGGGACTACAGAGATACAATTCATGCTATATCTAGCGGTAATCATTTCTTGTCAGCAATAACTAGCGTTTCTATCCTTGGACACAATATAACCCCATAGCGGTGATAAAGGAGACATCTAAGTAATACAGCAGGAAAAAGGAAGCGTGGAAATCAAAATTGACCAGCAGTTTTATCTATGTATTGATCTACTTATGTGTCTATTTTTGAGTGGTGTTTCTCTGGGTAGAAAAAAAAATGCAACGTGCCTCTGGCCCGTAGGGGGTGCATATCCACGTGGCCAACACCCGAGGTGACAAGTACAGTCATCACCTCGTAGCCCAGTGGTGTGCAGAGGTGGTCTGGTGATCCCCCCCGGGGGGGGGGGGCAAGTCCTTCCTTTTTCGCCCCAAAGATTCTATCACAAGGTTTCACAGAACCGAGGAATATTAAGAGAAAGGAAGCTATTTTGAACATGTAAACATGGATGAAACATAAACGCTTGATTCGATTCGAATGATAAATCAACCAATTTTATTACGTTGTTCTCCCCCAAATGATCCAGTTGGATGCCCGGGGGCTCAGGTCCTTCGCCCTCCCCCTCCCCCTGTGCTACCCTTCCCTGATATGATCTCGCCCGCATGCATGCATGCACTCCCCTCAGGGACGAAACGGGATAGAAACGCAGGTGAACAGGCCCATAACAAAACGAGACCGCCACTGTTCGCCTCTGGACATGCAAGTACCAATGGGCTTAAGGCAGTACCAGCTAGGTCCAGTCACACTTCATTAAATGACCACTACTAACGCCGCGCTCATGGCACGAGAAGATTTCACTGATGCTATAGGTCGTTACAGTCCTCCTTGAACAAGGGCATGAACTGTGTATGTCTGTGCGTACGTGTGTGCGTGTATGTGTGCGTGCGTGTGCGTGTGAGAGATTCGCTACGGTCTTAGATTACGTGTTGGACGTGTGACTGACAGAGATTACCCTCCCGTATGAGAGTTCAGAGGTCATGTATGGCCCGATTTATGGGAAACACAAACACACCATCGAGTCGGTGTGTGTGTGTGTGTGTGTGTGTGTGTGTGTGTGTGTGTACGTAAATATTACCCCATGTTCGATCTCACACCCAGGAGGGTAATACCTGACGATCACAAGCCCAGCACGTGAACCAAGATCCATGGTGAATCACGCTTGCGCCCGCGCACACACAAACATGAACCCATTTATGTAATTCAGGAAAATGTAGCCTGAAGGCTTACAAGCGGTCATGGAGATGTCATTTGCAAGCAAACTGCCGACAAGCAGACAAGAACCCGCGAGGAGGAATGTACTTCTTGCTTGGCTGAAGAGGTACTCGCAGCAGCTGCCTTCGTCGTCACCACTTCGTAAGAGCAGCAACTGCTCTTGGGTACGCAGTCCAAGGCAACCATGAATAAAGGGGGAGAGATTTTATTTTTATTTTTTATCTCTCTCTCTCTCTCTCTCTCTCTCTCTTGACATCTGGTGGCAACATTAAAAAGGGCAATGCATTCGGAAGAAAAAATGTAACAAATGAAAAAATAATGAATGAATAAATAAAGATAAATAGATGGTGTTGGGTTTCTGTCCGTGCGTACGTGTGTGTGTGT